>NC_034188.2:90610702-90615102 GCF_002021735.2 Oncorhynchus kisutch | reverse complement strand
GAGAGAGAGAGAGAGAGAGAGAGTGGATGATTGAGGAGAGATGAGAGAGAGAAGAGAGAGAAATACATTTTCACAGTACAAATGTAAATATTCATGTTTGGTGGAGTATTGGGCTATGGCAGCGGAAGTCTGTGGAGGTTTGATATGTTTTTGGAGTGTAATTCCCAGTTTTAAGTGCCTATATCTCTATGTGCTAAATTACAGCATCTATGCTAACGTACACTAGCATCTTAGCTTCTATGCTAAACGTACACTAGCATCTTAGCTTCTATGCTAAACGTACGCTAGCATCTTAGCTTCTATGCTAAACGTACGCTAGCATCTTAGCATCTACACTAAAGGCATCCACATGCTTCCCAGTTGAAATAGTTTGGGGAAGTTTGTGCGTATATTATGACAACATTTTGTGAGGTTTTTGTTTGTTTTGTACAAGTTTTTATTTTTTATTTTGGCTGTTCGGGCGTACACACATCATTTTTTCTGGAGGCAAGCCGAAGTCTACGCCCCTTCGTCCGGTGATTGGTCAACAGTAGGGATTCTTCAATAAAGTCTACGGCCCTTCGTCGGTGATTGGTCAACAGTAGGGATTCTTCAATAAAGTCTACGCCCCTTCGTCGGTGATTGGTCAACAGTAGGGATTCTTCAATAAAGTCTACGCCCCTTCGTCGGTGATTGGTCAACAGTAGGGATTCTTCAATAAAGTCTTTGTTGACATTCAATGAGACTCGTTTCATGCAAACATGTTATGTAAAATTGTGTGACTAAAATCACCTCTGCAAAAACGTCAAAAATGTATGACAAAGAGAATTTATGACAAAGAGTTATCTTAGATGAATTTAGTACAGTTTTTTTGGCTATGGCATCTGAAAAGGGACAAGCAGTACCAATGCTGCTTTATTCTCGCTTTTCAAGCGAAGGTCTTTTAAGGACACTCGTTCAGTTCACCTAGCCGAACTGAAGCATGCCGACGCCTTAAGCACACACTAGCATCTTAGCTCCTATGCTAAACGTACACTAGCATCTTAGCTCCTATGCTAAATGTACACTAGCATATTAGCTTCTATGCTAAACGTACACTAGTATCTTAGCTTCTATGCAAATGTACACTAGCATATTAGCTTCTATGCTAAATGTACACTAGCATATTAGCTTCCAAATGTGTCCTTTGAGGAAACAGGTCTCGGACTACTTGGCATTTAAGCTTCTGACTTTTCCCTCCCTGTGTGTGAAATAGCCTCCCTATAACAGACATAATACCTCTCTATAACAGACATTATACCTCCCTATAACAGACATTATGCCTCTCTATAACAGACATTATGCCTCTCTATAACAGACATTATGCCTCTCTATAACAGACATTATGCCTCTCTATAACAGACATTATGCCTCTCTATAAGACATTATACCTCCCTATAACAGACATTATGCCTCTCTATAACAGACATTATCCTTTAATACTCCATAATGTTTCATCTGTAGGTGTCTCCTTTAATACTCTGTAGGTGTCTCCTTTAATACTCCATTAATACTCCATAATATTTCATCTGTAGGTGTCTCCTTTAATACTCCATAATATTTCATCTGTAGCTGTCTCCTTTAATAGTCCATAATGTTTCATCTGTAGCTGTCTCCTTTAATATAATGTTTAATCTGTAGCTGTCTCCTTTAATATAATGTTTCATCTGTAGCTGTCTCCTTTAATATAATGTTTCATCTGTAGCTGTCTCTTTTAATATAATGTTTCATCTGTAGCTGTCTCCTTTAATATAATGTTTCATTATGGAGTATTAAAGGCAGGTAGACCAAAATAAGATAAATATGCCATCTTTGATGAGTTATTTCTCAGTTATGATTTTAGATACAAATGTAAAATATATATCAACAATCCTTCCTCCAAAACACCATTCTATGAATGACATTTTGTGATAGACCTCATAGACAGGGTAGCCTAGCCTAGTGGTTAGAGCGTTGGACTAGTAACCGGAAGGTTGCAAGTTCAAACCCCCGAGCTGGCAAGGTACAAATCTGTCAGTTAACCCACTGTTCCTAGGCATATTTATCTCATTGAAATTAAGAATTTGTTCTTAACTGACTTGCCTAGTAAAAAAATAAAAAAAGATCTGTCGTTCTGCTCCTGAACAAGCCAATTAACTGTTCCTAGGTCATTGAAAAAAATAATTTGTTCTGACTTGCCTAGTTAAATAAAGGTTCAATAAAAAAATAAAGATTACCCCATGGTTACCACAAACATATTGGACATTGATTACACTGTGATTATCATTATACCAAATGATTGTATAACAAAACAGTTGCATAAACAGCCTCAAATGGGATAGGAACAACAAACCCCATTCTATTCTCTATCTCTAAATCTCCTTCATAGTTGCCTACTAATTCCTGTGGGGGTGATAAGGGCTGACTGTAGAGACATCACGACATCTGTGCTGAGACAAACTGTCTGTTTTCTTCTCCCAGTGCATGCTGGGTAGTCCCAGGGGACACCTGACTGTGGCCAAAATGGCACCCCATTCCCTATACAGTGCCTATGTGGCTCTAGTCAAAAGTTGTGCACTATATAGGGAATAGGGTGCGATTTGGGGACCGACAACTATCTGTCTCTATACGGAGAAGAATGACGCTCAGAAACACTCTCAGAATATAATGACCCTCTACACAACTACAGCTACAGAGTCATCTTCATTCAACAAACATTTATGCAGACAGCAACAACACTGATAGAACAACTCACATGAATTCCTATCTTTAGGCTGTTTTGGTGTTAAAGGTTCAAATAAGCTTCAATACCAAATCATGGTTTAAAGTCCTACCATTTTGGTTTGTTTATTATTTTTTGTGGGGAACATTTGATTGTCAAAATGTTTTGCTTTGTTTTTTTTCTCCCGGATGATTTTGACATGGTTCAATGTGCATGCAGTGCATTTTGGGAAAGTATTCAGACCCCTTTCAGTTTTTTTGTTCCTTCACAATTTTTGTTACATTAGGAGTGAACTCTGTACAGTTCTATGTTGTAAACTCTGGAGAGTTCAACATTGTGTATGGAGGAGTGAACTCTGTACGGATCTATGTTGTGGATGGAGGAGCTAAGTCTGTACAGTTCTATGTTGTAAACTCTGTACAGATCTATGTTGTAAACTCTATACAGATCTACGTCGTGGATGGAGGAGTGAATTCTGTTCAGTTCTATGTTGTAAACTCTGTACAGATCTATGTTGTAAACTCTGTACAGATCTATGTTGTGGATGGAGGAGCTAAGTCTATACAGTTCTATGTTGTAAACTCTGTACAGATCTATGTTGTAAACTCTGTACAGATCTATGTTGTGGATGGAGGAGCTAAGTCTGTACAGATCTATGTTGTAAACTCTGTACAGATCTACGTCGTGGATGGAGGAGTGAATTCTGTTCAGTTCTATGTTGTAAACTCTGTACAGATCTATGTTGTAAACTCTGTACAGATCTACATTGTGGATTGAGGCGTGAACTCTGTACAGATCTATGTTGTAAACTCTGTACAGATCTATGTTGTAAACTCTGTACAGATCTACGTCGTGGATGGAGGAGTGAATTCTGTTCAGTTCTATGTTGTAAACTCTGTACAGATCTATGTTGTAAACTCTGCACAGATCTACGTCGTGGATGGAGGAGTGAATTCTGTTCTATGTTGTAAACTCTGTACAGATCTATGTTGTAAACTCTGTACAGATCTACGTCGTGGACGGAGGAGTGAACGAAACTCACCCAGTTCAAACTGGTCGGAGGTGTTGTTGCAGGTCTGTCGGACCTCCTCACTGTCCCAGCCCAGCGGGGTAGAGAGCACAGCCAGACCCTATCAGCAGACCTGGGAAGACAGAGAACAGACAGAGAATTAGTCACTACAGTGAACTTCGAGGAGAAAACAGAAAACAGGTCAGTCAATTTAAGTACTGTAGAACTGTTGGGAACCCAACAGAGAGAGTACAGGCCAGGGTCAGTCACAGGAAGACGGATGCGAGCAAGCACTTTATCAAAGACCTTCTGATCATTCGACTAATTCAGGAGAAAATCCACCTAGAGAATAGACATACAGTGAATCCCAGGCTTCCACCCAGAGGCCCAGCTACCCCCTCCTATATCAGCTAGAGACCCAGCTACCCCCTCCTATATTAGCTAGAGACCCAGCTACCCCCTGCTATATTAGCTAGAGACCCAGCTACCCCCTCCTATATTAGCTAGAGACCCAGCTACCCCCTCCTATATCAGCTAGAGACCCAGCTACCCCTCCTATATCAGCTAGAGACCCAGCTACCCCCTCCTATATCAGCTAGAGACCCAGCTACCCCCTCCTATATCAGCTAGAGACCCAGCTACCTCCTCCTATATTAGCTAGAGACCCAGCTA
>NC_034188.2:90560702-90605702 GCF_002021735.2 Oncorhynchus kisutch | reverse complement strand
ATGGGACTGATAGAAGCTGTGGTCCATCCTATGGGACTGATAGAAGCTGTGGTCCATCCAATGGGACTGATATAAGCTGTGGTCCATCCTATGGGACTGATAGAAGCTGTGGTCCATCCTATGGGACTGATAGAAGCTGTGGTCCATCCTATGGGACTGATAGAATCTGTGGTCCATCCTATGGGACTGATAGAAGCTGTGGTCCATCCTATGGGACTGATAGAAGCTGTGGTCCATCCTATGGGACTGATAGACGCTGTGGTCCATCCAATGGGACTGATAGAAGCTGTGGTCCATCCTATGGGACTGATAGAAGCTGTGGTCCATCCAATGGGACTGATAGAAGCTGTGGTCCATCCTATGGGACTGATAGAAGCTGTGGTCCATCCTATGAGACTGATAGAATCTGTGGTCCATCCTATGGGACTGATAGAAGCTGTGGTCCATCCTATGGGACTGATAGAAGCTGTGGTCCATCCTATGGGACTGATAGAAGCTGTGGTCCATCCTATGGGACTGATAGACGCTGTGGTCCATCCTATGGGACTGATATGGGACTGATAGAATCTATCAAGAAATATGTAAAGTACTGTTTTGGGACAAAAAAATAAAAATATATGTTTACTGGGGATGAACATCTTCAGAAATGAAAAGATAACTTAGCTATAGTGATTCTTTAAAGTCCAAATTAAATCAATATTGTCCAAACAAGAAACAATTGACTCCGCAGATATATAGAGGTCTCCTCTTTGTATCTGTGCCATTATGGCGTCTGTGACAGCAGGGGCAGCGCCAGTGAGGTTATCTCCATTCATAAAGTAGCACGTATCCAGGCTCCACCAACTGAGCTACAGAGGACCACCATGTGGGTAGTGGACAATAGCACAGAGTCTTGAGATGAATTACCAACAGGGGGCTCTAACCCTCCTAGAGCCCAAACACTGACATCTATTTGGCCAAAACATGACATTACAGTATAGCACGTTGTAGACTGTACTTTACTCTACTGTACTGTACTCTACTGTACTGTACTGATCTCTACTGTGCTGAACTCTACTGTACTGTACTGAACTCTACTGTACTGTACTGATCTCTACTGCACTGTGCTCTACTGTACTGTGCTCTACTGTACTGTACTGTGCTCTACTGTACTGTACTCTACTGTACTGAGCTCTACTGTACTGCACTGTGCTCTACTCTACTGTGCTCTACTGTACTGTACTGTGCTCTACTGTACTGATCTCTACTGCACTGTACTCTACTGTACTGAGCTCTACTCTACTGAGCTCTACTGTACTGTACTCTACTGTACTGAGCTCTACTCTACTGTGCTCTACTGTACTGTGCTCTACTGTACTGTGCTCTACTGTACTGTACTCTACTGTGCTCTACTGTACTGTACTGTGCTCTACTGTACTGTGCTCTACTGTACTGTGCTCTACTGTACTGAGCTCTACTCTACTGTGCTCTACTGTACTGTACTGTGCTCTACTGTACTGTGCTCTACTGTACTGTGCTCTACTGTACTGTGCTCTACTGCACTGTACTCTACTGTACTGAGCTCTACTCTACTGTGCTCTACTGTACTGTACTGTGCTCTACTGTACTGTACTGTGCTCTACTGTACTCTACTGTGCTCTACTGTACTCTACTGTGCTCTACTGCACTGTGCTCTACTGTACTGTACTCTACTGTACTGAGCTCTACTCTACTGTGCTCTACTGTACTGTACTGTGCTCTACTGTACTCTACTGTGCTCTACTGTACTGTACTGTGCTCTACTGTACTGTGCTCTACTGTACTGTGCTCTACTGTACTGTGCTCTACTGTACTGTACTCTACTGTGCTCTACTGTACTGTACTGTGCTCTACTGTACTGTGCTCTACTGTACTGTGCTCTACTGTACTGAGCTCTACTCTACTGTGCTCTACTGTACTGTACTGTGCTCTACTGTACTGTGCTCTACTGTACTGTGCTCTACTGTACTGTGCTCTACTGCACTGTACTCTACTGTACTGAGCTCTACTCTACTGTGCTCTACTGTACTGTACTGTGCTCTACTGTACTGTACTGTGCTCTACTGTACTCTACTGTGCTCTACTGTACTCTACTGTGCTCTACTGCACTGTGCTCTACTGTACTGTACTCTACTGTACTGAGCTCTACTCTACTGTGCTCTACTGTACTGTACTGTGCTCTACTGTACTCTACTGTGCTCTACTGTACTGTACTGTGCTCTACTGTACTGTGCTCTACTGTACTGTGCTCTACTGTACTGTACTGTGCTCTACTGTACTCTACTGTGCTCTACTGCACTGTACTGTGCTCTACTGTACTCTATTGTGCTCTACTGCACTGTGCTCTACTGCACTGTGCTCTACTGAACTGTACTGTGCCCTACTGTACTGTGCCCTACTGTACTGTGCTCTACTGTACTGTGCCCTACTGTACTGTGCTCTACTGTACTGTGCCCTACTGTACTGTGCTCTACTGTACTGCGCTCTACTGTACTGTGCCCTACTGTACTGTGCTCTACTGTACTGTGCTCTACTGAACTGTACTGTGCCCTACTGTACTGTGCCCTACTGTACTGTGCTCTACTGTACTGTGCCCTACTGTACTGTGCCCTACTGTACTGTGCTCTACTGTACTGTGCCCTACTGTACTGTGCTCTACTGTACTGTGCTCTACTGTACTGTGCCCTACTGTACTGTGCTCTACTGTACTGTGCTCTACTATACTGTGCTCTACTGTACTGTGCCCTACTGTACTGTGCTCTACTGTACTGTGCCCTACTGTACTGTGCTCTACTGTACTGTGCTCTACTGTACTGTGCCCTACTGTACTGTGCTCTACTGTACTATGCTCTACTGTACTGTGCTCTACTGTACTGTGCCCTACTGTACTGTGCTCTACTGTAATGTGTTCTACTGAACTGTACTGTGCTCTACTGTATTCTACTGTACTCTACCTAACTCTATTGTAGTTTACTCTACTTGAGTTTATTACAAATGAAGAAATGGGTCCATGGACCCTTGACCAGGTGGTCTTGGTGTGAAGACCACATACATTCAGTCTTTAACTTGTCATGGTCTCAACTCACTGTGTCTGAGTTTGGAATTTGGGACCAATGTCTCCTGGATATTACCTTTGGTTTTGCGAACCATAGGCAACCCAATTTGAAGAAGACAATGCTGTCTGATCATTGGCTGATCACTGCCAACCCATAGGAATCCCCAACCAGGTGACTACTTTTATGTGGTGGAAGCCCACAATGGCAATGTCTACAGTAAAACTAGTTATATCCATTCCTCGCTGTCAACATTTGCCAAAAATGGTACTCTATACTCTATCGCTCCAGGACTGTCTAACTTCTTCTAGATGACCGTTGTTTTTTTTTTACTCAAACCAAATTAGGTTGAACGTTTCTGAAAATCACATTAAAAAATACTGTTTTTACTATTTTGTTAATTTGGTATGCAGATTTTTATATATTTTTTTACAGAATTAGAAGGGTCATCAAATGATCACTAGTGTGCATAGTTTTCCCTCTATTGCAGTTTCTGTACTATGTTTCAGTCGTGACACATTTAGTGGGTTGGTAAGGATTTCAGGGAAATATTTCACATATTCAATACAAACTAAGCCTGACATGTTGGAAGACTTGTGCTGAAGGTTTTGGGGGAAAATAGGACACCATTTAGAAGAAAAAAATTCAACCCCCAATTTTCACCACTTCTGTAGAATGACCCATATAGGGAATAGGGTGCCATTTCAGAGACATAGAATGACCCATATAGGGAATAGGGTGCCATTTCAGAGATGTAGAATGACCCATATAAGGAATAGGGTGCCATTTCAGAGACGTTGAATGACCCATATAAGGAATAGGGTGTCATTTCAGAGACATAGAATGACCCATATAAGGAATAGGGTGTCATTTCAGAGACATAGAATGACCCATATAGGGAATAGGGTGCCATTTCAGAGACATAGAATGACCCATATAGGGAATAGGGTGCCATTTCAGAGACATAGAATGACCCATATAGGGAATAGGGTGCCATTTCAGAGACATAGAATGACCCATATAGGGAATAGGGTGCCATTTCAGAGACATAGAATGACCCATATAGGGAATAGGGTGCCATTTCAGAGACATAGAATGACCCATATAGGGAATAGGGTGCCATTTCAGAGACATAGAATGACCCATATAGGGAATAGGGTGCCATTTCAGAGATATAGAATGACCCATATAGGGAATAGGGTGCCATTTCAGACGTGTGGCGCTCGGTAGGCCTATAGGCCTATAGATCGTAATCAAAAACAAATCGTTAAGGGTTGAAGACAGGCCTGGCTTGTATGCTTTCAATTTAGTTCACGGAGATAGTTAGTTTAGATGATACTTTTTCCTCCTCAGAAATCTCAGAGTTGCGTAATCAGATTTAATGTGTCATCCCGCTGTTCCAAATAGCACCCTATATAGTGCACTACTACCACAGGGCCCTGGTCGAAGGTGGAGCACTATGAAGTGGATAGGGTGCCATTTGGAACGCAGGCTGAAGCACGCCAACGATGGGAAATGTATTCATGATGAATATTAAACACAATGAGAAATTCTTTTTCAAGTCTTTGAGTAATGCAGGGTGATATAACCGCATGTAATCACCCTGGATGTCCTGACAGGAAAAGGTAGGCCTTTGCCTCCATTTGCCACGGTGAGGCTTTTGTTAGCATGTTAGCATGGATTCTTAGTGTGAGGACAGGTTAATAGGTGACAAACTGAGCCCAGTCTCAACATGGGCTCAGATGACATCAGGGAACACTGGAAATCAAACTGTACATCTGAGGGATTGAGGGTTACAGAGTCCACACACAGCTCTTTAAATCAGTATGTAACATTATGCTACTTTAAAGACAATCAAGTGGCCTCCCAAGTGGCTTAGCGGCGGAAGGCTTGAGCTACAGCCCCGGGTTCGATCCCAGGCTCTGTCACATGAGGTGGTGCACAATTGGCCCAGCGTCGTCCGGGTTAGGGGAGGGTTTGGCTGGCCAGGATGTCCTTGTCCCATTGCGCTCTAGTGACTCCTTGTGGCAGGCAGGGCAGGCTGACTTGGGTCACCAGCTGGATGGCGTTTCCTCCGACACATTGGTGCAGCTGGCTTCCGTTTATTTATTTGTAAAAATTAACCTTTATTTAACTAGACAAGTCAGTTATGAACAAATTCTTATTTTCAATGACGGCCTGGGAACAGTGGGTTAACTGCCTGTTCAGGAGCAGAACGACAGATTTGTTCCTTGTCAGCTCGGAGGTTTGAACTTGCAACCTTCCGGTTACTAGTCCAACACTCTAACCACTAGGCTGCCCTGCCGCCCCAGGTTAAGCGAGCACTGCGGCTTGGCAGGGTCGTGTTTCGGAGGACGCATGGCTCTTGACCTTCGCCTCTCCCGAGTCCATAGGGGAATTGCAGCGATGAGACAAGACTGTAACTACCAATTGGATACCACGAATTTGGAGAGAGAGAAAAAGGGACAAAAGGGCACTTGAAAGACCTCAATTCAATTAGCCTTAGCCATGCTACGCTACAGTATTAAACAACACCAATAGTCCTGTTTGTGTAAATGAAAAACAGAAGGCTAGAGACTAAGCCATCATTTCCATATCACATGTGGTCCTTCCTGCGTTTCTCTCTCGGTTGCTTTGATTTCTTACATTTTTTTTTCACAGGGCGGTTATTTCCATCCAATCCTATCCGCCACACTCCCTATGTGGCTTATTGAGGAACAGAGAGACAAACAGAGAGGGGTAGAAATATGGGGACGGGGAGGTGGAGGATTACCAAGGATGGAAACAGTCTCTCTGCACGACATGCATGCTTCTGTGCCAAGGAGCCAGAGAAAAGGATGGAGAAATAGAGGAGGGAGGAGGGGAGGGGTGGAGGAGGGGAGGGGTGGAGGGGTGGAGGAGGGGAGGGGTGGAGGAGTGGAGGAATGGAGGGGTGGAGGAGTGGAGGGGTGGAGGAGGGAGGAATGGAGGAGGGAGGAGTGGAGGGGTGGTGGAGGGGAGGGGTGGAGGAGTGGAGGAGGGAGGAATGGAGGAGGGAGGAGTGGAGGGGTGGAGGAGGGAGGAATGGAGGGGTGGAGGAGGGAGGAATGGAGGAGGGAGGAGTGGAGGGGTGGTGGAGGGGAGGAGTGGAGGGGTGGTGGAGGGGAGGAGTGGAGGGGTGGAGGAGTGGAGGGGTGGAGGAGGGAGGAATGGAGGAGGGAGGAGTGGAGGGGTGGTGGAGGGGAGGGGTGGAGGAGTGGAGGAGGGAGGAATGGAGGAGGGAGGGGTGGAGGAGTGGAAGGGTGGAGGGGTGGAGGAGGGCGGAGGGGAGGATGCAGGAATGGAGGAGTGGACAGATGGAGGAGGGAGGAGGGGAGGAGGGGAGGAGGGAGGGAGGGAAGGAGGAGTGGAGGGATGGACTGCTGGGCTCGTGAGAAGCAGCATCTTGTGCCTTGGGCAGGGATTTTCCACAATAAACAGCTACTGATACAGCATACAGCATACCGCATACAGCATACAGCATACAGCATACCGCATACAGCATACAGCATACAGCATACAGCATACAGCATACAGCATACAGCATACAGCTACTGATACAGCATACAGCATACAGCTACTGATACAGCATACAGCATACAGCATACAGCATACAGCTACTGATACAGCATACAGCATACAGCATACAGCATACAGCATACCGCATACAGCATACAGCATACAGCATACAGCTACTGATACAGCATACAGCATACAGCTACTGATACAGCATACAGCATACAGCATACAGCATACAGCATACCGCATACAGCATACAGCATACAGCATACTCTTCCTTCAAATGGGTATTTCTCTGAGGATGTGATCTTTGCATAATCCAAAATGAATGTGGTCAACATTCAGGTTGTCTTTGAAATACCACCTTATTCGCTACATAGTGAAGACACAGATCACAGGCAGAATCTGAACTAACAGACACTAATGACCCATCTTCCACAATTCAGGTGTGCAGTTACACATGTGAGAAACAGCTTTAATTTAAACCATTAATGTTGTCATGGTCAATACTCCATCTAGTTAAGTAGACTTGTCAGTACTGTATAGACCTTAAGTTTTAACTGACCGGCACAATCATGAGAAAATACAATCAACCAAAGTTCAGTTCTACAAGCATATTGGATGCTTCCCAAATGGAACACTATTCCCTATTAAGTGCACTACGTTTGACCACTATTCCCTATTTAGTGCACTACGTTTGACCACTATTCCCTATTTAGTGCACTACGTTTGACCACTATTCCCTATTAAGTGCACTACGTTCGACCACTATTCCCTATTTAGTGCACTACGTTTGACCACTATTCCCTATTTAGTGCACTACGTTTGACCACTATTCCCTATTTAGTGCACTACGTTTGACCACTATTCCCTATTTAGTGCACTACGTTTGACCACTATTCCCTATTTAGTGCACTACGTTTGACCACTATTCCCTATTTAGTGCACTACGTTTGACCACTATTCCCTATTTAGTGCACTACGTTTGACCACTATTCCCTATTTAGTGCACTACGTTTGACCACTGTTCCCTATTTAGTGCACTATGTTCGACCACTATTCCCTATTTAGTGCACTACGTTCGACCACTATTCCCTATTTAGTGCACTACGTTCGACCACTATTCCCTATTTAGTGCACTACGTTTGACCACTATTCCCTATTTAGTGCACTATGTTCGACCACTATTCCCTATTTAGTGCACTACGTTTGACCACTATTCCCTATTTAGTGCACTATGTTTGACCACTGTTCCCTATTTAGTGCACTATGTTCGACCACTATTCCCTATTTAGTGCACTATGTTCGACCACTATTCCCTATTTAGTGCACTATGTTCGACCACTATTCCCTATTTAGTGCACTATGTTCGACCACTATTCCCTATTTAGTGCACTATGTTCGACCACTATTCCCTATTTAGTGCACTATGTTCGACCACTATTCCCTATTTAGTGCACTACGTTTGACCACTATTCCCTATTTAGTGCACTATGTTCGACCACTATTCCCTATTTAGTGCACTATGTTCGACCAGGGTCCAACACTTCTTTTAATTTTCCACATTGCTAAAAAACATTTGTTTTGCTGCATTTTGCCACTAATGAACACGACCCATATTCCTGAAGGTTCCAGAGAACAAGAAGACTCACGTCAGATTTCTTTCCACAGACTTTTTTTTTTGTGACAGTCCTAGTTTATTGGTCCTTTACTGGTCAACAAAACCAATCTGCGTAACACCATTAGACAACTCTGGTGTCTCGCTCTGGAGGCAGTTGCTATGGTAACGCCCTGCTGAGTAGGGATGGATGGGTGGTTGATGCAGACGGAGACGTGGGAGTGATGACAATATTACCACAGGGAGGGTTGATGATGGTTGAGATGTGGGTAGTGATGACAATATTACCACAGGGAGGCTTGATGATGGTTGAGATGTGGGTAGAGATGACAATATTACCACAGGGAGGACTGATGATGGTTGAGATGTGGGTAGTGATGACAATATTACCACAGGGAGGCTTGATGATGGTTGAGATGTGGGTAGAGATGACAATATACCACAGGGAGGACTGTCATTCCCTTTGCTCTGGGTGAGCCACAGTACTCCATGCCACACAACTAACTCTGGAGAATAAGTAGTCTGCTCACTGCTGTGGCTCTTATGCTGTCTAACTGCTGTGGCTCTTATGCTGTCTAACTGCTGTGGCTCCTATGCTGTCTAACTGCTCTGGCTCTTATGCTGTCTAACTGCTCTGGCTCTTATGCTGTCTAACTGCTGTGGCTCCTATGCTGTCTAACTGCTCTGGCTCTTATGCTGTCTAACTGCTCTGGCTCTTATGCTGTCTAACTGCTCTGGCTCTTATGTTGTCTAACTGCTGTGGCTCTTATGCTGTCTAACTGCTGTGGCTCTTATGCTGTCTAACTGCTCTGGCTCTTATGCTGTCTAACTGCTGTGGCTCTTATGCTGTCTAACTGCTGTGGCTCCTATGCTGTCTAACTGCTCTGGCTCTTATGCTGTCTAACTGCTGTGGAATGTTGGATGTACGTAAAACAATAGAGATCCAACCCGTCTCTTTAATCCAGTTCAGTAAAACCATATAGATCCAACCGGTCTCTTTAATCCAGTTCAGTAAAACCATATAGATCCAACCGGTCTCTTTAATCCAGTTCAGTAAAACCATATAGAGCCAACCCGTCTCTTTAATCCAGTTCAGTAAAACCATATAGATCCAACCGGGTTCTTTAATCCAGTTCAGTAAAACCATATAGATCCAACCGGGTTCTTTAATCCAGTTCAGTAAAACCATATAGATCCAACCGGTCTCTTTAATACAGTTCAGTAAAACCATATAGAGCCAACCCGTCTCTTTAATCCAGTTCAGTAAAACCATATAGATCCAACCGGTCTCTTTAATCCAGTTCAGTAAAACCATATAGAGCCAACCCGTCTCTTTAATCCAGTTCAGTAAAACCATATAGATCCAACCGGGTTCTTTAATCCAGTTCAGTAAAACCATATAGATCCAACCGGTCTCTTTAATCCAGTTCAGTAAAACCATATAGATCCAACCGGTCTCTTTAATCCAATTCAGTAAAACCATATAGATCCAACCGGTCTCTTTAATCCAGTTCAGTAAAACCATATAGATCCAACCCGTCTCTTTAATCCAGTTCAGTAAAACCATATAGATCCAACCCGTCTCTTTAATCCAGTTCAGTAAAACCATATAGATCCAACCCGTCTCTTTAATCCAGTTCAGTAAAACCATATAGATCCAACCGGTCTCTTTAATCCAATTCAGTAAAACCATATAGATCCAACCCGTCTCTTTAATCCAGTTCAGTAAAACCATATAGATCCAACCCGTCTCTTTAATCCAGTTCAGTAAAACCATATAGATCCAACCGGTCTCTTTAATCCAGTTCAGTAAAACCATATAGATCCAACCCGTCTCTTTAATCCAGTTCAGTAAAACCATATAGATCCAACCCGTCTCTTTAATCCAGTTCAGTAAAACCATATAGATCCAACCCGTCTCTTTAATCCAGTTCAGTAAAACCATATAGATCCAACCCGTCTCTTTAATCCAGTTCAGTAAAACCATATAGATCCAACCCGTCTCTTTAATCCAGTTCAGTAAAACCATATAGATCCAACCCGTCTCTTTAATCCAGTTCCAGACTCCTCAGTGTATTAGTGTTCTGTCTCTAAAATTATTCTTTCATTTATTTTCAATCCTTTACTGGACACCATTAGCTACAAATTCAATATTCAAGTCCAGTTTTCTCTCTTCTGACCAAGTCCTTGTCCAATTGAGTGCCTCTTTAGAAGTCCTTTTGTCATGCCTCTGCTCCAACTGTGTGTTAATCAGGGCCTCTTGTGTACGAACATGTAATTAAACCCCACTACTAAGATCTATTACAATCTCACATTTTCTATTCATGAAGTCTAGAGATATGGTCAGCCTTAAAAAAGACATCGCCATCTTTAAAAAGAATGACGCTTTCAAAATAAACTGTAAAAAGCGAACATTTGAAAAGGAAGGAATACAGCCATACAACCATTCAGCCATACAACCATACAACTATACAACCATTCAGCCATACAACCATTCAGCCATACAACCATTCAGCCATACAACCATACAACTATACAACCATTCAGCCATACAACCATTCAGCCATACAACCATTCAGCCATACAACCATTCAGCCATACAACTATACAACCATACAACTATACAACCATTCAGCCATACAACCATTCAGCCATACAACCATTCAGCCATACAACTATACAACCATACAACTATACAACCATTCAGCCATACAACCATTCAGCCATACAACCATTCAGCCATACAACCATTCAGCCATACAACCATTCAGCCATACAACCATTCAGCCATACAACCATTCAGCCATACAACCATTCAGCCATACAACCATTCAGCCATACAACCATTCAGCCATACAACCATTCAGCCATACAACCATTCAGCCATACAACTATACAACCATTCAGCCATACAACCATTCAGCCATACAACCATTCAGCCATACAACCATTCAGCCATACAACCATTCAGCCATACAACCATACAACCATTCAGCCATACAACCATTCAGCCATACAACCATTCAGCCATACAACCATTCAGCCATACAACCATTCAGCCATACACCATACAGCCATACAACCATTCAGCCATACAACCATTCAGCCATACAACCATTCAGCCATACAACCATTCAGCCATACAACCACTCAGCCATACAACCATTCAGCCATACAACCATTCAGCCATACAACCATTCAGCCATACAACCATTCAGCCATACAACCATACAGCCAAACAACCATTCAGCCATACAACCATTCAGCCATACAACCATTCAGCCATACAACCATTCAGCCATACAACCATTCAGCCATACAACCATTCAGCCATACAACCATACAGCCATACAACTATACAATGCCACTCAAGGTTATCATTGAAAAGGCCAGAGAGGTCGCTGAGAGAGAAAGAGAGAAAGAAAGAGAGGGTGTTAGCTAAACCTGGTGCAAGTTGTGGGGACTAGAGAGAGATGTACAGACTAAGTGAGCATGGCCTTGCTATTGAGAAAGGCCGCCGTAGGCAGACCTGGCTCTCAAGAGAAGACAGGCTATGTGCTCACTGCCCACAAAATGAGGTGGAAACTGGCTGCACTTCCTAACCTCCTGCCAAATATATGACCATATTAGAGACACATATTTACCTCAGATTAAATACAGACACAAAAAGAATTTGAAAACAAACCAATTTTGATAAACTCCCATATCTATTGTGAAATACCACAGTGTGACATCACAGCAGCAAGATTTGTGACCTGTTTCCACAAGAAAAGGGAAGTGAAGAACAAACACCATTGTAAATTACAACTCATATTTATGTTTATTTATTTTCCCTTTTGTACTTTAACTATTTGCACATCATAACAACACTGTGTATATACATAATATGACATTTGAAATGTCTTTATTCCTTTGGAACTTCTGAGTGTAATGTTTATTGTACATTTTCTATTGTTTGTTTCACTTTTGGTTTATGATCTATGTCACTTGCTTTGGCAACGTTAAACATATCTTTCCCCCATGCTAATAAAGCCCTTTGATTTGAATTGAGACAGAGAGTGTGGGGGTTAACTAAAGCTAGTGAGAGTTGTGGGGACTGGAGAGACAGAGAGAATAGGGGGGGGGGGGGGGGGGGGGGGACTTGGATGTGAATAGGTTGGGGGGGGGGGGTGTTAGTTCAATGTGAGACATTCCCAGTTGGGGTGGAGAGAAACAGTGAAGAGAGGCAGAGGGCGGTGAGAATAGAACAACTAGGCAAGACAGGACAGGAAAATGACCTCAGGATTTTTTTGTGGGGACACTGAGGATAATGTATTCCATAGCAGGACAACCTCTTACTTCCTCTAGTCCAGAAAGGATTTAGACTAAATCATGTTCAGGTTCATAGTTTTGCGAGAAAAACAACAACAAATGAAAGACAACGCTGATGTGAACATTTTTTTAAATGTGAATATTCGTTACTTTCTGTTTCGTGATAGACAGAAGGTCTGGATAACATTTAAAACGGACGTTCCTTTTCCTTATCATGGCCTAGTAACTCTTCTGTGGCATGGCCGACGTTGATCACATGCATGGTTTGAACATTGACCTCAACGCTATTTTAAGTCCCTCTCAATCCTTCTCAACATTCACTCATACAGATTTAATCTGAGAGGAGGAGGAGGGGGGGGGGAATAGGTTCCCAGACTTTACTGAGGCCCTAAACAGACTGAGTAGTGTTTAAGTCTTTTTGTTGGTTCATTGGCCATTACCATGATATCTTTAAATAACTTCATAACAGCTCTTCACTTACAGTCCCTTTTCTTTGGTTTCGCTCTACCAGGTTGTGAGTTTGGCAGGATGTCTCTCGGGTTCGACCTCCTACTGTTAGTATGATGCTCTCTATCTATCTCCTTTAAACATTTGAAGATGATCAGGACAGAAAGTGTTGTAGGGAGATTTATTCCACAGTGTGTGTGTCTCTCTGTGTGTGTGTGTGTGTTTGTGTGTGTGTGTGTGTGTGTGTGTGTGTGTGTGTGTGTGTGAGTGTGTGCGTGTGTGTGTGTGTGAAGATGATCAGGACAGAAAGTGTTGTAGGTAGATTTATTCCACAGTTTGTGTGTCTTCCACAGTGTGTGTGTGTGTGTGTGTGTGTGTGTCTCTGTGTGTGTGTGTGTGTGTCTCTGTGTGTGTGTGTGTGTGTGTGTGTGTGTGTGTGTGTGTGTGTGTGTGTGTGTGTGTGTGTGTGTGTGTGTGTGTGTGCGTGCGTGCGTGCGTGCGTGTGTGTGTGTGTGTGTGAGCTTATCGATGGTGAGTGCTCCAGATAATCCCGTGGGAAGATGTTGGGAGATTCGACTGAGAGACGGAGGTTTGGAATGATTGAGGGAGAGTGGGGGGTTGGGTGTGGGGGTTGGGTGTGGGGGTTGGCGCTGAGACGGATGGGGGTTGGTAGGAGAGGCCCAGGGAATGTTGGGATTCATGAGTCTATCTACTGATTCATGAGTCTATCTACTGACCAATGTGTCTACCTACTGATTCATGAGTCTATCTATTGATTCATGAGTCTATCTACTGATTCATGAGTCTGTCTACTGATTCATGAGTCTATCTACTGATTCATGAGTCTATCTACTGATTCATGAGTCTATCTACTGATTCATGAGTCTATCTACTGACTAATGAGTCTACCTACTGATTCATGAGTCTACCTACTGATTCATGAGTCTATCTACTGATTCATGAATCTATCTACTGACTCATGAGTCTATCTTCTGATTCATGAGTCTATCTACTGATTCATGAGTCTATCTGGTCTCAGTTTTCATGTTGGGAGAATTGAGGAGGATCAGAGGGAGAGAGAACCCAGACAGCACACACACTGGTAGTCTGTCTGCTATGTAAACACACTGGTAGTCTGTCTGCTATAGAAACACACGTTTAGTCTGTCTGCTATGGAATCACACTGGAAGTCTCTCCTGTTGATGGTCTGTTCCCACAGGAGTGATGGTCACAGACAGCCCTGTGACAAGAGACACAGGTTCAATTTGTACCAAGCCCTCATGTCAGTCCTTTCACACTCTATGCCTCTCCCAGACCTAACTCTTCTGACCTCTCTATTCATCTCTTCTCCATTCCAACCCTCCCACTCTCCCTCCCTCCGTGGGCCAGGTCCCAAAGAGCAGTTTCGGTCATATTGATCTGTTTTCAGTCCTTTCAACCTCCAGGCCTCCTGTCTGTCAATACCAGGAATGTGTCTCTGGTCAAAAGTAGTGCACTACATAGGGATTGAGGAGGGAATTTAGGATGCAAAACCCCAAGGTTTATCTAATCAAGCCCTTAATTAACCATCTAGAGTTTAAAAAGGGGGAAATAAAGGTGTGCTTCATTAGGCACTGAGAACATGATGGATCATACAGCGTCCCAAATGGTACCCTATTCCCTATGTAGTGCACTATGGTACCCTATTCCCTATGTAGTGTACTATGGTACCCTATTCCCTATGTAGTGTACTATGGTACCCTATTCCCTATGTAGTGCACTATGGTACCCTATTCCCTATGTAGTGCACTACGGTACCCTATTCCCTATGTAGTGGTACCCTATGTAATGGTACCCTATTCCCAATGTAGTGCACTATGGTACCCTATTCCCTATGTAGTGGTACCCTATGTAATGGTACCCTATTCCCTATGGTACCCTATTCCCAATGTAGTGCACTATGGTACCCTATTCCCTATGTAGTGTACTATGGTACCCTATTCCCTATGGTACCCTATTCCCTATGGTACCCTATTCCCTATGTAGTGCACTATGGTACCCTATTCCCTATGGTACCCTATTCCCTATGTAGTGCACTATGGTACCCTATTCCCTATGGTACCCTATTCCCTATGTAGTGCACTATGGTACCCTATTCCCTATGTAGTGGTACCCTATGTAATGGTACCCTATTCCCTATGGTACCCTATTCCCAATGTAGTGCACTATGGTACCCTATTCCCTATGTAGTGCACTATGGTACCCTATTCCCTATGTAGTGCACTATGGTACCCTATTCCCTATGTAGTGCACTATGGTACCCTATTCCCTATGTAGTGCACTATGGTACCCTATTCCCTATGGTACCCTATTCCCTATGGTACCCTATTCCCTATGTAGTGCACTATGGTACCCTATTCCCTATGGTACCCTATTCCCTATGGTACCCTATTCCCTATGTAGTGCACTATGGTACCCTATTCCCTATGGTACCCTATTCCCTATGTAGTGCACTATGGTACCCTATTCCCTATGGTACCCTATTCCCTATGTAGTGCACTATGGTACCCTATTCCCTATGTAGTGGTACCCTATGTAATGGTACCCTATTCCCTATGGTACCCCATTCCCAATGTAGTGCACTATGGTACCCTATTCCCTATGTAGTGCACTATGGTACCCTATTCCCTATGTAGTGCACTATGGTACCCTATTCCCTATGTAGTGCACTATGTTACCCTATTCCCTAGGTAGTGCACTATGGTACCCTATCTTAAACTTTATAACCATGGTAACTAATAGGATAAACTTTTCATGGGAATGGAGAGGCTTTCGTTTTCAGAGAGTCTCAGGATCCATCCCAAATGGCACCCTATTCCCCACATAGTGCACTATGGGCCCTGGTCAATAGTAGTGCACTATATAGGGCATAGGGGACCATTTGGGACTCAAAGTCTGTGACTCCAAGGTCAGAGACCCTCTCTGTGATTTCGACCATATCCTGTCTGTCTGCTCCAAACCTTAGTTCACTACACTTCTTCTAAACTCTGAACAAATTGGACACAAATTGTGTGTGTGTTTGCGTGTGTTTACGAAAGTGTGTATGTGTGTGTGCGTCAATGTGCGTGTTGGTGAATGTGTGTGTGTGTGTGTGTGTGTGTGTGCGTGTGTGTGTGTGCGTGTGGACAGTCCTCCCCCTTCTTTGTCTGCAGTAAGACGAGAAGTCAAATAGGAAAACTATCAAAAACATCGTGAGAAGAAAGAAGAGAGAGAGAATGTAGCAGAGCTTGTGAGATTTTTCTCTTCTTCCATTCCTCAAATGTCCCTCTCCCTTCTTCCATTCCTCAAATGTCCCTTTCCCTTCTCCCACTCCTCAAATGTCTCTCTTCTCCTATTCCTCAAATGTCTCTCTCTTCTCCCATTCCTAAAAATGTCCCTCTCCCTTCTCCCATTCCTCAAATGTCTCTCTCTTCTCCTATTCCTCAAATGTCTCTCTCTTCTCCCATTCCTAAAAATGTCCCTCTCCCTTCTCCCATTCCTCAAATGTCCCTCTCCCTTCTCCCACTCCTCAAATGTCTCTCTCTTCTCCCATTCCTCAAATGTCTCTCTCTTCTCCTATTCCTCAAATGTCTCTCTCTTCTCCCATTCCTAAAAATGTCCCTCTCCCTTCTCTCATTCCTCAAATGTCCCTCTCTCTTCTCCCATTCCTCTAATGTCCCTCTCCCTTCTCCCATTCCTCAAATGTCCCTCTCTCTTCTCCCATTCCTCAAATGACCCTCTCTCTTCTCCCACTCCTCAAATGTCCCTCTCTCTTCTCCCATTCCTCAAATATCCCTCTCTCTTCTCCCATTCCTCAAATGTCCCTCTCTCTTCTCCCATTCCTCAAATGTCCCTCTCTCTTCTCCCATTCCTCAAATGTCCCTCTCTCTTCTCCCATTCCTCAAATGTCCCTCTCTCTTCTCCCATTCCTCAAATGTCCCTCTCTCTTCTCCCATTCCTCTAATCTCTCTCTCTCTCTCTCTCTCCTCTAATCTCTCTCTCTCTCGCTCTCTCTGCCTTCCATAAAAAAGGCAGAAACTGAAAACACGCCTTTGCTAAACAGTTTTGAGAATGCTAGGCATGAAGTAACTAACAGACACAAATGACTTCTTGTAATGTCAGTGTGAGAATACTAACCATCAAAGCATCCGCTATACAATCCTTTTGCTTCCACTAGAATCTTAGGAATGAAGTAGCTAACAAACACAAAATAACTCCCTGTAAATGTCAGTGTGAGAACTACAACAACGTGAGCTAACTAACATTGAATGACCTCAGACAAGGGCCATGGTGTCATTTAGAAATGGCTGCCATTTTACTCCTAATCAATGTACTATTGTGTACAGTTATATTCCTCTCGTATTGTTTGTGACTTATTTAGTACATGAAGTTACTTCTACTGTCTCTTATGACCTAAAAGAGCTTCTCGACATCAGAACAGCGATTACTCGAATTGGACGAAGATAGTTTTTTCTTTAATGAGAAACGACGAGAAGGATAAACTGCTTCCTGGAGACCAGGCCCAAATCCCAGTCATTTGCATGAAGAAAAGACGGAGATACAAGACGGAGGAGATCGGGGTGCCTTGTGAGAATATGTAGGCGAGTGAGTAAACCGCCACAGCCATCCGTTCTATTGGCCAACGTGAAATCACAGGAAAATAAACTGGATGATCTACGGTCGAGATGGAGAGACTATCTTACCAACGGGACATTTAAAAACATTATGTTTCACAGAGTCGTGACTGAACGACGACATGGATAATATAGAGCTGGCTGGCTTCGCCATGCATCGGCAGGACAGAGCAGCTATGTCTGGCAAGACGAGGGGTAGGGGTGTGTCTATTGTCAATAACATCTGGTGTGCGATGTATACTTTTAAAGAAGTCTCGATGTATTACTCGCCTGAGGTAGAGTACCTCATGATAAGCTGTAGACCACATTATCTATCAAGAGAGTTCTCATCTATATTATTCGTAGCCGTCTATTTACCACCACAAACCGATGCTGGCACTAAGACCACACTCAACGAGCTGTATGAGGCCATAACCAAACAAGAAAATGCTCACCCAGAAACGGCACTCCTAGTGGCCCGGGGACATTAATGCAGGAAAACTTAAATCCGTTTAACCAAATTTCTACCAGCATGTCATGTGTTACCAGAGAAAAAAAAACTCCACTAGACCACTTTCACTCCACACACAGAGACGCATACAAAGCTCTCCCTCGCTCTCCATTTGGCAAATCTGACCATAATTCTATTCTTCTGATTCCTGCTTACAAGCAAAAACTAAAGCAGGAAGTACCAGTGACTCGCTCAACTCGGAAGTGGTCAGACGACGCGGATGCTACACTACAGGACTGTTTTGCAGCACAGACTGGAATATGTTCCTGGATTCATCCAATGGCATTGAGGAGTATACCACCTCAGTCACCGGCTTTATCAATAAGTTCATCGAAGACCGTACGTACATACCCCAACCAGAAGCCATGAAATACAGGCAAGATCTGCACAGAGCTAAAGGTTAGAGCTGTCGCTTTCAAGAAGCGGGACACTAATCCGGACGCTTATAAGCAATCCCGCTATGCCCTCAGATGAACCATCAAACAGGCAAAGCATCAATACAGGACTAAGATTGAGTCCTACTACACCGGCTCTGACGCTCGTCGGATGTGGCAGGGCTTGCAAAGTATTACGGAATACAAAAGGAAACCCAGCCGCGAGCTGCCCAGTGACGCGAGCCTACCAGACGAGCTAAATAACTTTTATGCTCGCTTCGAGCAAGACAAAGGAGCTGATCGTGGACAACAGGAAAAGGAAGGCTAAACAGGCCCCCATTGACATTGACGGGGCTGTAGTGGAGCGAGTCGAGAGTTTCAAGTTCCTTCGGTGTCAACATCACCAACAAACTATCATGGTCCAAACACACCAAGAAAGTCGTGAAGAGGGCACGACAACACCTTTTCCCCTCAGGAGACTGAAAAGATTTGGCATGGGTCCCCATATCCTGAAAAGGTTTTGCAGCTGCACCACCGAGAGCATCCTGACCGTTTGCATCTCCGCCTGGTACGGCAACTGCTCGGCATCCGACTGTAAGGCGCTACAGAAGGTAGTGATTACGGCCCAGTACATCTCTGAGGCCAAGCTTCCTGCCATCCAGGATCTATATACTAGGCCGTGTCAAAAATTGCCAAAGACTCCAATCACCCAAGTCATAGACTGTTCCCTATGCTGCCGCACGGCAAATGGTACCGGAGCGCCAAGTCTAGGACCAAAAGGCTCCTTAACAGCTTCTACCCCCAAGCCGTAAGACTGCTGAACAATTAATCAAATGGTCACCCGGACTATTCACATTGACACCCCTCCCCTCCTTTGTTTTTACACTGCTGCTACTCGCTGTTTATTTTCTATGCATAATCACTTTACCATTGACTCGTCTGATAGAAAAATTACATATTTACCTGGTTTATTTTATATTAATGGTTAAAAATTCATATTTAATTAATAGTAAGATATTTCTGTCCTGTTAGTGTCTGTGTTTTTAATGGTCTCCACTCTAGTTCCCTGCAGCTAATCTGGGCCTATGGTCACCCGAGATGGATTGAGCTAACAAATGAGTTAAAGATTATTTGCATTACATAGACAGGAATGTGTATTACTCGAGATAGCTTAGGAGTAGAACAATCCCTCATTGTCTTAAAATCATCCTTGCATCTGGGAAACTAAGCCAGGGTTAAGACAACAACCCACGTACAGATAACAAAAGGATAAACCCAGAGTGGCTTATGATGCTCCTTGGGAGGGGTTGAACCAACCACGACTGAGCATTGTTAGTGTCAGCTATATATAAACTCAGCAAAAAAAGAAACGTCCCTTTTTCAGGACCCTGTCTTTCAAAGATAATTTGTAAAAATCCATTGTAAAAGGTTTAACCACTGTTTCCCCTGCTGCTTGTTCAATGAACCATAAACAACTAATGAACATGCACCTGTGGAACGGTTGTTAAGACACTAACAGCTTACAGACGGAGGCAATTAAAGTCACAGTTATGACAACTTAGGACACTAAAGAGGCCTTTCTACTGACTGAAAAACACCAAAAGAAAGATGCCCAGGACCCCTGCTCATCTTCATGAACGTGCCTTAGGCATTGCAATGTCCGTATTGCAATAAATTGCAATGTCCGTATTGTGAGACGCCTAAGACAGCGCTACAGGGAGACAGGATGGGCAGCTGATCGCCCTCGTAGTGGCAGACCATGTGTAACAACACCTGCACAGGATCGGTACATCCAAGCATCACACCTGCAGGACAGGTACAGGAGGGAAACAACAACTGCCCGGGTTACATCAGGAACGCACAATCCCTCCATCAGTGCTCAGACTGTCCGCAATAGGCTGAGAGAGGCTGGACGGAGGGCTTGTAGGCCTGTTGTAAGGCAGGTCCTCACCAGACATCACTGGCAACAACGTCATCTATGGGCACAAATCCACCGTCGCTGGACCAGACAGGACTGGAAAAAAGTGCTCTTCACTGAAGAGTTGCAGTTTTGTCTCACCAGGGGTGATGGTCGGATTCGCATTTATCCTCGAAGGAATGAGCGTTACACCGAGGCCTGTGGAGGGTCCGTCATGGTCTGAGGCGGTGTGTCACTGAGCTTATCAGACTGAGCTTGTTGTCATTGCAGGGAGGACATCCTCCTCCCTCATGTGGGAGGACCCTCCAGCATGACAATGCCAATGCTTGTTCTGTGCGTGATTTCCTGCAAGAAAGGAATGTCAGTGTTCTGCCATTGTCAGCGATGAGCACAGATCTCAATCCCATTGAGCACGTCTGGGACCTGTTGGATCGGAGAGTGAGGGCTAGGGTCATTCCCCCCCAGAAATGTTCGGGAACTTGCAGGTGCCTTGGTGGAAGAGTGGGGTAACATCTCACAGTAAGAACTGGCAAATCTGGTGCAGTCCGTGAGGAGGAGATTTATTTGATTTGATTTATTTTACCAGGCAAGTCAGTTAAGAACAAATTCTTATTTTCAATGACGGCCTAGGAACAGTGGGTTAACTGCCTGTTCAGGGGAACAGTGGGTTAACTGCCTGTTCAGGGGAACAGTGGGTTAACTGCCTGTTCAGGGGAACAGTGGGTTAACTGCCTGTTCAGGGGAACAGTGGGTTAACTGGTCTAGGAACAGTGGGTTAACTGGTCTAGGAACAGTGGGTTAACTGCCTGTTCAGGGGCAGAACGACAGATTTGTACATTGTCAGCTCGGGGGTTTGAACTCGCAACCTTCCGGTTACTAGTTCAACGCTCTAACCACTAGGCTACCCTGCCGCCCCAAGTACTGCACTGCAGTACTTAATGCAGCTGGTGACCACCCACCACCCCCCTTTGTTCAGGGACACGTTAGTCACATGTCTCTGGCACTTGCACTGCAGTACTTAATGCAGCTAGTGACCACCCCCCACCCCCCTTTGTTCAGGGACACGTTAGTCACATGTCTCTGGCACTTGCACTGCAGTACTTAATGCAGCTAGTGACCACCCCCCACCCCCTTTGTTCAGGGACACATTAGTCACATGTCTCTGGCACTTGCACTGCAGTACTTAATGCAGCTAGTGACCACCCCCCACCCCCCTTTGTTCAGGGACACGTTAGTCACATGTCTCTGGCACTTGCACTGCAGTACTTAATGCAGCTAGTGACCACCCCCCACCCCCTTTGTTCAGGGACACATTAGTCACATGTCTCTGGAACTTGGACTGCAGTACTTAATGCAGCTGGTGACCACCCCCCACCCCCCTTTGTTCAGGGACACGTTAGTCACATGTCTCTGGCACTTGCACTGCAGTACTTAATGCAGCTAGTGACCACCCCCCACCCCCTTTGTTCAGGGACACATTAGTCACATGTCTCTGGAACTTGGACTGCAGTACTTAATGCAGCTGGTGACCACCCCCCACCCCCCTTTGTTCAGGGACACGTTAGTCACATGTCTCTGGAACTTGCACTGCAGTACTTAATGCAGCTGGTGACCACCCCCCACCCCCCTTTGTTCAGGGACACGTTAGTCACATGTCTCTGGAACTTGCACTGCAGTACTTAATGCAGCTGATCCCTACATGAACTATTGATGTGTTGAACATTAAAGATGATTGTTTAAGAAATGACCCAATCTCTCTTAGTACTGAATTTCTACAACACTCGGTACCGGTAACCGGTAACCGGTAACCGGTAACCCCTGTATATAGCCTCGTTACTGTTATGTCATTTTATTGTGTTATGTTTTTATTTTTTTACTTTAGTAAATATTTTTTTTAAACTTCATTTTCTTAAAACTGCATTGTTGTTTAAGGGCTTGTAAGTATTTCACAGCTGCGCATGTTACAAATCAAATTTGATTTGATTGATGGTCTCTTGGCAGATACAAAGACAAACAAAACATACTCATTAGCTAGAAGCTAAGACATTTTAGTTGATGTTTTCATTTCATTGCTGCAGTAAAGACAGAGAGAGAGAGAGAGGGAGGGAGGGAGGGAGGGAGGGAGGGAGGGAGGGAGAGAGAGAGAGAGAGAGAGAGAGAGAGAGAGAGAGAGAGAGAGAGAGAGAGAGAGAGAGAGAGAGAGAGAGAGAGAGAGAGAGAGAGAGAGAGAGAGAGAGAGAGAGAGAGAGAGAGAGAGAGAGAGAGAGAGAGAGAGAGAGAGACAGAGAGAGAGACAGAGAGAGAGAATCCTTTCCTTCTTTTTGACACGTTCCCCTCCCCTCCACACACTCTTTTCTTTGCGTTAAAAGCCTGATGTCTGATGTCAGATGCAGTGGATGTGAAAAAGAAAGTTCAAAGGGAAGGATAGAAGGGTCTGTCTCATGGCGGAGATCCTGCAGGGGGTCAGCATATTTCCCAGGCCTGGGAAACTCAATGCAGAGAGAGGGAAGAAAGAGAAGCTCAATGCAGAGAGAGGGAAGAAAGAGAAGCTCAATGCAGAGAGAGGGAAGAAAGAGAAGCTCAATGCAGAGAGAGGGAAGAAAGAGAAGCTCAATGCAGAGAGAGGGAAGAAAGAGAAGCTCAATGCAGAGAGAGGGAAGAAAGAGAAGCTCAATGCAGAGAGAGGGAAGAAAGAGAAGCTCAATGCAGAGAGAGGGAAGAAAGAGAAGCTCAATGCAGAGAGAGGGAAGAAAGAGAAGCTCAATGCAGAGAGAGGGAAGAAAGAGAAGCTCAATGCAGAGAGAGGGAAGAAAGAGAAGCTCAATGCAGAGAGAGGGAAGAAAGAGAAGCTCAATGCAGAGAGAGGGAAGAAAGAGAAGCTCAATGCAGAGAGAGGGAAGAAAGAGAAGCTCAATGCAGAGAGGTGGAAGAGAGAGAATCTAACTGCTAATCTAACTGGGACAGATCTGCCATAGAAATACCACTAGAACTTCAGTCCTCTGCTAATCGAACTGGGACAGATTGGTAATATGTGCACAAGTAAACTAAGCTGTGTGCATTTATACAAAACACACAATGGCACTTGTCTCCAAGCATCCACTATCTATGTGAACTGAGATACAGTGCATTTGGAAAGTATTCAGACCCCTTGACTTTTTCCACATTTTGTTACGTTACAGTCTTATTCTAAAATTGTATTTAAGTAAATTATCATCATCAATCTAAACACAATACCCCATAATGACAAAGCAAAAACATCGGGTTCAAGTCCGGGCTCTAGCTGGGCCACTCAAGGACATTCAGAGACTTGTCCCGAAGCCACTCCTGCATTGTCTTGGCTGTGTACTTAGGGTTGTTGCCCTGTTCAATGTTGGTTTCATCAGACCAGAGACACTTGTTTCCCATGGTCTGAGAGTCCTTTAGGTGCCTTTTTGGCAAACTCCAAGCAGGCTGTCAGGTACCTTGAATTGAGGAGTGGCTTTCATCTGGTCAATCTACCATAAAGGCCTGATTGGTGGAGTGCTGCAGAGATGGTTGACCTTCTTGGGTTCTTGGTCACCTCTCTAAACAAGACCCTTCTCCCTGATTGGTCAGTTTGGCTGGGCGGCCAGCTCTAGGTAGAATCTTGGTGGTTCCAAACTTCTTCCATTTAAGAATGATGGAGGCCACTGTGTTCTTGGAGACCTTCAATGCTGCAAAAATGTTTTGGTACCCTTCCCCAGATCTGTGCCTCGACGGAATCCTGTCTCAGAGCTCTACGGACAATTCCTTCGACCTCATGGCTTTGTTTTTGCTCTGATATGCATTGTCAACTGTGGGACATTATATAGACAGGTGTGTGCCTTTCCAAATCATGTCCAATCCATTGAATTTACCACAGTTGGACTCCAATCAAGTTGTAGAAACATCTCAAGAATGATCAATGGAAACAGGATGCACCTGAGATCAATTTCGAGTCTCATAGCAAAGGGTCTGAATACTTACACTATCAGTCAAAACCTCGGACACACCTACTCTTATTCATTCAAGGGTTCTTCTTCTTCTTATGTTTTTACCATTTTCTACATTGTAGAATAATAGTGAAGACAACAAAACTATAAAATAGCACATACGGAATCATGTAGTAACCAAACAAGTGTTAACTCCCTGGTGACAGGGGGCAGTATTTTCATGTCCGGATGAAATGCATGCCCAAATTCAACTGCCTGCTACTCATCCCCAGAAGATAAGATATGCATATTATTAGTAGATCTGGATAGAAAACACTCTGAAGTTTCTAAAAGTGTTTGAATTATGTCTGTGAGTAATAACAGAACTTATTCAGCAGGCGAAACCCCGAGCACAAACCATTCAGATTTTTTCTTTTTGAGGTCACTCTCTTTTCAATGGGATTTCATTGGGAATCCAGATTTCGAAGGGACCTTTTTGCAGTTCCTACCGCTTCCACTGGATGTCACCAGTCTTTAGAAATTGGTTGAGGTTTTTCCTTTGTGTAATGAAGAAGTACGGCCATCTTGAACGAGGGTCACTTGAAGTGTACTGTTAGATAGAGGCGCGTGACCAGGAAGCTAGCTACAGTTTGTTTTCCTCCTGTATTGAACACAGATCATCCCGTCTTCAATTTGATCGATTATTTACGTTAGAAAATACCTAAAGTTGTATTACAAAAGTAGTTAGAAATGTTTTGGCAATGTTTACAGGTAACTTTTGAGATATTTTGTAGTCACGTTGCGCAAGTTGGAACCGGTGTTTTTCTGAATCAAACGTCTAATGCCTCCCATCAGAAAGAGAGCTGGCCCAAGCAAGCACAGGTTACACCTGCTACTATGCAAGTAACCATTTGGCTGTATCGTTTACACCTTCTGAAGAGACCCATCCACTGAGCAAGATGTGGCTGGTGGTTATAGCATTTCTTTCACATGACCCATCAATTTAGACAAGTATGTCTGGGTAATGTAGTGTGTCTGGGTAATGTCTGGGTAATGTAGTGTGTCTGGGTAATGTCTGGGTAACGTAGTGTGTCTGGGTAACGTAGTGTGTCTCGGTAACGTAGTGTGTCTGGGTAATGTAGTGTGTCTGGGTAATGTAGTATGTCTGGGTAACGTAGTGTGTCTGGGTAACGTAGTGTGTCTCGGTAACGTAGTGTGTCTGGGTAATGTAGTGTGTCTGGGTAATGTAGTATGTCTGGCTAATGTAGTGTGTCTGGGTAATGTAGTGTGTCTGGGTAATGTAGTGTGTCTGGGTAATGTAGTATGTCTGGGTCATGTAGTATGTCTGGGTAATATAGTATGTCTGGGTAATGTCTGGGTAACGTAGTGTGTCGGGGTAATGTAGTGTGTCTGGGTAACATAGTGTGTCTGGGTAATGTAGTGTGTCTGGGTAATGTAGTATGTCTGGGTAATGTAGTGTGTCTGGGTAATGTAGTGTGTCTGGGTAATGTAGTGTGTCTGGGTAATGTAGTATGTCTGGCTAATGTAGTGTGTCTGGGTAATGTAGTGTGTCTGGGTAATGTAGTGTGTCTGGGTAATGTAGTGTGTCTGGGTAATGTAGTATGTCTGGCTAATGTAGTGTGTCTGGGTAATGTAGTGTGTCTGGGTAATGTAGTGTTTCTGGGTAATGTAGTGTGTCTGGGTAATGTAGTGTGTCTGGGTAATGTAGTGTGTCTGGGTAATGTAGTGTTTCTGGGTAATGTAGTGTGTCTGGGTAATGTAGTGTGTCTGGGTAATGTAGTGTGTCTGGGTAAGGGTCATCTAACATTTATTAAATATTTTTATCTCGACATTTTACCTGGAATTTTTCTTTATTGTAAGCTACTACTTTTAGTCTTAATCTTTACTACACTACTCTCTGTTTAGTATATGACCTCACATGTGAATCCTTAATAAAGAGATGGGCGGGGTGTGAACAATGCTGAATGGGTGTAGACAAAGAAGAGCTCTCCAGTAGGTGTACCAAAACATTCAAAGGCCATTTTCTCAAAAGTGGGGTTACAAGTTTATCAACTTTCAAAGCAGAATTATTTTCCCATTGTTCCTCAACTGTAGTGTATGATCTACCATTTTGTAGATCTGAGTCTCTACTTTTATCCGATGTGAAAAACACAGTATCAAATGTTGCCACATAAGACCGAATAAAGACGGTCGGTCACCTTATTAAAAGGGATTTCTGTGTACATTGATGAGAGAAACAAATATCGAATCCATTTTAGAATAAGGCTGTAACTGAATGCACTGTATGTGGAGCCAGTGATTTCTCTTTGGGAGTGTCCCAATGGCACCCTATTCCATATAGTGTACTACTTTGGACCAGGTTCTATAGGGCTCTTGGCAAAACTAGTGCACTCGGTAGAGAATAGGGTGCGCTAGGTAGAGACTACGGTGCACTAGGTAGAGAATAGGGTGCCCTAGGTGGAGAATAGGGTGCACTAGGTAGAGAATAGGGTGCACTAGGTAGAGAATAGGGTGCACTAGGTAGAGAATAGGGTGCACTAGATAGAGAACAGGGTGCACTAGATAGACAATAGGGTGCACTAGGTAGAGAATAGGGTGCACAAGGTAGAGAATAGGGTGCACAAGGTAGAGAATAGGGTGCACTAGGTAGAGAATAGGGTGCACTAGGTGGTAGAGAATAGGGTGCACTAGGTGGAGAATAGGGTGCACTAGGTAGAGAATAGGGTACACTAGGTAGAAAATAGGGTGCACTAGGTAGAGAATAGGGTGCACTAGGTAGAGAATAGGGTGCACTAGGTGGAGAATAGGGTGCACTAGGTAGAGAATAGGGTGCACTAGGTAGAGAATATGGTGCACTAGGTAGAGAATAGGGTGCACTAGGTAGAGAATAGGGTGCAATAGGTAGAGAATAGGGTGCCCTAGGTAGAGAAAAGGGTGCGCTAGGTAGAGAATAGGGTGCACTAGGTAGAGAATAGGGTGCACTAGGTAGAGAATAGGGTGCACTAGGTAGAGAATAGGGTGCACTAGGTAGAGAATAGGGTGCACTAGGTAGAGAATAGGGTGCTAGGTAGAGAATAGGGTGCACTAGGTAGAGAATAGGGTGCACTAGGTAGAGAATAGGGTGCACTAGTTGGAGAATAGGGTGCACTAGGTAGAGAATAGGGTACACTAGGTAGAAAATAGGGTGCACTAGGTAGAGAATAGGGTGCACTAGGTGGAGAATAGGGTGCACTAGGTAGAGAATAGGGTACACTAGGTAGAAAATAGGGTGCACTAGGTAGAGAATAGGGTGCACTAGGTAGAGAATAGGGTACACTAGGTAGAGAATAGGGTGCACTAGGTAGAGAATAGGGTGCACTAGGTGGAGAATAGGGTGCACTAGGTAGAGAATAGGGTGCACTAGGTAGAGAATAGGGTGCACTAGGTAGAGAATAGGGTGCACTAGGTAGAGAATAGGGTGCACTAGGTAGAGAATAGGGTGCACTAGGTGGAGAATAGGGTGCACTAGGTAGAGAATAGGGTGCACTAGGTAGAGAATAGGGTGCACTAGGTAGAGAATAGGGTACACTAGGTAGAGAGTACTTGGCTCTTTCTCTGCCACTACAAAACCAGTCCCATAACTTGTATGTTGAGTTTGAGAGATAAGATCTATGGCTCTTCATTCTTTCCCTACCTGGGAAGTCGTCCGTTTGGAAATGGCCTGAGGCATACCTTAGACTTTCATCTCATCTTCATTCTTCATTTATTTCATTCATCTTCATTTATTTATTTATTTTGCTCCTTTGCACCCCATTATTTTTTATTTCTACTTTGCACATTCTTCCATTGCAAAACTACCATTCCAGTATTTTACTTGCTATATTGTATTTACTTTGCCATCATGGCCTTTTTTGCCTTTACCTCCCTTCTCACCTCATTTGCTCACATTGTATATAGACTTGTTTATACTGCATTATTGACTGTATGTTTGTTTTTACTCCATGTGTAACTCTGTGTCGTTTTATCTGTCGAACTGCTTTGCTTTATCTTGGCCAGGTCGCAATTGTAAATGAGAACTTGTTCTCAACTTGCCTACCTGGTTAAATAAAGGTAAAATAAATAAATAAATAAAATCTTTATCCAGAATTGGTGGGTTTGGTTGTTGAGAGAGAGTGCGAGAGAGAGAGACAGAGAGAGAGAGAGACAGAGAGAGAAAGTGAGAGAGAGAGACAGAGAGAGACAGAGAGAGAGAGACAGAGACAGAGAGAGAGACAGAGAGAGACAGAGAGAGACAGAGAGACAGAGAGAGACAGAGAGAGAGGCAAGAAACCTGGTATAGAGGAGACGGACCCACTGGTTGCCCTCTAGGTTACAGAGAGCTGGTAGTCCCATCCACCAAACTACCAGGTGTGAAACAGGGAAGGGGCTCAGGGGGTATGCTAATTTGGTATAGAGCAGACCTAACTCACTCCATTAAATTAATCAAAACAGGAACATTCTACATTTGGCTAGAAATTCAAAAGGAAATTATCCTAACAGAGAAAAATGTTCTCCTGTGTGCTACCTATATCCCCCCACTAGAATCCCCATATTTTAATGAAGACAGCTTCTCCATCCTGGAGGGGGAAATCAATAATTTCCAGGCCCAGGGACATGTACTAGTCTGTGGCGACCTAAATGCCAGAACCGGACAAGAACATGACACCCTCAGCACACAGGGGGACAAACACCTGCCTGGAGGTGACAGCATTCCCTCCCACATATGCCCCCCTAGGCACAACTATGACAACATAACCAACAAAAACGGGTCACAACTCCTGCAGCTCTGTCGCACGCTGGGTATGTACATAGTCAATGGTAGGCTTCGAGGGGACTCCTATGGTAGGTACACCTATAGCTCATCTCTTGGCAGTAGTACTGTAGACTACTTTATCACTGACCTCAACCCAGAGTCTCTCAGAGCGTTCACAGTCAGCCCACTGACACCCCTATCAGACCACAGCAAAATCACAGTCTACTTAAACAGAGCAATACTCAATCATGAGGCATCAAAGCCAAAGGAACTGAGTAACATTAAGAAATGCTATAGATGGAAGGAATGCAGTTTAGAAACCTACCAAAAAACAATTAGGCAACAATAAATTCAATCCCTTTTAGACAATTTCCTGGGTAAAACGTTCCACTGTAATAGTGAAGGTGTAAACTTGGCAGTAGAAAATCTCAACAGTATATTTGACCTCTCAGCTTCCCTATCAAATCTAAAAATCTCAAATAGAAAACCGAAGAAAATTAACAACAATGACAAATGAAGAATGCAAAAATCTAAGAAAGAAATTGAGAAACCTGTCCAACCAAAAACATAGAGACCCGGAAAACCTGAGTCTACGCCTTCACTATGGTGAATCACTAAAACAATACCGAAATACACTACGGAAAAAGAAGGAACAGCATGTCAGAAATCAGCTCAATGTAATTGAAGAATCCATAGACTCTAACCACTTCTGGGAAAATTGGAAAACACTAAACAAACAACAACACGAAGAATTATCTATCCAAAATGGAGATGTATGGGTAAACCACTTCTCCAATCTTTTTGGCTCCATAACAAAGAATAAAGAGCAAAAACATATACATGATCAAATACAGATCTTAGAATCAACTATTAAAGACTACCAGAACCCACTGGATTCTCCAATTACATTGAATGAGTTACAGGACAAAATAAAAACCCTCCAACCCAAAAAGGCCTGTGGTGTTGATGGTATCCTCAATGAAATGATCAAATATACAGACAACAAATTCCAATTGGCTATACTAAAACTCTTTAACATCATCCTAAGCTCTGGCATCTTCCCCAATATTTGGAACCAAGGACTGATCACCCCAATCCTCTGCATTATCATTAACAGCAGACTCGTACACTTCCTCAATGAAAACAATGTACTGAGCAAATGTCAAATTGGCTTTTTACCAAATTACCGTACAACAGACCATGTATTCACCCTGCACACCCTAATTGACAACCAAACAAACCAAAACAAAGGCAAAGTCTTCTAATGCTTTGTTGATTTCAAAAAAGCCTTCGACTCAATTTGGCACGAGGGTCTGCTATACAAACTGATGGAAAGTGGTGTTGGGGGTAAAACCTACGACATTATAAAATCCATGTACACCAACAACAAGTGTGCGGTTAAAATTGGCAAAAAACACACAAAATTCTTCACACAGGGTCGTGGGGTTAGACAGGGATGCAGCTTAAGCCCCACCCTCTTCAACATATATATCATCGAATTGGCGCGGGCACTAGAACAGTCTGCAGCACCCGGCCTCACCCTGCGGGAATCCGAAGTCAAATGTCTGCTGTTTGCTGATGATCTGGTGCTTCTGTCACCAACCAAGGAGGGCCTACAGCAGCACCTAGATCTTATGCACAGATTCTGTCAGACCTGGGCCCTGACAGTAAATCTCAGTAAGACCAAAATAATGGTGTTCCAAAAAAGGTCCAGTCACCAGGACCACAAATACAAATTCCACTGTTGCCCTAGAGCACACAAAAAACTATACATACCTTGGCCTAAACATCAGCGCCACAGGTAACTTCCACAAAGCTGTGAACGATCTGAGAGACAAGGCAAGAAGGGCATTCTATGCCATCAAAAGGAACATAAATTTCAACATACCAATTAGGATTTGGCTAAAAATACTTGAATCAGTCATAGAGCCCATTGCCCTTTATGGTTGTGAGGTCTGGGGTCCGCTCACCAACCAAGACTTCACAAAATGGGACAAACACCAAATTGAGACTCTGCACGCAGAATTCTGCAAAAATATCCTTCGTGTACAATGTAGAACACCAAATAATGCATGCAGAGCAGAATTAGGCCGATACGCACTAATTATCAAAATCCAGAAAAGAGCCGTTAAATTCTATAACCACCTAAAAGGAAGCGATTCCCAAACCTTCCACAACAAAGCCATCACCTACAGAGAGATGAACCTGGAGAAGAGTCCCCTAAGCAAGCTGGTCCTGGGGCTCTGTTCACAAACACAAACACACCCTACAAAGCCCCAGGACAGCAGCACAATTAGACCCAACCAAATCATGAGAAAACAAAAAGATAATTACTTGACACATTGGAAAGAATTAACAAAAGAACTGAGCAAACTAGAATGCTATTTGGCCCTACACAGAGAGTACACAGCGGCAGAATACCTGACCACTGTGACTGACCCAAAATGAAGGAAAGCTTTGACTATGTACAGACTCAGTGAGCATAGCCTTTCTATTGAGAAAGGCCGCCGTAGGCAGACATGGCTCTCAAGAGAAGACAGGCTATGTGCTCACTGCCCACAAAATGAGGTGGAAACTGAGCTGCACTTCCTAACCTCCTGCCCAATGTATGACCATATTAGAGAGACATATTTCCCTCAGATTACACAGATCCACAAAGAAAAACTCCCATATCTACTGGGTGAAATTCCACAGTGTGCCATCACAGCAGCAAGATTTGTGACCTGTTGCCACGAGAAAAGGGCAACCAGTGAAGAACAAACACCATTGTAAATACAACCCATATTTATGCTTATTTATTTTATCTTGTGTCCTTTAGCTATTTGTACATTGTTAGAACACTGTATATATATAATATTGTTTTGAAGTTTTGAAACTTCTGTATGTGTGATGTTTACTGTTAATTTTTATTGTTGATTTCACTTTATATATTCACTTTATATATTATCTACCTCACTTGCTTTGGCAATGTTAACACATGTTTCCCATGCCAATAAAGCCCTTGAATTGAATTGAATTGAAATTGACAGAGAGAGAGACAGAGACAGAGAGAGAGAGACAGAGAGAGAGAGAGAGAGAGAGAGCCCAAGTAGTTTATGTTGGTTTCTCCGTCAGAAGGTGATGACTGCCGTGTGTTTTGACAGGTGGTTTCACTCAAGCTGAGGGTTATGAGGTTATGGGAGAGACACCATTGGATTTATCTAACTATCTGATCCAGGTCATCTCCCAAATGGCACCCTATTCCCTATGTAGTGCACTACTTTAGACCAGGATCCAAATGGCACCCTATTCCCTATGTAGTGCACTACTTTAGACCAGGCCCAATGGCACCCTATTCCCTATGTAGTGCACTACTTTAGACCATGATCCAAATGGCACCCTATTCCCTATGTAGTGCACTACTTTAGACCATGATCCAAATGGCACCCTATTCCCTATGTAGTGCACTACTTTAGACCATGATCCAAATGGCACCCTATTCCCTATGTAGTGCACTACTTTGAACCAGGGCAAATGGCACCCTATTCCCTATGTAGTGCACTACTTTGAACCAGGGCCAATGGCACCCTATTCCCTATGTAGTGCACTACTTTGAACCAGGGCCCACAATTCTGTTTTATTACTGTAATTGTCAGCCATCTTGACTTTCCAGCTCCATCTTGGTTTACCAAACAGAACCAGAATAAATAGGGCAGTCGTGGTCGTGAAGTTGTGGTTCTGAGAGCTGAGAATGCTGGTAACTAGTAAAACAGGGCGTGACAACTCTCTTTATAACACCACAGACCATTACAGGACACAGTCATCCCAGAAACATCTGGAACTCCATCATCAGGCACCACACCACCTTACAGAATCAAGCTATGTTAACGTACAGCCAACCAACTCCTACAGCAGCTCAGAATCTGCTGTAAGTCGGTGTAAGGGAACTCCTGGCTATGAAGAGCTCTGTAGCGGATCAGACACACCATTCGAGTTCGCTAGCCGAGAGCACCTCAGAACCAGGGGTGTCATTTTCAGCTAAACCTAGGGTATGGCAAAACTATTTCATTTTTATTTTTTACATTTTAATCTAATTAATTGAAGTCCTGCACAATTTAAAATAACAAAAAAATGCACTGTGGAGAACAGCCAAAACACAATAGAGGACTGAACATTCACCTCAGTCAGTAGGGGACTGAACCTTCACCTCAGTCAGTAGGGGACTGAACCTTCACCTCAGTCAGTAGGGGACTGAACATTCACCTCAGTCAGTAGGGGACTGAACCTTCACCTCAGTCAGTAGGGGACTGAACCTTCACCTCAGTCAGTAGGGGACTGAACATTCACCTCAGTCAGTAGGGGACTGAACCTTCACCTCAGTCAATAGGAGACTGAACCTTCACCTCAGTCAATAGGAGACTGAACCTTCACCTCAGTCAGTAGGGGACTGAACCTTCACCTCAGTCAGTAGGAGACTGAATCTTCACCTCAGACAATAGGAGACTGAACCTTCACCTCAGTCAATAGGAGACTGAACCTTCACCTCAGTCAGTAGGGGACTGAACCTTCACCTCAGTCAGTAGGAGACTGAACCTTCACCTCAGTCAGTAGGAGACTGAACCTTTACCTCAGTCAATAGGAGACTGAACCTTCACCTCAGTCAATAGGAGACTGAACCTTCACCTCAGTCAATAGGAGACTGAACCTTCACCTCAGTCAATAGGAGACTGAACCTTCACCTCAGTCAATAGGAGACTGAACCTTCACCTCAGTCAATAGGAGACTGAACCTTCACCTCAGTCAGTAGGAGACTGAACCTTCACCTCAGTCAATAGGGGACTGAACCTTCACCTCAGTCAGTAGGGGACTGAACATTCACCTCAGTCAGTAGGAGACTGAACCTTCACCTCAGTCAGTAGGGGACTGAACATTCACCTCAGTCAATAGGGGACTGAACATTCACCTCAGTCAGTAGGGGACTGAACATTCACCTCAGTCAATAGGAGACTGAACCTTCACCTCAGTCAGTAGGGGACTGAACATTCACCTCAGTCAATAGGAGACTGAACCTTCACCTCAGTCAGTAGGAGACTGAACCTTCACCTCAGTCAGTAGGGGACTGAACATTCACCTCAGTCAGTAGGGGACTGAACATTCACCTCAGTCAGTAGGGGACTGAACATTCACCTCAGTCAATAGGAGACTGAACATTCACCTCAGTCAATAGGAGACTGAACCTTCACCTCAGTCAGTAGGGGACTGAACATTCACCTCAGTCAATAAGGGAGACTGAACCTTCACCTCAGTCAGTAGGGGACTGAACATTCACCTCAGTCAATAGGAGACTGAACCTTCACCTCAGTCAGTAGGGGACTGAACATTCACCTCAGTCAATAGGAGACTGAACCTTCACCTCAGTCAGTAGGAGACTGAACCTTCACCTCAGTCAGTAGGGGACTGAACATTCACCTCAGTCAGTAGGGGACTGAACCTTCACCTCAGTCAGTAGGGGACTGAACATTCACCTCAGTCAATAGGAGACTGAACCTTCACCTCAGTCAGTAGGAGACTGAACCTTCACCTCAGTCAGTAGGGGACTGAACATTCACCTCAGTCAGTAGGGGACTGAACCTTCACCTCAGTCAGTAGGAGACTGAACCTTCACCTCAGTCAGTAGGGGACTGAACATTCACCTCAGTCAGTAGGGGACTGAACCTTCACCTCAGTCAATAGGAGACTGAACCTTCACCTCAGTCAATAGGAGACTTAACCTTCACCTCAGTCAGTAGGGGACTGAACATTCACCTCAGTCAATAGGAGACTGAACCTTCACCTCAGTCAGTAGGAGACTGAACCTTCACCTCAGTCAGTAGGGGACTGAGCATTCACCTCAGTCAATAGGAGACTGAACCTTCACCTCAGTCAGTAGGGGACTGAACATTCACCTCAGTCAATAGGAGACTGAACCTTCACCTCAGTCAGTAGGAGACTGAACCTTCACCTCAGTCAGTAGGGGACTGAACATTCACCTCAGTGAGTAGGGGACTGAACATTCACCTCAGTCAATAGGAGACTGAACCTTCACCTCAGCCAGTAGGGGACTGAACATTCACCTCAGTCAATAGGAGACTGAACCTTCACCTCAGTCAGTAGGGGACTGAACATTCACCTCAGTCAATAGGAGACTGAACCTTCACCTCAGTCAGTAGGAGACTGAACATTCTACAAAAAACATACAACAATTAGCTGCTATGCACTATCTCAGCACCGGGGATTAAACCTCTAGTTTAGCAGTTATGTGGCCATAACCATCTACTACAGCCATCTTTACCTCTGCACTGTTTTGAGAAAAAGTCACGCTGTTACCTGCAGTTGCATCAATGAGCGCTCCATTAAGTCAGCCAGCCATACGAACATCCTTCCCTCCCACTCCGAGGCCTCCGCATGGTCCTAAAGCCAGTCCTTAACACCGCTGAACTGCGTTGAGCTTTTAATGGGGACGGGGAATATTAGCAGCCTGGCGTTGAGCTAGGGTACTGCCATATCCTGCCATACACAATTGACGCCCCTGTTCTAAACAGAGTGCCAGCCGTAATTTGCGAACCGAGTGCACACCGATTTTACAAAAATAATTGCGAGAAAATGGCGGCAGACATCTACGGCCTGTGGAAAAGCTTGTTTGACTGGAGCCAAACTGCCAACTGTAAAGACAGTTCCCAGCTGCTGTATATGGGACCCATAGGATCTATGGACTAGCAGTGTTGTATAGGACCCATAGGATCTATGGACTAGTGGTGTTGTATAGGACCCATAGGATCTATGGACTAGCAGTGTTGTATGGGACCCATAGGATCTATGGACTAGCAGTGTTGTATGGGACCCATAGGATCTATGGACTAGTGGTGTTGTATAGGACCCATAGGATCTATGGACTAGTGGTGTTGTATAGGACCCATAGGATCTATGGACTAGTGGTGTTGTATAGGACCCATAGGATCTATGGACTAGTGGTGCTGTATGGGACCCATAGGATCTATGGACTAGCAGTGTTGTATAGGACCCATAGGATCTATGGACTAGTGGTGTTGTATGGGACCCATAGGATCTATGGACTAGTAGCGTTGTATAGGACCCATAGGATCTATGGACTAGCAGTGTTGTATAGGACCCATAGGATCTATGGACTAGCAGTGTTGTATAGGACCCATAGGATCTATGGACTAGCAGTGTTGTATGGGACCCATAGGATCTATGGACTAGCAGTGTTGTATAGGACCCATAGGATCTATGGACTAGTGGTGTTGTATGGGACCCATTGGATCTATGGACTAGCAGTGTTGTATAGGACCCATAGGATCTATGGACTAGCAGTGTTGTATAGGACCCATAGGATCTATGGACTAGCAGTGTTGTATAGGACCCATAGGATCTATGGACTAGTGGTGTTGTATGGGACCCATTGGATCTATGGACTAGCAGTGGTGTATAGGACCCATAGGATCTATGGACTAGCAGTGTTGTATAGGACCCATAGGATCTATGGACTAGCAGTGTTGTATGGGACCCATAGGATCTATGGACTAGCAGTGTTGTATGGGACCCATAGGATCTATGGACTAGTGGTGTTGTATGGGACCCATTGGATCTATGGACTAGCAGTGGTGTATAGGACCCATAGGATCTATGGACTAGCAGTGTTGTATAGGACCCATAGGATCTATGGACTAGCAGTGTTGTATGGGACCCATAGGATCTATGGACTAGTGGTGTTGTATGGGACCCATAGGATCTATGGACTAGCAGTGTTGTATAGGACCCATAGGATCTATGGACTAGTGGTGTTGTATGGGACCCATAGGATCTATGGACTAGCAGTGTTGTATAGGACCCATAGGATCTATGGACTAGCAGTGTTGTATGGGACCCATAGGATCTATGGACTAGCAGTGTTGTATAGGACCCATAGGATCTATGGACTAGTGGTGTTGTATGGGACCCATAGGATCTATGGACTAGCAGTGTTGTATAGGACCCATAGGATCTATGGACTAGTGGTGTTGTATGGGACCCATAGGATCTATGGACTAGCAGTGTTGTATAGGACCCATAGGATCTATGGACTAGTGGTGTTGTATGGGACCCATAGGATCTATGGACTAGCAGTGTTGTATAGGACCCATAGGATCTATGGACTAGCAGTGTTGTATGGGACCCATAGGATCTATGGACTAGCAGTGTTGTATAGGACCCATAGGATCTATGGACTAGTGGTGTTGTATGGGACCCATTGGATCTATGGACTAGCAGTGGTGTATAGGACCCATAGGATCTATGGACTAGCAGTGTTGTATAGGACCCATAGGATCTATGGACTAGCAGTGTTGTATGGGACCCATTGGATCTATGGACTAGTGGTGCTGTATAGGACCCATAGGATCTATGGACTAGCAGTGTTGTATGGGACCCATAGGATCTATGGACTAGTAGCTTTGTATAGGACCCATAGGATCTATGGACTAGTAGCGTTGTATGGGACCCATAGGATCTATGGACTAGCAGTGTTGTGATTAGGCTATCAGGTCATGTGGTATTAGATTCCATTGTTTTAAATGTACCCGTCATGACAGCTGGGCTTCTTTGGTGGATATTGCGCAAATCATTAGAAAAGTAATTATTCACCTACTGAGAACTAACAACTGACATAAATCTCATGATATATTTTATCACCCGGTTAAGTCTGTCAGTCTGAGTCCCACCTGGCCCCATCCCTTGTCAATACTCTGTCTGATTAGTATTCAGTGAATTCATTAGGAGACAATCACTGCTGTCTGGTAACATGGGAACCCCTGACAGAAGGGGTGGGGAGGTCGGGTTCAACCCAGCAGATAGGTCCCTTCGAGTGGGGGAAGGGAAGCGAGGAGCAACCCCCCCCTTTCCCCCACCCAACCTCACACATTCCCCCGTCCAACCCCCAACACCCCAATGTCACTGTGTCCTTCCTCTGAAAACGATATGACGATCCTCTGAATATGATATGATGATTATAGAGAAAGCCAGGGTATGGCTTTGGTTTCTCAAATACATATTTCTAAAGGGTCATATTACCTATTTCTATGTACACTACCGTTCAAAAGTTTGGGGCCACTTAGCAATGTCCTCGTTTTTTTTTAAGAAAAGCACATTTTTTTTGTCCATTAAAATAACATCAAATTGATGAGAAATACAGTGTAGACATTGTTAATGTTGTAAATGACTATTGTAGCTGGAAACGGCAGATTTTTTTATGGAATATCTACATAGGCGTACAGAGGCCCATTATCAGCAACCATCACTCCTGTGTTCCAATGGCACGTTGTGTTAGCTAATCCAAGTTTATAATTTTAAAAGGCTAATTGATCATTAGAAAACCCTTTTACAATTATGTTAGCACAGCTGAAAACTGTAGTTCTGATTAAAGAAGCAATAAAACTGGCCTTCTTTAGACTAGTTGAGTATCTGGAGCATCAGCATTTTTGGGTTTGATTACAGGCTCAAAATGGCCAGAAACAAATAACTTTCTTCTGAAACTCGTCAGTCTATTCTTGTTCTGAGAAATGAAGGCTATTCCATGTGAGACATTGCGAAGAGACTGAAGATCTCGTAGAACGCTGTGTACTACTCCCTTCACAGAACAGAGCAAACTGGCCCTAACCAGAATAGAAAGAGGAGTGGGAGGCCCCGGTGCACAACTGAGCAAGAGGACAAGTACATTAGAGTGTTTAGTTTGAGAAACAGACGCCTCACAAGTCCTCAACTGGCAACTTCATTAAATAGGACCCACAAAACACCAGTCTCAACGTCAACAGTGAAGAGGTGACTCCGGGATGCTGGCCTTCTAGGCAGAGTTGTAAAGAAATATCCATATCTTAGACGGGCCTATAAAAATAAAAGATTAAGATGGGCAAAAGAACACAGACACTGGACAGAGGAACAAAAACGGTGTTTTTCTTTCAAAAACAAGGACGTTTCTAAGTGACCCCAAACTTCTGAACGGAAGTGTATATCTGTGGTTCCGGTGTTTCTCACATCTATATATGAGTCATGACTCCCCTTCCTGTTCGGGTGACGCTCGGCGGTCGTCGTCACCGGCCTACTAGCTGCCACTGATCCTCTTTTTCCCCCTTGTCTGTTGATTAGTTACACCTGTGTTTAGTTAGGTTAATTGGTTGGGCTTTATTATCCAGCCGGCCCGCCTGCTGGATGTGCGGGATTATTCTCTGTGTACTATTGTGCACTACTACTGTAAGTCACAATTTTTTTATTTATTTTACCTTTATTTAACTAGGCAAGTCAGTTAAGAACAAATTCTTATTTTCAATGACGGCCTAGGAACAGTGGGTTAACTGCCTGTTCAAGGGCAGAACGACAGATTTTGTACCTTGTCAGCTCGGGGATTTGAACTTGCAACCTTTCGGTTACTAGTCCAATGCTCTAACCACTAGGCTACCCTGTCGTCCGTGTACGTGTGTTTTTCTGGACTGTTTAGTTCCCCCGTGTTTCGGGGCATTTGTTTGGGTTGGCGTCGTTTTCACCGGTGTGGTGAATTAAAAGTATCGCTACCCTGAACTTTCTGTTTCCTGTGCCTGACTTCTTCCTCCACTACACCCCGCTTATTGATGTCACTTGTTAAATTCACTTCAAATCAATGTAGATGAAGGGGAGGATGACAGGTTAAAGAAGGATTTTAAGCCTTGAGACAATTGAGACATGGATTGTGTCTGTGTGCCATTCAGAAGGTGGCAAGACAAAATATTTGAATGGGGTATGGTAGTAGGCGCTAGGCCACCGGTTTGCATGTGTCAAGAACTGCAACACTGGGGCGGCAGTTAGAGTGTTGAGCCAGTAACCGAAAGTTTGTTGGATCGAATCACCGAGCTGACAAGGTAAAAATCTGTCGTTCTGCCCCTGAACAAGGCAATTAACCCACTGTTCCCAGTAGGCCGTCATTGTAAATAAGAATTTGTTCTCAACTGACTTGCCTAGTTAAAATAAAGGTTCAATTAAAAACAAAAATAAACACTGCTGGGGTTTTTTTCACGCTCAAGCATTTCCCGTGGGTATCAAGACAACTTGACAAAACTGTGGGAAACATTGGAGTCAACATGGGCCAGCATCCCTGTGGGAAAGCTTTCGACACCTTGTAGAGTCAACATGGGCCAGCATCCCTGTGGAACGCTTTCAACATCTTGTAGAGTCAACATGGGCCAGTCTCCCTGTGGAACGCTTTCAACACCTTGTAGAGTCAACATGGGCCAGCATCCCTGTGGAACGCTTTCAACACCTTGTAGAGTCAACATGGGGCCAGCATCCCTGTGGAACGCTTTCAACACCTTGTAGAGTCCATGCCCTGACAAACTGAGGCTTTTCTGAGGGAAAAGGATGCCGCAACTCAATATTAGGAAGGTGTTCCTAATGATTTGTCCACTCAGCATATATTTCTCACATTCTCATAATTACTTCACAAAGAAAAACTGTTTTCAAAAACCAGTATGACATCTAGCCTATACAAGTTAATGGATAAAGAATGAGAAATACTTGAGTCCAGCTCAGTCCATATATCCCCTAAAGACTAACTCAGTCCATATATCCCCTAAAGACTAACTCAGTCCATATATCCCCTAAAGACTAACTCAGTCCATATATCCCCTAAAGACTAACTCAGTCCATATATCCTCTAAAGGCTAACTCAGTCCATATATCCCCTAAAGACTAACTCAGTCCATATATCCCCTACAGACTAACTCAGTCCATATATCCCCTAAAGGCTAACTCAGTCTATATCCCCTAAAGGCTAACTCTGATCCTCCATCACCCTACAGGCTAACTCTGATCCTCCATCACCCTACCAGAGACTATTGTTGTGTGTTATTAGAAAGTGTTTATCCTTGTAAGTCATAAAAAATATAAATGAGATCAGAGTTTCTCACTTGCCGTGTCCATACATCCTTCCCTGGGTTTGTTTCTCACTAAGGTGTGTGTGTGTGTGTGTGGTGTTGTGTTTTGTTGTGTGTGTGTGTGTGAATGTTGAGATGAATGAACAGTAGAAACCAAGGGGACACCTCTTTAAAGCCACCACCCCTCGCTCTAATGGTTCATAAGTTAGGAACTGAGGCTACAGTCAAGGTGTGTGTGTGTGTGTGTGTGTGTGTGTGTGTGTGTGTGTGTGTGTGTGTGTGTGTGTGTGTGTGTGTGTGTGTGTGCGTGCGTGCGTGCGTGCGTGCGTGCGTGTGTGTGTGCGTGTGTGCGTGCGTGGGTGTATGTGTGTTTGTGTGGTTAGGAGGTGAGGCTAGCTCTCCATGGGAATCCAAGACAGGGTGTTCTCAAAGACGAATCCTTCCTTTGGAAAGCACTTACACCCTTCAGCCAGTAGAATAAAAGCCTGTCCTGCATGGAGGCTTCTGCAATATAAATCACAGAGCAGAGATGTGGATAAATATTACACAGCTAGCCAGCCTACACAGAGAAATATACCACCCCTACACAGAGAAATATACCACCCCTACACAGAGAAATATACCACCCCTACACAGAGAAATATACCACCCCTACACAGAGAAATATACCACCCTTACACAGAGAAATATACCACCCCTACACAGAGAAATATACCACCCCTACACAGAGAAATATACCACCCTACACAGAGAAATATACCACCCCTACACAGAGAAATATACCACCCCTACACAGAGAAATATACCACCCTACACAGAGAAATATACCACCCCTACACAGAGAAATATACCACCCCTACACGGAGAAATATACCACCCCTACACAGAGAAATATACCACCCCTACACAGAGAAATATACCACCCCTACACAGAGAAATATACCACCCCTACACAGAGAAATATACCACCCCTACACAGAGAAATATACCACCCCTACACAGAGAAATATACCACCCCTACACAGAGAAATATACCACCCTACACAGAGAAATATACCACCCTTACACAGAGAAATATACCACCCCTACACAGAGAAATATACCACCCCTACACAGAGAAATATACCACCCTACACAGAGAAATATACCACCCCTACACAGAGAAATATACCACCCCTACACAGAGAAATATACCACCCTACACAGAGAAATATACCACCCCTACACAGAGAAATATACCACCCCTACACGGAGAAATATACCACCCCTACACAGAGAAATATACCACCCCTACACGGAGAAATATACCACCCCTACACAGAGAAATATACCACCCCTACACAGAGAAATATACCACCCCTACACAGAGAAATATACCACCCCTACACAGAGAAATATACCACCGCTAAAACGGAGTTGGCTTCTCAGTTTGGACCTCTAGTCTCACTGTTCTGACAGTCTAACGTAGTGCATAGATACTGCTCTGACAGTCTAATGTAGTGCATAGATACTGCTCTGACAGTCTAACGTAGTGCATAGAGACTGCTCTGACAGTCTAACGTAGTGCACAGATACTGCTCTGACAGTCTAACGTAGTGCATAGATACTGCTCTGACGGTCTAACGTAGTGCATAGATACTGCTCTGACAGTCTAACGTAGTGCATAGAGACTGCTCTGACAGTCTAACGTAGTGCATAGAGACTGCTATGACAGTCTAACGTAGTGCATAGAGACTGTTCTGACAGTCTAACCGGGTACATAGAGACTGTTCTGACAGTCTAACCGGGTACATAGAGACTGCTCTGACAGTCTAACGTAGTGCATAGAGACTGTTCTGACAGTCTAACCGGGTACGTAGAGACTGTTCTGACAGTCTACCCGGGTACGTAGAGACTGTTCTGACAGTCTAACCGGGTACGTAGAGACTGCTCTGACAGTCTAACCGGATACATAGAGACTGCTCTGACAGTCTAACCGGGTACATATAGACTGCTCTGACAGTCTAACCGGGGACATAGAGACTGCTCTGACAGTCTAACCGGGTACATAGAGACTGCTCTGACAGTCTAACCAGGTACATAGAGACTGCTCTGACAGTCTAACCGGGTACATAGAGACTGCTCTGACAGTCTAACCGGGTACATAGAGACTGCTCTGACAGTCTAACCGGGTACATAGAGACTGCTCTGACAGTCTAACCGGATACATAGAGACCGCTCTGACAGTCTAACCGGGTACGTAGAGACTGCTCTGATAGTCTAACCAGGTACATAGAGACTGCTCTGACAGTCTAACCGGGTACATAGAGACTGCTCTGACAGTCTAACCGGGTACATAGAGACTGCTCTGACAGTCTAACCGGGTACATAGAGACTATAGTGAAAGCTATATACTTTCTCTATGTCAACAAAGGGCTTTCCAAGAGTCTATTCTCTAGGGTGGAGAGGAAAGGGGGTTTATAAACCTCACCCAGCAGGGGAATGTCATGACAATGTCTGATGTCCTGTAGTCAATGTCTTTATTGTACTGTAGTCAATGTCTAATGTCCTGTAGTCAATGTCTGATGTACTGTAGTCAATGTCTTTATTGTACTGTAGTCAATGTCTAATGTTCTGTAGTCAATGTCTAATGTACTGTAGTCAATGTCTTTATTGTGCTGTAGTCAATGTCTAATGTTCTGTAGTCAATGTCTGATGTACTGTAGTCAATGTCTAATGTACTGTAGTCAATGTCTTTATTGTACTGTAGTCAATGTCTAATGTTCTGTAGTCAATGTCTTTATTGTACTGTAGTCAATGTCTGATGTTCTGTAGTCAATGTCTGATGTACTGTAGTCAATGTCTTTATTGTACTGTAGTCAATGTCTGATGTACTGTAGTCAATGTCTGATGTACTGTAGTCAATGTCTAATGTCCTGTAGTCAATGTCTAATGTTCTGTAGTCAATGTCTAATGTCCTGTAGTCAATGTCTAATGTCCTGTAGTCAATGTCTGATGTACTGTAGTCAATGTCTTTATTGTACTGTAGTCAATGTCTAATGTTCTGTAGTCAATGTCTAATGTACTGTAGTCTATGTCTTTATTGTACTGTAGTCAATGTCTAATGTTCTGTAGTCAATGTCTAATGTACTGTAGTCAATGTCTTTATTGTACTGTAGTCAATGTCTAATGTTCTGTAGTCAATGTCTTTATTGTACTGTAGTCAATGTCTAATGTCCTGTAGTCAATGTCTAATGTTCTGTAGTCAATGTCTTTATTGTACTGTAGTCAATGTCTGATGTACTGTAGTCAATGTCTGATGTTCTGTAGTCAATGTCTGATGTCCTGTAGTCAATGTCTAATGTTCTGTAGTCAATGTCTTTATTGTACTGTAGTCAATGTCTAATGTTCTGTAGTCAATGTCTTTATTGTACTGTAGTCTATGTCTGATGTTCTGTAGTCAATGTCTGATGTACTGTAGTCAATGTCTAATGTTCTGTAGTCAATGTCTGATGTTCTGTAGTCAATGTCTGATGTACTGTAGTCAATGTCTAATGTCCTGTAGTCAATGTCTAATGTCCTGTAGTCAATGTCTGATGTACTGTAGTCAATGTCTTTATTGTACTGTAGTCAATGTCTAATGTCCTGTAGTCAATGTCTAATGTACTGTAGTCAATGTCTTTATTGTACTGTAGTCAATGTCTAATGTCCTGTAGTCAATGTCTAATGTCCTGTAGTCAATGTCTAATGTACTGTAGTCAATGTCTTTATTGTACTGTAGTCAATGTCTAATGTCCTGTAGTCAATGTCTTTATTGTACTGTAGTCAATGTCTGATGTTCTGTAGTCAATGTCTGATGTACTGTAGTCAATGTCTTTATTGTACTGTAGTCAATGTCTGATGTACTGTAGTCAATGTCTGATGTACTGTAGTCAATGTCTAATGTCCTGTAGTCAATGTCTAATGTTCT
>NC_034188.2:90556994-90558102 GCF_002021735.2 Oncorhynchus kisutch | reverse complement strand
GTCTCTGTGTCTGTGTCTGTCTATGTGTCTGTCTCTGTGACTGTCTCTGTGTCTGTGACGGTGTCTGTCTCTGTGTCTGAGTCTGTGTCTGTGACGGACTCTGTGTCTGTGACGGACTCTGTGTCTGTGTCTGCGACTGTCTCTGTGTCTGCGTCTGTCTCTGTGTCTGTGACTGTGTCTGTCTCTGTGTCTGTGACTATCTCGGTCCTTGTGTCTGTCTCTGTGATGGTCTCTGTGTCTGTGACTGTCTCTAGGACTGTCTCTGTGACTGTGTCTGTGACTGTATCTGTGTCTGTGACGGACTCTGTGTCTGTGACTGTGTCTGTGACTGTGTATGTCTCTGTGACTGTCTCTGTGTCTGTGACTGTCTCTGTGTCTGTGACGGTGTCTGTGACTGTCTCTGTGTCTGTCTCTGTGACTGTCTCTGTGTCTGTGACGGTCTCTGTGTCAGTGACAGTCTCTGTGTCTGTGTCTGTCTCTGTGACTGTCTCTGTGTCTGTGTCTGTCTCTGTGTCTGTGATGGACTCTGTGTCTGTGACTGTGTCTGTCTCTGTGACTGTCTCTGTGTCTGTGACGGACTCTGTGTCTGTGTCTGTCTCTGTGTATGTGTCTGTGTATGTGTCTGTGACTGTCTCTGTGACTGTGTCTGTCTCTGTGTCTGTCTCTGTGTATGTGACTGTCTCTGTGACTGTGTCTGTCTCTGTGACTGTGTCTGTCTCTGTGACTGTGTCTGTCTCTGTGTCTGCGACTGTCTCTGTGACTGTCTCTGTGTCTGTGACTGTCTCTGTGTCTGTATTTGTATCAGTGCATTTGTTCCTGCCACCATATGGCAGCTCTCTCCCCTGGGCGTTGGCTCTCCTAGCCTCAACATATGGCGGCAGGCAGGCAGGCAGGCCCCACTACTCTACCACACACCACAGCAGCACAGCACACAGTCCTCCACAGAGAGAGAGAGACACACAGAATCAAACAGAGACCTGAATAATCTCCGTCCCCACCCAGTCCCACACAGAACATGTACAGCCCTGGGTCCAACTGTGTTCTACCTACCTACTGAACACACAGTATCTACTGTACTGAACACACAGTATCTACTGTTACTGTTACT
>NC_034188.2:90541994-90554494 GCF_002021735.2 Oncorhynchus kisutch | reverse complement strand
GGTTCTGGACTAAAGTAGTGCACTATATAGGGAATAGGGCTCTGGACTAAAGTAGTGCACTATATAGGGAATAGCGTTCAGGTCTAAAGTAGTGCACTATATAGGGAATAGGGCTCTGGTCTAAAGTAGTGCACTATATAGGGAATAGGGCTCTGGTCTAAAGTATCGCACTATATAGGGAATGGGGCTCTGGTCTAAACTAGTGTACTATATAGGGAATAGGGGATGGCACCGTAGAGACTGGCCACAGAGAGGCCACAGAGACTGACCACAGAGACTGGCCACTGAGACTGGCCACAGATACTGACCACAGAGACTGGCCACAGAGACTGGCCACAGATACTGACCACAGAGACTGGCCACAGAGACTGACCACAGAGACTGGCCACAACGACAGATCACAGAGAGGCCACAGAGACTGACCAAAGAGACTGGCCACAGAGAGGCCACAGAGACTGGCCACAGAGAGGCCACAGAGACTGACCACAGAGAGGCCACAGAGACTGGCCACAGAGAGGACACCGAGACTGGCCACAGAGACTGGCCACAGAGAGGACACAGAGACTGGCCACAGAGACTGGACACAGAGACTGGCCACAGAGACTGACCACAGAGAGGCCACAGAGACTGGACACAGAGACTGGACACAGAGACTGACCACAGATACTGGCCACAGAGATCTCTGTGCCAGTCTCTGCGTTGGTTGCCCTTTTCTTGTGGCAACAGGTCACAAATATTGGAAGTGCAGCTCAGTTTCCACCTCATTTTGTGGGCAGTGTGCACATATCCTGTGTTCTCTTGAGAGCCATGTCTGCCTACGGCGGCCTTTCTCAATAGCAAGGCTATGCTCACTGAGTCTGTACATAGTCAAAGATTTCACAGTGTTTAGGGCCAAATAGCATTGTAGTTTCCTCTGTTTTTGGTTAATTATTTCCAATGTTTTCTCATGATTTGGTTGGGTCTAATTGTGCTGCTGTCCCGGGGCTCTGTAGGGTGTGTTTGTGTTTGTGAACAGAGCCCCAGGACCAGCTTACTTAGGGGACTCTTCTCCAGGTTATCAACACTGGGACCCCACAAGGGTGCATTCTGAGCCCTCTCCTGTACTCCCTGTTCACCCACGACTACGTGGCCATGCACACCTCCAACTCAATCATCAAGTTTGCAGACGACACTACAGTGGTAGGCTTGATTACCAACAACGACGAGACGGCCTACAGGGAGGAGGTGAGGGCCCTCGGAGTGTGGTGTCAGGAAAATAACCTCACACTCAACGTCAACAAAACAAAGGAGATGATCGTGGACTTCAGGAAACAGCAGAGGGAGCACCCCCCTATCCACATCGACGGGACAGTAGTGGAGAGTTTTAAGTTCCTCGGCGTACACATCACGGACAAACTGAAATGGACCACCCACACAGACAGCATGGTGAAGAAGGCGCAGCAGTGCCTCTTCAACCTCAGGAGGCTGAAGAAATTTGTCTTGTCACTAAAACCCTCACAAACTTTTACACATGCACAATCGAGAGCATCCTGTCGGACTGTATCACCACCTGGTACGGCAACTGCTCCGCCCTCAGCCGCAAAGCTCTCCAGAGGGGAGTGAGGTCTGCACAACGCATCACCGGGGGCAAACTACCTGCCCTCCAGGACACCTACACCACCCGATGTCACAGGAAGGCCATAAAGATCATCAAGGACAACAACCACCCGAGCCACTGCCTGTTCACCCCGCTATCATCCAGAAGGCGAGGTCAGTACAGGTGCATCAAAGCTGGGACTGAGAGACTGAAAAACAGCTTCTATCTCAAGGCCATCAGACTGTTAAACAGCCACCACTAACATTGAGTGGCTGCTGCCAACATACTGACTCAACTCTAGCCACTTTAATAATGGAAAGATTGACGGAATAAATATATCACTAGCCACTTTAAACAATGCCACTTCATATAATGTTTACATACCCTACATTATTTATCTCATATGCATACGTATATACTGTACTCTATATCATTGACTGCATCTTTATGTAATACATGTATCACTAGCCACTTTAACTATGCCACTTTATGTTTATATACCCTACATTACTCATCTCATATGTATATACTGTACTCTATACCATCTACTGCATCTTTATGTAATAAATGTATCACTAGCCACTTTAAACAATGCCACTTCATATAATGTTTACATGCCCTACATTACTCATGTCATATGTATATACTGTACTCTATACCATCTACTGCATCTTGCCTATGCCATTCTGTACCATCACTCATTCATATATCTTTATGTACATATTCTTTATCCCTTTACACTTGTAGCTGTTGTGAAATTGTTAGTTAGATTACTCGTTGGTTATTACTGCACTGTTGGAACTAGAAGCACAAGCATTTCGCTACACTCGCATTAACATCTGCTAACCATGTGTATGTGATAAATAAAATTAGATTCGCTTTGATTTGATTTGACCATAGAAAGCCTTTATTTTCTATGGTGGAGTAGGTCAGGGCGTGACTGGGGGGTGTTCTAGTTTATTATTTCTATGTGTATTCTATGTTTTCTATTTCTTTGTTGGCTAGGTATGGTTCCCAATCAGAGGCAGCTGTCTATCGCTGTCTCTGATTGGGGATCATACTTAGGCACCCTTTTTTCACTTGTTGTTTGTGGGATCTTGTTTTTGTATTGTTGCTTTTGAGCCCTACAAGGCTGTACATTCGTTTGTTTGTTTCTCTTTATTGTTTTGTTGCTGGTTCACATTTAAATAAATGATGATGAAACCCAAACCACGCTGTGGTTTGGTCCACTCCTTATAACGATCGTGACACTTGCCTAGTTAAATAAATGTTCTATCTTTTTTTGTTGTTGAAACAGTTGATTTGCCAGAGAAATGTTAGCAGTCGGTAGATGCCTTAAACATAAGACTCACATTTCACTGCATGACAAATTACTATCCCTATAAACCAATCACGGATAGAGGAGAAATGGGGTTAAGAAACCATAAGACAGACTGACAGAGAGCGAGAGACAGACAGAGTGTTCTGAATGGAGTCAGTCAAGGTGTTCTGAGTGTTCTGAATGGAGTCAGTCAAGGTGTTCTGAGTGTTCTGAATAGAGTCAGTCAATGAGTTCTGAGTGTTCTGAATGGAGTCAGTCAAGGTGTTCTGAGTGTTCTGAATAGAGTCAGTCAATGAGTTCTGAGTGTTCTGAATGGAGTCAGTCAAGGTGTTCTGAGTGTTCTGAATAGAGTCAGTCAAGGTGTTCTGAGTGTTCTGAATGGAATCAGTCAAGGAGTTCTGAATAGAGTCAGTCAAGGTGTTCTGAGTGTTCTGAATGGAGTCAGTCAAGGTGTTCACACACATACACACACACACACACACACACATATACACACACACACACACACACACACACACACACACACACACACACACACACACACACACACACACACACACACACACACACACACACACACACACACACACACACACACACACACACACACACACACACACACACACACACACACACACACACTTAGCATCTATTGCATGCCTGTCAGGTGTCAACCCTTCAGGGGTTTTAGGTTGAATACTAGTTGTTGTTGTGCATCTGAAGACCCGGAGAAAGAAACTACATCCCAAATGACATGTTGTTCCCTACACAGGACCCATAGGGCTCTGGTCTAAAGTAGTGCACTATATAGGGAATAGGGCTCTGGTCTAAGTAGTGCACTATATAGGGAATAGGGCTCTGGTCTAAAGTAGTGCACTATATAGGGAATAGGGCTCTGGTCTAAAGTAGTGCACTATATAGGGAATAGGGCTCTGGTCTAAAGTAGTTCACTATATAGGGAATAGGGCTCTGGTCTAAAGTAGTGCACTATATAGGGAATAGGGCTCTGGTCTAAAGTAGTGCACTATATAGGGAATAGGGCTCTGGTCTAAAGTAGTGCACTATATAGGGAATAGGGCTCTGGTCTAAAGTAGTGCACTATATAGGGAATAGGGCTCTGGTCTAAATTAGTGCACTATATAGGGAATAGGTCTCTGGTCTAAAGTAGTGCACTATATAGGGAATAGGGCTCTGGTCTAAAGTAGTGCACTATATAGGGAATAGGGTTCTGGACTAAAGTAGTGCACTATATAGGGAATAGGGTTCAGGTCTAAAGTAGTGCACTATATAGGGAATAGGGCTCTGGTCTAAAGTAGTGCACTATATAGGGAATAGGGTTCTGGACTAAAGTAGTGCACTATATAGGGAATAGGGCTCTGGACTAAAGTAGTGCACTATATAGGGAATAGCGTTCAGGTCTAAAGTAGTGCACTATATAGGGAATAGGGCTCTGGTCTAAAGTAGTGCACTATATAGGGAATAGGGCTCTGGTCTAAAGTATCGCACTATATAGGGAATGGGGCTCTGGTCTAAACTAGTGTACTATATAGGGAATAGGGGATGGCACCGTAGAGACTGGCCACAGAGAGGCCACAGAGACTGACCACAGAGACTGGCCACTGAGACTGGCCACAGATACTGACCACAGAGACTGGCCACAGAGACTGGCCACAGATACTGACCACAGAGACTGGCCACAGAGACTGACCACAGAGACTGGCCACAACGACAGATCACAGAGAGGCCACAGAGACTGACCAAAGAGACTGGCCACAGAGAGGCCACAGAGACTGGCCACAGAGAGGCCACAGAGACTGACCACAGAGAGGCCACAGAGACTGGCCACAGAGAGGACACCGAGACTGGCCACAGAGACTGGCCACAGAGAGGACACAGAGACTGGCCACAGAGACTGGACACAGAGACTGGCCACAGAGACTGACCACAGAGAGGCCACAGAGACTGGACACAGAGACTGGACACAGAGACTGACCACAGATACTGGCCACAGAGATCTCTGTGCCAGTCTCTGCGTTGGTTGCCCTTTTCTTGTGGCAACAGGTCACAAATATTGGAAGTGCAGCTCAGTTTCCACCTCATTTTGTGGGCAGTGTGCACATATCCTGTGTTCTCTTGAGAGCCATGTCTGCCTACGGCGGCCTTTCTCAATAGCAAGGCTATGCTCACTGAGTCTGTACATAGTCAAAGATTTCACAGTGTTTAGGGCCAAATAGCATTGTAGTTTCCTCTGTTTTTGGTTAATTATTTCCAATGTTTTCTCATGATTTGGTTGGGTCTAATTGTGCTGCTGTCCCGGGGCTCTGTAGGGTGTGTTTGTGTTTGTGAACAGAGCCCCAGGACCAGCTTACTTAGGGGACTCTTCTCCAGGTTATCAACACTGGGACCCCACAAGGGTGCATTCTGAGCCCTCTCCTGTACTCCCTGTTCACCCACGACTACGTGGCCATGCACACCTCCAACTCAATCATCAAGTTTGCAGACGACACTACAGTGGTAGGCTTGATTACCAACAACGACGAGACGGCCTACAGGGAGGAGGTGAGGGCCCTCGGAGTGTGGTGTCAGGAAAATAACCTCACACTCAACGTCAACAAAACAAAGGAGATGATCGTGGACTTCAGGAAACAGCAGAGGGAGCACCCCCCTATCCACATCGACGGGACAGTAGTGGAGAGTTTTAAGTTCCTCGGCGTACACATCACGGACAAACTGAAATGGACCACCCACACAGACAGCATGGTGAAGAAGGCGCAGCAGTGCCTCTTCAACCTCAGGAGGCTGAAGAAATTTGTCTTGTCACTAAAACCCTCACAAACTTTTACACATGCACAATCGAGAGCATCCTGTCGGACTGTATCACCACCTGGTACGGCAACTGCTCCGCCCTCAGCCGCAAAGCTCTCCAGAGGGGAGTGAGGTCTGCACAACGCATCACCGGGGGCAAACTACCTGCCCTCCAGGACACCTACACCACCCGATGTCACAGGAAGGCCATAAAGATCATCAAGGACAACAACCACCCGAGCCACTGCCTGTTCACCCCGCTATCATCCAGAAGGCGAGGTCAGTACAGGTGCATCAAAGCTGGGACTGAGAGACTGAAAAACAGCTTCTATCTCAAGGCCATCAGACTGTTAAACAGCCACCACTAACATTGAGTGGCTGCTGCCAACATACTGACTCAACTCTAGCCACTTTAATAATGGAAAGATTGACGGAATAAATATATCACTAGCCACTTTAAACAATGCCACTTCATATAATGTTTACATACCCTACATTATTTATCTCATATGCATACGTATATACTGTACTCTATATCATTGACTGCATCTTTATGTAATACATGTATCACTAGCCACTTTAACTATGCCACTTTATGTTTATATACCCTACATTACTCATCTCATATGTATATACTGTACTCTATACCATCTACTGCATCTTTATGTAATAAATGTATCACTAGCCACTTTAAACAATGCCACTTCATATAATGTTTACATGCCCTACATTACTCATGTCATATGTATATACTGTACTCTATACCATCTACTGCATCTTGCCTATGCCATTCTGTACCATCACTCATTCATATATCTTTATGTACATATTCTTTATCCCTTTACACTTGTAGCTGTTGTGAAATTGTTAGTTAGATTACTCGTTGGTTATTACTGCACTGTTGGAACTAGAAGCACAAGCATTTCGCTACACTCGCATTAACATCTGCTAACCATGTGTATGTGATAAATAAAATTAGATTCGCTTTGATTTGATTTGACCATAGAAAGCCTTTATTTTCTATGGTGGAGTAGGTCAGGGCGTGACTGGGGGGTGTTCTAGTTTATTATTTCTATGTGTATTCTATGTTTTCTATTTCTTTGTTGGCTAGGTATGGTTCCCAATCAGAGGCAGCTGTCTATCGCTGTCTCTGATTGGGGATCATACTTAGGCACCCTTTTTTCACTTGTTGTTTGTGGGATCTTGTTTTTGTATTGTTGCTTTTGAGCCCTACAAGGCTGTACATTCGTTTGTTTGTTTCTCTTTATTGTTTTGTTGCTGGTTCACATTTAAATAAATGATGATGAAACCCAAACCACGCTGTGGTTTGGTCCACTCCTTATAACGATCGTGACACTTGCCTAGTTAAATAAATGTTCTATCTTTTTTTGTTGTTGAAACAGTTGATTTGCCAGAGAAATGTTAGCAGTCGGTAGATGCCTTAAACATAAGACTCACATTTCACTGCATGACAAATTACTATCCCTATAAACCAATCACGGATAGAGGAGAAATGGGGTTAAGAAACCATAAGACAGACTGACAGAGAGCGAGAGACAGACAGAGTGTTCTGAATGGAGTCAGTCAAGGTGTTCTGAGTGTTCTGAATGGAGTCAGTCAAGGTGTTCTGAGTGTTCTGAATAGAGTCAGTCAATGAGTTCTGAGTGTTCTGAATGGAGTCAGTCAAGGTGTTCTGAGTGTTCTGAATAGAGTCAGTCAATGAGTTCTGAGTGTTCTGAATGGAGTCAGTCAAGGTGTTCTGAGTGTTCTGAATAGAGTCAGTCAAGGTGTTCTGAGTGTTCTGAATGGAATCAGTCAAGGAGTTCTGAATAGAGTCAGTCAAGGTGTTCTGAGTGTTCTGAATGGAGTCAGTCAAGGTGTTCTGAGTGTTCTGAATGGAGTCAGTCAAGGTGTTCTGAGTGTTCTGAATAGAGTCAGTCAAGGTGTTCTGAGTGTTCTGAATAGAGTCAGTCAAGGTGTTCTGAGTGTTCTGAATAGAGTCAGTCAAGGTGTTCTGAGTGTTCTGAATGGAATCAGTCAAGGTGTTCTGAGTGTTCTGAATGGAGTCAGTCAAGGTGTTCTGAATGGAATCAGTCAAGGAGTTCTGAGTGCTCTGAATGGAGTCAGTCAATGAGTTCTGAGTGTTCTGAATGAAGTCAGTCAAGGAGTTCTGAGTGCTCTGAATGGAGTCAGTCAAGGAGTTCTGAGTGTTCTGAATGGAGTCAGTCAAGGAGTTCTGAGTGTTCTGAATGGAGTCAGTCAAGGAGTTCTGAACGGAGTCAGTCAAGGTGTCCTGAACGGAGTCAGTCAAGGTGTTCTGAATGGACCTATATTACAGTATTACAGTACTGCATTGAGCTATATTACAGTATTACAGTACTGTATTGATCTATTATACAGTATTACAGTATTGATCTATATTACAGTATTACAGTACTGTATTGGCATATATTACAGCACTGTATTGGCCTATATTACAGTATTACAGTACTGTATTGATCTATTATACAGTATTACAGTATTGATCTATATTACAGTATTACAGTACTGTATTGTCCTATATTACAGTATTACAGTACTGTATTGGCCTATATTACAGTACTGTATTGGCCTATATTACAGTACTGTATTGACCTATATTACAGTACTGTATTGGCCTATATTACAGTACTGTATTGGCCTATATTACAGTATTACAGTACTGTATTGGCCTATATTACAGTATTACAGTACTGTATTGATCTATTATACAGTATTACAGTATTGATCTATATTACAGTATTACATTACTGTATTGGCCTATATTACAGTATTACATTACTGTATTGTCCTATATTACAGTATTACAGTACTGTATTGGCCTATATTACAGCACTGTATTGGCCTATATTACAGTATTACAGTACTGTATTGGCCTATATTGCAGTATTACAGTACTGTATTGGCCTATATTACAGTATTACAGTACTGTATTGGCCTATATTACAGTACTGTATTGGCCTATATTACAGTATTACAGTACTGTATTGGCCTATATTACAGTACTGTATTGGCCTATATTACAGTACTGTATTGGCCTGTATTACAGTATTACAGTACTGTATTGGCCTATATTACAGTATTACAGTACTGTATTGGCCTATATTACAGTATTACAGTACTGTATTGGCCTATATTACAGTACTGTATTGGCCTATATTACAGTATTACAGTACTGTATTGGCCTATATTACAGTATTACAGTACTGTATTGGCCTATATTACAGTATTACAGTACTGTATTGGCCTATATTACAGTATTACAGTACTGTATTGGCCTATATTACAGTACTGTATTAGCCTATATTACAGTATTACAGTACTGTATTGGCCTATATTACAGTACTGTATTGGCCTATTATACAGTATTACAGTATTGATCTATATTACAGTATTACAGTACTGTATTGGCCTATATTACAGTATTACAGTACTGTATTGGCCTATATTACAGTATTACAGTACTGTATTGGCCTATATTACAGTATTACAGTACTGTATTGGCCAATGCCATTTTTGTAAAGCAGCGAGTTTTGAACTAAGAGTTGTAAAAATGTACCACATAGTTGTGAAAATTACACCAAAGTGATAGAAAAAGAATGTGTAAATGCTGAAGAGGCACACTGACGGGGAGTGTGTGTGTGTGTGTGTGTTTGCATGTGCGTGTGTGTGTGTGTGTGTGTGTGTGGTGTGTGTGTGTGTGTGTGTGTGTGTGTGTGTGTGTGTGTGTGTGTGTGTTTGCATGTGCGTGTGTGTGTGTGTGTGTGTGTGTGTGGTGTGTGTGTGTGTGTGTGTGTGTGTGTTTGCATGTGCGTGTGTGTGTGTGTGTGTGTGGTGTGTGTGTGTGTGTGTGTGTGTGTGTGTGTGTGTGTGTTTGCATGTGCGTGTGTGTGTGTGTGTGTGTGTGTGTTTGCATGTGCGTGTGTGTGTGTGTGTGTGTGTGTGTGTGTGGTGTGTGTGTGTGTGTGTGTGTGCGTGTGTCTGTGTGTGTGTGGTGTGTGTGTGTGTGTGTGTGTGTGTGTGTGTGGTGTGTGTGTGTGTGTGTGTGTGTGTGTGTGTGTGTGTGTGTGTGTGTGTGTGTGTGTGTGTGTGTGTGTGTGTGTGCGTGCGTGTCTGTGTATTTTCACTCAACAGACATACCGTGCTGAGGAAAGTGTGTGTGTGTGTGTCCACTACCTGAGATCAGTCAGAATCCCATGTCTCTACATGATCTGAAGAGCAACTGTGTATGCCAGTTTTAGGTCCAACCCAGCAGTATACACCAGGGCTATTCATTATACACTACACACTATACATTATACACTACACACTACACACTACAGGGCTATTCAACTATACTCTGACAGAGGCCACATGTCAAATAAAAATTGCAATGGAGCCGGACATTTTCCACATGCGATTATTCTTCGGGAGAAACTGTATAAAAGCCAATGAACACACATTATACACTATACACTAGAAACTGTATTAAAAAGGCAATGAACACACATTATACACTATACACTAGAAACTGTATTAAAAAGGCAATGAACACACCATTAAAACTAAAGTGGGTCTAGGTGCAACCCCCCCCCCCCCCCCCCAACTTAAAAAAATTATAAAAAATTATAAAAAATTATTGAAAAAGGAAAAGGCTCACCATTTCAAATGTTTTATTTAAACAACTATTAAAAGCATCTTAAAAGTGATTAGGTAATAGAAATAAAAATATTAAAAAATATATCTGAAAATGAAGCATCTCATTAAATATAATAGAAAGATTTGTCAAATCAGATCATGTTTCCCAGTCTGAAGGAAAGTTTCCATTCCTTTCCCTCGGTCATTAGGTGTTGTCTGTCATCCTTCTTTCTAACGAGACCTTGTGAGCATCAGACAGGGAAACGGAAGGTCAGTGTTCCTGAGAGTCGTAGATTTCAGGAACGGGGGGTTACAATATTTTGTAGCTTAAACAGAGAGAATTCATGTGAAGAAAATAATCAACGTGCCACATAGGCACTAGAAACTCCTAGAAACTGCTAGAAACCACTAGAAACCGCTAGAAACCACTAGAAACCCCTAGAATCCTCTAGAAACCACAAGAAACCTCTAGAAACTGCTAGAAACCACTAGAACCCGCTATAAATCACTAGAAACGGCTAGAAACCACTAGAAACCACTAGAACCCGCTATAAACCACTAGAAACATCTAGAAACCACTAGAAACGACTAGAAATCACTAGAAACTGCTAGAAAACACTAGAAGCCTAGAAACGTCTAGAAACCACTAGAAACATCTAGAAACCACTAGAAACCACTAGAACCCGCTATAAATTACTAGAAGCCACTAGAAACCACTAGAAACCACTAGAAACCCCACTACAGACAACCACCATAGTGCCTTTCATGTTGTCACTAAACATCGGATTTTAGAGGATTTTTTATTAATGTTCAGAATTGATCAAAGGGCCAGTCTGAATGTATAAACGGGCCAGATCTGGCCCACGGGCCGCCAGTTCAATAGCCCTGCTATACACAGTAACACATCCCTGACCCAGTGTCCCCACGTCTCCATGCACCAGTTGGTGACTACGGATGGCTTCCCCTGACCCAGTGTCCCCATGGCTCTCCAGGCTTTACTATGACTGGTTGCTCCCTGCATCTAGTCCCTGCCTCTGGCCTGTCCTAAAGATGGATGATCTACTGGTGTTAGCTCTGGGCCTGTCCTAAAGATGGATGATCTACTGGTGTTAGCTCTGGGCCTGTCCTAAAGATGGACGATCTAATGGTGTTAGCTCTGGCCTGTCCTAAAGATGGATGATCTAATGGTGTTAGCTGTGGGCCTGTCCTAAATATGGATGATCCAATGGTGTTAGCTCTAGGCCTGTCCTAAAGATGGATGATCTACTGGTGTTAGCTGTCGGCCTCTCCTAAAGATGGATGATCTAATGGTGTTAGCTCTGAGCCTGTCCTAAAGATGGATGATCTACTGGTGTTAGCTGTGGGGCCTGTCCTAAAGATGGATTATCTACTGGTGTTAGCTGTGGGGCCACCACCCACTCCACAGGGACCGTGGAGCATGGAGCTGGTGGATTAGGTCTGGATCACTGGTGACATGCCCCATAATGTTGAGACCATTGAGATTTGGATTTGTTCCATCTTACAAACAGCAGAGAAAATAACTCTCCTGCATCCCTCTGAGTTTCACTTCTCAGGTAAACACACACAAAATATCCTTTGTGCCTTTCGGACATTTTACCTCTCGTCTTTTCACCAATTTGTATAATTTATCTGCCCGAGCCGCCATGACAGATCCTTTACCACAGACACTGTTTATACATGAATCTTGATGGGGTCAACATAGACACTGTTTATACATGAATCTTGATGGGGTCAACATAGACAATGTTTATACATGAATCTTGATGGGGTCAACATAGACACTGTTTATACATGAATCTTGATGGGATCAACATAGACACTGTTTATACATGAATCTTGATGGGGTCAACATAGACACTGTTTATACATGAATCTTGATGGGGTCAACATAGACACTGTTTATACATGAATCTTGATGGGGTCAACATAGACACTGTTTATACATGACCCTTGATGGGATCAACATAGACACTGTTTATACATGACCCTTGATGGGATCAACATAGACACTGTTTATACATGACCCTTGATGGGGTCAACATAGACACTGTTTATACATGACCCTTGATGGGGTCAACATAGACACTGTTTATACAAGACCCTTGATGGGGTCATATTAGA
>NC_034188.2:90501994-90539494 GCF_002021735.2 Oncorhynchus kisutch | reverse complement strand
AACAGTCTATCACATGCTCCAGCCACGCAGCCTGTTTCATTCTGAGTGTGTGTGTGTGTGTGTGTGTGTCTCAGAAATTGCTATGGTCTATTATTTGTATTTCTATGTTTTGGCCGGGTAGGGTTCTCAATCAGGGACAGCTGTCTATCATTGTCTCTGATTGAGAACCATACTTAGGTAGCCCTTTTCCCACCTGTGTTTATGGGAAGTTGACTTTGTTTATGGCACACAGCCTTTAGCTTCACGGTTTGTTCTGTAGTGTTTATTGTTTTGTTCGGCGTCTTTTCTAAATAAAAATAATATGTACGCTGCACCTTTGGTCCAGTTCTTTCAACGGCCGTGAAATTCAAAACAACATAAATCCCATAATTAAAATATCTCAAACATACAAGTATTTCACACCATTTTAAAGATAAACTACTTGTAAACCCAGCCACAGTGTCTGATTTCAAAAAGGCACAAGCACACCAAACGATTATGTTAGGTCAGTACCTAGTCACAGAAAAAAAGAGAGCCACAAAAAAGCAGAAATAGAGATCAAATTAATCACTAACCTTTGATGATCTTCATCAGATGGCACTCATAGGACTTCATGTTACACAATATATGTATGTTTTGTTCGATAAAGTTCATATTTATATCCAAAAATCTCACTTTATGTTTAGCGTTACGTTCAGTAGTTCCAAAACATCTGGTGATTTTTCAGAGAGCCACATCAATTTACAGAAATACTCATAATAAACATTGCTAAAAGATACAAGTGTTATGCATGGAATTTTAGATCCACTTCTCCTTAATGCAACCGCTGTGTCAGATTTCAAAATAGCTTTACCGAAAAAGCACACCATGCAATAATCTGAGTACAGCGCTCAGACAACCAACAAGCCATACAGATATCCGCCATGTTGTGGAGTCAACAAAGTCAGAAATAGCATTATAAATATTCACTTATCTTTGATGATCTTCATCAGAATGCACTCCCAGGAATCCCAGTTCCACAATAAATGTTTGATTTGTATGATAAAGCAGCAGACGAAAAGTCGAAAAGTTCCCTTACAGTCCGTAGAAACATGTCAAACGATGTATAGAATCAATCTTTAGGATGTTTTTATCATAAATATTCAATAATGTTTCAACCAGAGAATTCCTTTGTCTGTAGAAATGCAATGGAACGCAAGCTAACTCTCACGTGAACGCGCATTACCAGCTCATAACCCTCTGGCAGTCCTCTGACTCATTCAGCTCCCATTTCCCCCTCCTTCACAGTAGAAGCATCAAACAAGGTTCTAAAGACTGTTGACATCTAGTGGAAGCCTTAGGAAGTGCAATATGACCCCATAGATACTGTATATTCGATAGGCAATGACTTGAAAAACTACAAACCTCAGATTTCCCACTTCCTGGTTGGATTTTTTCTCAGGTTTTTGCCTGCCATATGAGTTCTGTTATACTCACAGACATCATTCAAACAGTTTTAGAAACTTGAGTGTTTTCTATCCAAATCTACTAATAATATGCATATATTAGCATCTGGGACAGAGTAGCAGGCAGTTTACTCTGGGCACCTTATTCATCCAAGCTACTCAATACCGCCCCCCAGTCCCAAAGAAGTTAACCAGCATGGCTACTACAGATTCTGCAGTGACACGCCATCCCATCTGGTTTGTGTTTAGTGGGACTATGATTTAATTTTCAACAGGACAATGACCCACCACACCTCCAGGCGGGCAATTTGACCAAGAAGGAAAGTGATGGAGTGCTGCATCAGATGACCTGGCCTCCACAATCACCCGACCTCAACCCAATTGGGATGGTTTAGGATGAGTTGGACCACAGAGTGAAGGAAAAGCAGCCAACAAGTGTTCAGCATATGTAGGAACTCCTTCAAGACTGTTGGAAACGTATTCTATGTGAAGCTGGTTGAAAGAATGCCAAGAGTGTGCAAAACTGTCATCAAGGCAAAGGGTGGCTACTTTGAAGAATCAAATATACATATTTTGATTTGTTTAACACTTTTTTGGTTACTACATGATTCCATATGTGTTGTTTCATAGTTTTGATGTCTTCACTATTATTCTACAAAAAAAAAATGTAAACCCCTGAATAAGTAGGTATTCTAAAACTTTTGACCGGTACTGTAGATAGATACTAATATATATATATATATATATATATATATATATATATATATATATATATATATATATATATATATATATATATATATATATATATATATATATGTGTGTGTGTGTGTATATGTAAACAGCAGTAATAGTGACCAGTAGCAGGATAAATAGCCACAGTACATACGAATGGTAATGGTAAATCAATAATCACAGGATAGCAGCGTAATAGAGTAATGAACCTGATCAATAATAATTTTACTCCCAGCGTAGGTTGTGTCTGAGTGAGTAGAGACCTGTGGATGGATGGGCATAGAGTCCGTGTGAATAGTATTTGAGAGAGGGAGAGCAGTAGTTGTTAGCCATTTAACAGTCTTATGGCCAGAGGATAGAAGCTGTTTAGGAGTCTGTCTGTCTGAGCCTTGATGCACCGGTACCGCCTGCCGGACGGGAGCATGGAGAACAGTCTCGGGTGGCTGGAGGCTTTGGCAATCTTTCAGACCTTTCTCAGACACCGCCTGCTGGTACCGCCTGCATGGAGAACAGTCTCGGGTGGCTGGAGGCTTTGGCAATCTTTCAGACCTTTCTCAGACACCGCCTGCCGGTACCGCCTGCATGGAGAACAGTCTCGGGGTGGCTGGAGTCTGGCAATCTTTCAGACCTTTCTCAGACACCGCCTGCCGGTACCGCCTGCATGGAGAACAGTCTCTGGGTGGCTGGAGTCTGGCAATCTTTCAGACCTTTCTCAGACACCGTCTGCCGGTACCGCCTGCATGGAGAACAGTCTCGGGGTGGCTGGAGTATGGCAATCTTTCAGACCTTTCTCAGACACCGTCTGCCGGTACCGCCTGCATGGAGAACAGTCTCGGGGTGGCTGGAGTCTGGCAATCTTTCAGACCTTTCTCAGACACCGCCTGCCGGTACCACCTGCATGGAGAACAGTCTCGGGGTGGCTGGAGTCTGGAAATCTTTCAGACCTTTCTCAGACACCGCCTGCCGGTACCACCTGCATGGAGAACAGTCTCGGGGTGGCTGGAGTCTGGCAATCTTTCAGACCTTTCTCAGACACCGCCTGCCGGTACCGCCTGCATGGAGAACAGTCTCGGGGTGGCTGGAGTCTGGCAATCTTTCAGACCTTTCTCAGACACCGCCTGCCGGTACCACCTGCATGGAGAACAGTCTCGGGGTGGCTGGAGTCTGGCAATCTTTCAGACCTTTCTCAGACACCGCCTGCCGGTACCGCCTGCATGGAGAACCGTCTCGGGGTGGCTGGAGTCTGGCAATCTTTCAGACCTTTCGCAGACACCGCCTGCCGGTACCGCCTGCATGGAGAACCGTCTCGGGGTGGCTGGAGTCTGGCAATCTTTCAGACCTTTCTCAGACACCGTCTGCCGGTACCGCCTGCATGGAGAACAGTCTCGGGGTGGCTGGAGTCTGGCAATCTTTCAGACCTTTCTCAGACACCGCCTGCCGGTACCGCCTGCATGGAGAACAGTCTCGGGGTGGCTGGAGTCTGGAAATCTTTCAGACCTTTCGCAGACACCGCCTGCCGGTACCACCTGCATGGAGAACAGTCTCGGGGTGGCTGGAGTCTGGCAATCTTTCAGACCTTTCTCAGACACCGCCTGCCGGTACCACCTGCATGGAGAACAGTCTCGGGGTGGCTGGAGTCTGGCAATCTTTCAGACCTTTCGCAGACACCGCCTGCCGGTACCGCCTGCATGGAGAACAGTCTCGGGGTGGCTGGAGTCTGGCAATCTTTCAGACCTTTCGCAGACACCGCCTGCCGGTACCGCCTGCATGGAGAACAGTCTCGGGGTGGCTGGAGTCTGGCAATCTTTCAGACCTTTCGCAGACACCGCCTGCCGGTACCGCCTGCATGGAGAACAGTCTCGGGGTGGCTGGAGTCTGGCAATCTTTCAGACCTTTCGCAGACACCGCCTGCCGGTACCGCCTGCATGGAGAACAGTCTCGGGGTGGCTGGAGTCTGGCAATCTTTCAGACCTTTCTCAGACACCGCCTGCCGGTACCACCTGCATGGAGAACAGTCTCGGGGTGGCTGGAGTCTGGCAATCTTTCAGACCTTTCTCAGACACCGCCTGCCGGTACCGCCTGCATGGAGAACCGTCTCGGGGTGGCTGGAGTCTGGCAATCTTTCAGACCTTTCGCAGACACCGCCTGCCGGTACCGCCTGCATGGAGAACCGTCTCGGGGTGGCTGGAGTCTGGCAATCTTTCAGACCTTTCTCAGACACCGTCTGCCGGTACCGCCTGCATGGAGAACAGTCTCGGGGTGGCTGGAGTCTGGCAATCTTTCAGACCTTTCTCAGACACCGCCTGCCGGTACCGCCTGCATGGAGAACAGTCTCGGGGTGGCTGGAGTCTGGAAATCTTTCAGACCTTTCGCAGACACCGCCTGCCGGTACCACCTGCATGGAGAACAGTCTCGGGGTGGCTGGAGTCTGGCAATCTTTCAGACCTTTCTCAGACACCGCCTGCCGGTACCACCTGCATGGAGAACAGTCTCGGGGTGGCTGGAGTCTGGCAATCTTTCAGACCTTTCGCAGACACCGCCTGCCGGTACCGCCTGCATGGAGAACAGTCTCGGGGTGGCTGGAGTCTGGCAATCTTTCAGACCTTTCGCAGACACCGCCTGCCGGTACCGCCTGCATGGAGAACAGTCTCGGGGTGGCTGGAGTCTGGCAATCTTTCAGACCTTTCGCAGACACCGCCTGCCGGTACCGCCTGCATGGAGAACAGTCTCGGGGTGGCTGGAGTCTGGCAATCTTTCAGACCTTTCGCAGACACCGCCTGCCGGTACCGCCTGCATGGAGAACAGTCTCGGGGTGGCTGGAGTCTGGCAATCTTTCAGACCTTTCGCAGACACCGCCGGCAGAGAAAATGTAGCTGTTTTAATAAAGCTTAAATTACAGTGCATTCATGTAAAAAAAAAGATTACATTTTTTTTTTTAAAGGAAGAACATTTTGAGGGGGAATACAAAAAGTTATCGAGTTGAAAAACGTAAAATTTGTGGAGGACCAATATCCCGTGATTCTCCGAGGCCCATGTTGCCCGGGGTTAAAGGGATACCTTGGGATTTATTATTTATTTATTTCCTACTTAACCAGAGTCAGACAAACTCATGGATACCATTTTTATGTATTTGGAAGGAATCATATCATTAGCTTAGCACAATTGTTGGAGGTCTTCAGGAACTACTAGCCAGATTCTCTCAAAAGTAGAGAAATAGACCTATCTACTCCAAAGCCGGGTGGTTGTTTAGTTTTTTTTTTTACATTGTATAAAAGTAGAGACTCAGAGCTACAAAATGGTATATCATACATTACAGTTGAGGAACAATATGAAGGTTGATAAACCTGTAAACTCACTTTTGAGAAAATGGCCCTTGAATGTTTTGGTACACCTACTGGAGAGCTCTTCTTTGTCTACACCCATTCAGCATTGTTCACACCCTCTTAAGCCTTAGCCCCGCCCATCTCTTTATTAAGGATTCTCATGTGAGGTCATGTACTAAACAGAGAGTAGTGTAGTAAAGATTAAGACTAAAAGTAGTAGCCTACAATAAGGAAAAATTAAAATATTTAATAAATATTAGATGACGCTTTTTTTTTACGTTCAAACGGCTCTCCTGTGAGGTCGTCACTTGCGACATAATGTCTTACAAAGAGCTATGCAATATTTTATACATTCGTTAATTTGACAGATCTTCAATAACAAATCGCGACATTATCCTCTTCCTCATCCTGTCGTCACATAGCGAGATCTCAAAGTTGTATCTGTCCCGGTATGAATATGTCACGGTCGTCCTCCTCTTCATCTCCTCTGGCGAGGATCGGAGGACCAAAATGCGGCGTGGTTTGTGTTCATCATTAATGTTAATACAGAAAACGCTTAACACTGAAACACTGAAACACTGAAACACTGAACACTGAAACACTGAAACACTGAAACACTGAAAACTGAAACACTGAAACACTGAAACACTATACAAAAACAATAAACGAAATAACAACCGTGAAGCTAATGAGAACTGTGCTGAAACAAGCAATCAACATAGACAATCACCCACAAACAAACAGTGCAACCCAGGCTACCTAAGTATGATTCTCAATCAGAGACAACTAATGACACCTGCCTCTGATTGAGAACCATACTAGGCCGAAACATAGAAATTCCAAAATCATAGAAAAACAAACATAGACTGCCCACCCCAACTCACGCCCTGACCATACTAAATAATGACAACACAAAGGAAATAAAGGTCAGAACGTGACAGAATATTGGATACCATGCATAGCTTTGGAAAAACAAAAAAGTATCCCTTTAAGAACATAAATGAAAATGTACTTTAACAATATTGTAATTTAATGTATCGTATTACATCCGTTAGACTTATTTACCTTAAAAAAAATGAAATGACATTTTTTTTATAAATATTTTGAAATCTGGACCTGAATCCCCTGCAGTACCTCACTTTGAGAAACCATGATGCCATAGGGCATAGGTTAGCATTTAGAACGCACCCTGGGACTGATGGTTGGGGAAGATATAGAGGTCCCGGGAGGGTCATATCCGGTTACCATGACAACAACAGGAGTCGTCTGTGTGCCGGCATGCTAAGAGGTCTCATCATACAGACAGTGTCCAGAGCAGGCTTGGTGATGACATAGGAGGGTTCATGGGATGAGCTATGGGACATACAGCCTCCATACAGAGAGATAACACAGTATAGTGTTGCTATGGAACATACAGCCTCCATATATAGAGATAACACAGTATAGTGTTGCTATGGGACATACAGCCTCCATACAGAGAGATAACACAGTATAGTGTTGCTATGGGACATACAGCCTCCATACAGAGAGATAACATGGTATAGTGTTGCTATGGGACATACAGCCTCCATATATAGAGATAACACAGTATAGTGTTGCTATGGGACATACAGCCTCCATACAGAGAGATAACACAGTATAGTGTTGCTATGGGACATACAGCCTCCATACAGAGAGATAACACAGTATAGTGTTGCTATGGGACATACAGCCTCCATATATAGAGATAACACAGTATAGTGTTGCTATGGGACATACAGCCTCCATACAGAGAGATAACACAGTATAGTGTTGCTATGGGACATACAGCCTCCATACAGAGAGATAACACAGTATAGTGTTGCTATGGGACATACAGCCTCCATACAGAGAGATAACACAGTATAGTGTTGCTATGGGACATACAGCCTCCATACAGAGAGATAACACAGTATAGTGTTGCTATGGGACATACAGCCTCCATACAGAGAGATAACACAGTATAGTGTTGCTATGGGACATACAGCCTCCATACAGAGAGATAACACAGTATAGTGTTGCTATGGGACATACAGCCTCCATACAGAGAGATAACACAGTATAGTGTTGCTATGGGACATACAGCCTCCATACAGAGAGATAACACAGTATAGTGTTGCTATGGGACATACAGCCTCCATACAGAGAGATAACACAGTATAGTGTTGCTATGGGACATACAGCCTCCATACAGAGAGATAACACAGTATAGTGTTGCTATGGGACATACAGCCTCCATACAGAGAGATAACACAGTATAGTGTTGCTATGGGACATACAGCCTCCATACAGAGAGATAACACAGTATAGTGTTGCTATGGGACATACAGCCTCCATACAGAGAGATAACACAGTATAGTGTTGCTATGGGACATACAGCCTCCATATATAGAGATAACACAGTATAGTGTTGCTATGGGACATACAGCCTCCATACAGAGAGATAACACAGTATAGTGTTGCTATGGGACATACAGCCTCCATACAGAGAGATAACACAGTATAGTGTTGCTATGGGACATACAGCCTCCATATATAGAGATAACACAGTATAGTGTTGCTATGGGACATACAGCCTCCATACAGAGAGATAACACAGTATAGTGTTGCTATGGGACATACAGCCTCCATACAGAGAGATAACACAGTATAGTGTTGCTATGGGACATACAGCCTCCATACAGAGAGATAACACAGTATAGTGTTGCTATGGGACATACAGCCTCCATACAGAGAGATAACACAGTATAGTGTTGCTATGGGACATACAGCCTCCATACAGAGAGATAACACAGTATAGTGTTGCTATGGGACATACAGCCTCCATACAGAGAGATAACACAGTATAGTGTTGCTATGGGACATACAGCCTCCATACAGAGAGATAACACAGTATAGTGTTGCTATGGGACATACAGCCTCCATACAGAGAGATAACACAGTATAGTGTTGCTATGGGACATACAGCCTCCATACAGAGAGATAACACAGTATAGTGTTGCTATGGGACATACAGCCTCCATACAGAGAGATAACACAGTATAGTGTTGCTATGGGACATACAGCCTCCATATATAGAGATAACACAGTATAGTGTTGCTATGGGACATACAGCCTCCATACAGAGAGATAACACAGTATAGTGTTGCTATGGGACATACAGCCTCCATACAGAGAGATAACACAGTATAGTGTTGCTATGGGACATACAGCCTCCATACAGAGAGATAACACAGTATAGTGTTGCTATGGGACATACAGCCTCCATACAGAGAGATAACACAGTATAGTGTTGCTATGGGACATACAGCCTCCATATATAGAGATAACACAGTATAGAGATAACATAGTATAGTGTTGCTATGGGACATATAGCCTCCAGACAGACATATAGCCTCCCCCTAACCCCTAACCCTAACCATAACCCTAACCCCTAACCTTAACCCCTAACCCTAACCTTAACCCTAACCCTAACCTTAAACCCTAACCCTAACCCCTAACCTTAACCCTAACCTGAACCATAACCCTAACCCATAACCCCTAACCTTAACCCCTAACCCCTAACCTGAACCCTAACCCTACCCTTAACCCCTAACCCTAAACCTAACCTTAACCCCTAACCTTAACCCTAACCCCTAACCATAACCCCTAACCTTAACCCTAACCCTAACCCCTAACCTTAACCCATAACCTTAACCCTAACCATAACCCCTAACCTTAACCCCTAACCTTAACCCTAACCCTAACCATAACCCCTAACCTTAACCCTAACCCCTAACCCTAACCCCTAACCCTAATCCTCCTACGCTAGGACTGAGAGACAGAGGCTATGTCCCACAAAGCACCTTATTCCCCATATAGTGTCACTAGAGCCATAGGGCTCTGGTGTAAAGTAGTGCACTAAATAGGGAATAGGGCTCTGGTGTAAAGTAGTGCACTATATAGGGAATAAGGCCCTATCTAAAGTAGTGCACTATATAGGGAATAAGGCCCTATCTAAAGTAGTGCACTATATAGGGAATAGGGCCCTATCTAAAGTAGTGCACTATATAGGGAATAGAGCCCTATCTAAAGTAGTGCACTATATAGGGAATAGAGCCCTATCTAAAGTAGTGCACTATATAGGGAAAAGAGCCCTATCTAAAGTAGTGCACTATATAGGGAATAGAGCCCTATCTAAAGTAGTGCACTATATAGGGAATAGAGCCCTATCTAAAGTAGTGCACTATATAGGGAATAAGGCCCTATCTAAAGTAGTGCACTATATAGGGAATAGGGCCCTATCTAAAGTAGTGCACTATATAGGGAATAGAGCCCTATCTAAAGTAATGCACTATACAGGGAATAGGGCCCTATCTAAAGTAGTGCACTATATAGGGAAAAGAGCCCTATCTAAAGTAGTGCACTATATAGGGAATAGAGCCCTATCTAAAGTAGTGCACTATATAGGGAATAGAGCCCTATCTAAAGTAGTGCACTATATAGGGAATAAGGCCCAATCTAAAGAAGTGCACTATATAGGGAATAGGGCCCTATCTAAAGTAGTGCACTATATAGGGAATAGGGCCCTATCTAAAGTAGTGCACTATATAGGGAATAGGGCCCTATCTAAAGTAGTGCACTATATAGGGAATAGGCCCCTATCTAAAGTAGTGCACTATATAGGGAATAGAGCCCTATCTAAAGTAGTGCACTATACAGGGAATAGGGCCCTATCTAAAGTAGTGCACTATATAGGGAATAGAGCCCTATCTAAAGTAGTGCACTATATAGGGAATAGAGCCCTATCTAAAGTAGTGCACTATATAGGGAATAGAGCCCTATCTAAAGTAGTGCACTATATAGGGAATAAGGCCCTATCTAAAGTAGTGCACTATATAGGGAATAGGGCCCGATCTAAAGTAGTGCACTATATAGGGAATAGGGCGCTATCTAAAGTAGTGCACTATATAGTGAATAGGGCCCTATCTAAAGTAGTGCACTATATAGGGAATAAGGCCCTATCTAAAGTAGTGCACTATGTAGGGAACTAGGATACTATTTGGAACACAGCCTGTGGCTTTATCAGGGAAATAACAACAGGCAACAATGTATGAATACTGAAATAAACACCATTAACTCACTAACCGCAGACATTGTAATCAAATGGATACACATCACTACATGTATTACTGTGAGCCTGTGTCGTCAGGAACAGAGTCGCAGTACGAGCCAGACGATTGAATACAACACCGGAGTTTATTGATTGTTTGTTTGAGGCAATCCACCTATGTGTTGTTGTTGTTGTTGTTGTTGTTTGGGGGGGGGGGGAGGAGACAGATGGTGGAAGCCTGGCTTTGGGTCTACTTTATTTATCTACCAGCTATTCATCTAGGATTGGCTGTTTTCATTATGTCTGTCTGTGTGTGTGTGTGTGTGTGTGTGTGTGTGTGTGTGTGTGTGTGTGTGTGTGTGTGTGTGTGTGTGTGTGTGTGTGTGTGTGTGTGTGTGTGTGTGCGCATGCATGAATGTGTGTGTGTCCATACAATTGAGGAGTAACTCATTCGTAATCGCCCCACTTCATCCAAACCAACCCATCAAAACACATCAACTCACGGGCCAGACAAGCAAAGACACACACACACACACACACACACACACACACACACACACACACACACACACACACACACACACACACACACACACACACACACACACACACACACACACACACACACACACACACACACACACACACAACTTACACACACACACACACACACACACACACAACTTACACACACACACACACACACACAGTGCAGGGTTCAATCTATAAATAACAAGGAAGAAAACATTCTGATCTGGGCCCAGTTTTTAAGAAGTTATCTATCTGGATTTCTCCTATCAGATAGGATTAAATGCATAGCAATACAATGAATAGAATGGACAAACTATTGACTTGAATGGGAACTCCTGTTCTATTATTTCTATTTACTGTGCATTTCATCCTATTCGATAGGAGGAATCCAGATAGATAACTGGGCCCTGGTGTAACTGAAGCCTAGTTGCCAAAAGGATTTACAGGATGTTGGAGGCTTAGTAAGGTAAGCAGGTAGGAGACCAGGGAGGAAGTAGAAAACTGGGGCTCTGACAGGTAACGTAGGGATGGGCCGAATATTAGAACGTCTGTCTTTAGTCGGTATCAGAGTTCTGTCTTTACTTGGGTATCAGAGTTCTGTCTTAACTCGGGTATCAGAGTTCTGTCTTTACTCGGGTATCAGAGTTCTGTCTTTACTTGGGTATCAGAGTTCTGTCTTTACTTGGGTATCAGAGTTCTGTCTTTACTTGGGTATCAGAGTTCTGTCTTAACTCGGGTATCAGAGTTCTGTCTTAACTCGGGTATCAGAGTTCTGTTTTAACTCGGGTATCAGAGTTCTGTCTTTACTTGGGTATCAGAGTTCTGTCTTTACTTGGGTATCAGAGTTCTGTCTTAACTCGGGTATCAGAGTTCTGTCTTTACTCGGGTATCAGAGTTCTGTCTTTACTCAGGTATTAGAGTTCTGTCTTTACTTGGGTATCAGAGTTCTGTCTTTACTCGGTTTCAGAGTTATGTCTCCTTGAAGCAGGGTTTAACTCTGTATTCCTCTCTTTTACACTAAACTTCATCAGTTTTACTGAACTTCATCAGTTTTATTCTGAATGAGAGGAGACTGGAAGAGGGAAGAGAGGAGACTGGAAGAGGGAAGAGAGGAGACTGGAAGAGAGAAGAGAGGAGACTGGAAGAGAGAAGAGAGGAGACTGGAAGAGAGGAGACTGGAAGAGGGAAGAGAGGAGACTGGAAGAGGCAAGAGAGGAGACTGGAAGAGGGAAGAGAGGAGACTGGAAGAGAGGAGACTGGAAGAGGGAAGAGAGGAGACTGTAAGAGAGAAGAGAGGAGACTGGAAGAGAGGAGACTGGAAGAGAGGAGACTGGAAGAGGGAAGAGAGGAGACTAGAAGAGAGGAGACTGGAAGAGGGAAGAGAGGAGACTGGAAGAGAGGAGACTGGAAGAGGGAAGAGAGGAGACTGGAAGAGAGGAGACTGGAAGAGGGAAGAGAGGAGACTGTAAGAGAGAAGAGAGGAGACTGGAAGAGAGGAGACTGGAAGAGGGAAGAGAGGAGACTGGAAGAGGGAAGAGAGGAGACTAGAAGAGAGGAGACTAGAAGAGGGAAGAGAGGAGACTGGAAGAGAGGAGACTGGAAGAGGGAAGAGAGGAGACTAGAAGAGGGAAGAGAAGAGACTAGAAGAGGGAAGAGAGGAGACTGGAAGAGGGAAGAGAGGAGACTGGAAGAGATGAGACTGGAAGAGGGAAGAGAGGAGACTAGAAGAGGGAAGAGAGGAGACTAGAAGAGAGGAGACTGGAAGAGAGGAGACTGGAAGAGAGGAGACTGGAAGAGAGGAGACTAGAAGAGGGAAGAGAGGAGACTGGAAGAGGGAAGAGAGGAGACTAGAAGAGATGAGACTGGAAGAGGGAAGAGAGGAGACTAGAAGAGGGAAGAGAGGAGACTAGAAGAGAGGAGACTGGAAGAGAGGAGACTGGAAGAGAGGAGACTAGAAGAGGGAAGAGAGGAGACTGGAAGAGGGAAGAGAGGAGACTAGAAGAGATGAGACTGGAAGAGAGGAGACTGGAAGAGAGGAGACTGGAAGAGGGAAGAGATGAGACTGGAAGAGGGAAGAGAGGAGACTGGAAGAGGGAAGAGAGGAGACTGGAAGAGGGAAGAGAGGAGACTGGAAGAGGGAAGAGAGGAGACTGGAAGAGGGAAGAGAGGAGACTGGAAGAGGGAAGAGAGGAGACTGGAAGAGGGAAGAGAGGAGACTGGAAGAGAGGAGACTGGAAGAGGGAAGAGAGGAGACTGGAAGAGAGGAGACTAGAAGAGGGAAGAGATGAGACTGGAAGAGGGAAGAGATGAGACTGGAAGAGAGGAGACTAGAAGAGGGAAGAGAAGAGACTGGAAGAGGGAAGAGAGGAGACTGGAAGAGAGGAGACTAGAAGAGGGAAGAGAGGAGACTGGAAGAGGGAAGAGAGGAGACTGGAAGAGAGGAGACTGTCACAGATATATCCATTACAGATCCTTTCTCTTAAACAGCTCTTCACAGCCTGTTACAGTGAGATAATTTTACTCTCTTTTAAAATAATACTAGATACGGATGTCCACGGCATGCACGCACACACGCACACGCACACACACACACACACACACACACACACACACACACACACACACACACACACACACACACACACACACACACACACACACACACATACAGCTAGCTGTATAAACACACACTAATATGGTAATATCCTCCTCCTATCCTGTCCTGTTTACAGACCTGCTAGTGCTGCAGGGCACTGCTTGGTTCTGCTAGGCTCCACATGGTGCATACCACAGCCCTGACGGAACACTGCTACACTGTATCCGGAAGTCTGCCTCGGGATATCACACTGTTCTATCTGGTTGGCACTAGCACAGAACAGAACAGAACAGAACTCTTATTAGATAAACCAGATGTACAGTAGGCCTGGTTGGTAGAGTCTGTCACTGTCACTCTGAGGTCTAAGGAAGCTATCTGGAAAAATCAGCTGGGGTAGATATCACTGATCAGATTCCCCCGGATCGTATAACACCAGCTGGAGTGAAAAAAAACAGCAATGTTCAAGCTCTTTGTACGTTTTGCCATTTCATACCACTGTGTTCTGTCTTTGTTATAACCAGTTTCATACCACTGTGTTCTGTCTTTGTTATAACCAGTTTCATATCACTGTGTCCTGTATAACCTCTATGCACTTTGTTTCACAGGAAATGCGGGGCAGTATCCACTATAATCACCTACAACCGAGGCCAAATGCTAAACATATCCACTGTCATCATTTACAAAATGTCACAATGGTCTTTATTTAGAATATACAGCTGTGGGACTGTAATTTGATCACCACGTTGCAATGCAGGAAATGTGAGGGTTTAAAAAAAAGGGGCTTCTGAAGTTTTGTAATTGTCACTCCTGTTCCCCTGTCTGGTTCTCGAGGGCGCCAGGCTCCCCCGATCCTTACGCACACCTGTCACCAGTGGCGGATTTAGGTACGCAGGCGACATGGGCAGCCGCCCCTGGTTCTCGAGGGCGCCAGGCTCCCCCGATCCTTACGCACACCTGTCACCAGTGGCGGATTTAGGTACGCAGGCGACATGGGCAGCCGCCCCGGTTCTCTATCGCTCGTCTGCATGTCACGTCAACGATATCATGTCACCGTGTGGGACCGTGGGGTAAACTAGCCTCGTCGGAGTGGGCGCCCTGATTCTAGCTTGCGAGCTAGGCAGGCTACTGCCTGGGAAGGTCTCCCACTCAGAAGTATGAGATGGGGATGGGGGCGGGGGTAGGTTGACCTTGGGTCTCCCCACTGGGGGAGGGGGGGCGGTGGTAGGTTGACCTCAGGTCTACACACTGGAAGCCCGAGGTAGGGGGGCAGGGGGTAGGTTGACCTTGGGTCTCCCCACCGGAAGCCCGAGGTAGGGGGGCAGGGGGTAGGTTGACCTTGGGTCTCCCCACCGGAAGCCCGAGGTAGGGGGGCGCGGGTAGGTTGACCTTGGGTCTCCCCACCGGAAGCCCGAGGTAGGGGGGCAGGGGGTAGGTTGACCTTGGGTCTCCCCACTGGAAGCCCGAGGTAGGGGGGCGGGGGTAGGTTGACCTTGGGTCTCCCCACTGGAAGCCTGAGGTAGGGGGGCGGGGGTAGGTTGACCTCAGGTCTCCACACTGGGGGAAGGGGAGCGGGGGAATCTATCAAATAGCACACCTCTAACTTTGTACAGTACTAATGCAATTAGTCAAATCAGTCACACTACGAAATGCTACCAAATAAACCACAATTCATACATACATGTAATACTGTGAATATATATTTTCACAGATATATTGTTGTGTTGGGGGATGGGTAATGTAGTCTTGACTCTTGGTTGACAGTGTTGGGGGATGGGTAATGTAGTCTTGACTCTTGGTTGACAGTGCTGGGGGGATGGGTAATGTAGTCTTCACAGTGTTGGGTGATGGGTAATGTAGTCTTGATTCTTGGTTGACAGTGTTGGGGGATGGGTAATGTAGTCTTGACTCTTGGTTGACAGTGTTGGGGGGATGGGTAATGTAGTCTTGACTCTTGGTTGACAGTGCTGGGGGGATGGGTAATGTAGTCTTCACAGTGTTGGGTGATGGGTAATGTCGTCTTGACAGTGAAGGGGGGAGTTCGCCCAGGGAGCCATACAAGCTAAAACCGCCACAGCCTGTCATCATTGGCGCTTCATTGGACTCACCTGGACTCCATCACCTTATTGATTGCCTCCTCTATATCTGTCTGTTCCTCAGTTCGATCCCGGTGTCAGCATTAATGTCGTTATGTTTACCCTTGTCCAGACGCTGTCCGTGTTTTGTAGCACATTAAATATTCACTCCCTGTACTTGCTTCTCGTTCATTATAATCCACATAGTAATTCACATTTCTTGATGCTGCAGGATTATTGTCCTGCTGTAGCAAACTGGCTCAAATTAAGATCCTACATCTGTAGCAATATGATTAGACTTTAATCCATGCCGAGAGAGACCCAGTTAAGTTCTGTTCTAAACCCAGGCCTCAGGTCCAGGCAGCTGAGCTTGCATAGGCAGTTATATCTTAAGCTCCAACCCTCTAACCGTAACCACACTGAGAAGTTTATCTGGGGATCTCTCCAAATGTGAAAAGTTAATGTGTGTGTTTGTGCGCGTGCTTCCGTGTGTGTGTGTGTGTATTTGTGTGGATGTGTGCGTGATTCCGTGTATATGTGTGTGTGTGTGTGTGTGTGTGTGTGTGTGTATGTATATCTCTGAAAATAGGTCTCCCCCTCTGGTCTGTTTCCTGCTGAAACAGGATCCTGTAAAGGTTTAGAGAGTTAGAGCCACAGCAAGCCAGCCCACCCAGCTACTGACTCACCTACTGACCCGACTACTGACCCAGCTACTGACCCAGCTACTGACCCAGCTACTGACCCAGATACTGACTCACCTACTGACCCGACTACTGACCCAGCTACTGACTCACCTACTGACCCAGCTACTGACTCAACTACTGACCCACTGACCCGACTACTGACCCAGCTACTGACCCAGCTACTGACCCAGCTACTGACTCAACTACTGACCCAACTACTGACCCAGCTACTGACCCAGCTACGGACTCAACTACTGACCCAACTACTGACCCAGCTACTGACCCAACTACTGACCCAACTACTGACCCAGCTATCGACCCAAGTACTGACCAGCTTCTGACTCAACTACTGACCTAGCTACTAACCCAGCTACTGACCAAACTACTGACCAGCTACTGACCCAACTACAGGCCAACTACTGACCAGCTACTGACCCAGCTACTGACCAGGCATTGACCCAACTACTGCCCCAGCTACAGACCAGTTACTGACCCAGCTACTGACCCAACTACTGACACAACTACTGACCCAACTGCTGACCAGCTACTGACCCAACTACTGACCCCACTACTGACCCAACCTGCTGACCAGCTGGGAGTAGGGGAAAGTAGCGGCTAGGAGGAGGGGCTGGGAGGAGGAGTTTTGGAGGAGGGAAGAGGAAAGAGGTTACATCCCAAATGGCACCCTATTCCATATGTGCCCCGGTCAAAGATAGTGCACTATGAAGGGAATAGGGTGCCATTTGGTAAGCAGGCAGAATCACTGTTAGACTAGGGTTTTTGCAACGATGTATATGAACCCTGGATTGTTGATGCTGTGTATTGGCCATTGACAGGCTTTGAAGCCACCGGTCGGCCATATTGGTACTGCCCAGTAGGAACAGTCCTCCATAGGAATGGATTGTTAGACTAGGGTTTTTGCAATGATGTATATGAACCCTGGATTGTTGATGCTGTGTATTGGCCATTGACAGGCTTTGAAGCCACCGGTCGGCCATATTGGTACTGCCCAGTAGGAACAGTCCTCCATAGGAATGGATGGAATTCTATTTCAATTAAATGTTTCAAGGACAAAATTACATGTATTTAAGTATTTCTTTGTTGTCGTGGTGACAATAACATTAGTAATCTCTAAAAAATGATACCTTCAGAAAAATGTTTACATAGTACCAGTCAAAGGTTTGGACACACCTACTCATTCATGGGTTTTTGTTTATTTTGTACTATGTTCTACATTCTAGACTAATAGTGAAGACATCAAAACTATGAAATAACACACATGGAATCATGTAGAAGGAAAAAAAGTGCTAAACAAATTAAATAGATTTTAGATTCTTCAAAGTAGCCACCCTTTCTTTGTCTTGATGACAGCTTTGCACACTTGGCATTCTCTCAACCAGCTTCATGAGGTAGTCACCTGGAATGCATTTCAATTAACAGGTGTGCCCTGTTAACAGTTAATTTGTGTAATTTCTTTCCTTCTTAATGCGTTTGAGCCAATCAGTTGTGTTGTGACAAGGTAGGGGTGGTATACAGAAGATAGCCCTATTTGATAAAAGACCAAGTCCATATTATGGCAAGAACAGCTCAAATAAGCAAAGAGAAATGACAGTCCATCATTACTTTACATGAAGGTCAGTCAATATGAAACACTTCATGATCTTTGAACATTTCTTAAAGTGCAGTTGCAAAAACCATCATGCGCTATGATGAAACTGTCTCTCATGAGGACTGCCACAGGAAAGGAAGACCCAGAGTTACCTCTGCTGCAGAGGACAAGTTCATTAGAGTTAACTGTCTCTCATGAGGACTACCACAGGAAAGGAAGACCCAGAGTTACCTCTGCTGCAGAGGAGAAGTTCATCAGAGTTACCAGCCTCAGAAATTGCAGCCCAAATAAATGCTTTGCAGAGTTCAAGTAACAGACACATCTCAACATCAACTGTTCAGAGGAGACTGTGTGAATCAGGCCTTCATGGTTGAATTGCTGCAAAGAAACCACTACTAAAGGACACCAATAATAAGAAGAGACTTGCTTGGGCCAAGAAACACGAGCAATGGACATTAGACTGATGGAAATCTGTGCTTTGGTCTGGTGAGTCCAAATTTGAGATTTTTGGTTCCAGCTGCCATGTTCACAGGTGAAGCATGGAGGAGGAAGTGTGATGGTGTAGTGGTGCTTTGCTGGTAACACTGTCTGTGATTTATTTAGAATTCAAGGAACACTTTACTAGAATGGCTTCCACAGCATTCTGCATCGATACACCATCCAATCTGTTAATTGAAATGCAGGACCTATAGACCAGACCAGGATCTATAGACCAGACCAGGACCTATAGACCAGACCAGGACCTATAGACCAGAACGTATAGACCAGACCAGGACCGATAGACCAGGACCTATAGACCAGGACCTATAGACCAGGACCTATAGACCAGAACCTATAGACCAGTACCTATAGACCAGGACCTACAGAACATACCAGGACATATAGACCAGGACCTATAGACCAGGACCTATAGACCAGGACCTATAGACCAGACCAGGACCTATAGACCAGGACCTATAGACCAGGACCTATAGACCAGACCAGGACCTATAGACCAGGACCTATAGACCAGGACCTATAGACCAGGACCTATAGACCAGGACCTATAGACCAGACCAGGACCTTTAGACCAGGACCTATAGACCAGGACCTATAGACCAGGACCTATAGACCAGGACCTATAGACCAGGACCTATAGACCAGGACCTATAGACCAGGACCTACAGACCAGGACCTATAGACCAGGACCTATAGACCAGGACCTATAGACCAGACCAGGACCTATAGACCAGGACCTATACACCAGACCAGGACCTATAGACCAGGACCTATAGACCAGGACCTATAGACAAGGACCTATAGACCAGGACCTATAGACCAGGACCTATAGACCAGGACCTATAGACCAGGACCTACAGACCAGGACCTATAGACCAGGACCTATAGACCAGGACCTATAGACCAGGACCTATAGACCAGGACCTACAGACCAGGACCTATAGACCAGGACCTATAGACCAGGACCTATAGACCAGGACCTATAGACCAGGACCTACAGACCAGGACTTATAGACCAGGACCTATAGACCAGGACCTATAGACCAGGACCTATAGACCAGACCAGGACCTATAGACCAGGACCTATAGACCAGACCAGGACCGATAGACCAGGACCTACAGACCAGGACTTATAGACCAGACCAGGACCTTTAGACCAGGACCTATAGACCAGGACCTATAGACCAGGACCTATAGACCAGGACCTATAGACCAGGACCCATAGACCAGGACCTATAGACCAGGACCTATAGACCAGACCAGGACCTTTAGACCAGGACCTATAGACCAGGACTATAGACCAGGACCTATAGACCAGGACCTATAGACCAGGACCTATTGACCAGGACCTATAGACCAGGACCTACAGACCAGGACCTATAGACCAGGACCTATAGACCAGGACCTATAGACCAGGACCTATAGACCAGGACCTACAGACCAGGACCTATAGACCAGGACCTATAGACCAGGACCTATAGACCAGGACCTACAGACCAGGACCTACAGACCAGGACCTATAGACCAGGGCCTATAGACCAGGACCTATAGACCAGGACCTATAGACCAGGACCTATAGACCAGACCTATAGACCAGGACCTATAGACCAGACCAGGACCTATAGACCAGGACCTATAGACCAGGACCTATAGACCAGGACCTATAGACCAGGACCTATAGACCAGGACCTACAGACCAGGACCTATAGACCAGGACCTATAGACCAGACCAGGACCTATAGACCAGGACCTATAGACCAGACCAGGACCTATAGACCAGGACCTATAGACCAGGACCTATAGACAAGGACCTATAGACCAGGACCTATAGACCAGGACCTATAGACCAGGACCTATAGACCAGGACCTACAGACCAGGACCTATAGACCAGGACCTATAGACCAGGACCTATAGACCAGGACCTACAGACCAGGACCTATAGACCAGGACCTATAGACCAGGACCTATAGACCAGGACCTATAGACCAGGACCTATAGACCAGGACCTATAGACCAGGACCTACAGACCAGGACTTATAGACCAGGACCTATAGACCAGGACCTATAGACCAGGACCTATAGACCAGACCAGGACCTATAGACCAGGACCTATAGACCAGACCAGGACCGATAGACCAGGACCTACAGACCAGGACTTATAGACCAGGACCTATAGACCAGGACCTATAGACCAGGACCTACAGACCAGGACCTATAGACCAGGACCTACAGACCAGGACCTATAGACCAGGACCTATAGACCAGGACCTATAGACCAGGACCTATAGACCAGGACCTATAGACCAGGACCTATAGACCAGGACCTACAGAACATACCAGGACATATAGACCAGGACCTATAGACCAGGACCTATAGACCAGGACCTATAGACCAGACCAGGACCTATAGACCAGGACCTATAGACCAGGACCTATAGACCAGACCAGGACCTATAGACCAGGACCTATAGACCAGGACCTATAGACCAGGACCTATAGACCAGGACCTATAGACCAGACCAGGACCTTTAGACCAGGACCTATAGACCAGGACCTATAGACCAGGACCTATAGACCAGGACCTATAGACCAGGACCTACAGACCAGGACCTATAGACCAGGACCTATAGACCAGGACCTATAGACCAGGACCTATAGACCAGACCAGGACCTATAGACCAGGACCTACAGACCAGGACCTATAGACCAGGACCTATAGACCAGGACCTATAGACCAGGACCTATAGACCAGGACCTATAGACCAGGACCTACAGACCAGGACCTATAGACCAGGACCTATAGACCAGACCTATAGACCAGGACCTATAGACCAGGACCTACAGACCAGGACCTATAGACCAGTACCTATAGACCAGGACCTATAGACCAGGACCTATAGACCAGGACCTACAGACCAGGACCTATAGACCAGGACCTATAGACCAGACCAGGACCTATAGACCAGGACCTATAGACCAGGACCTACAGGGGTAAGAGGAGAAAATACAGCTCTTGAATTCCCAGCATTCCTTCAGGCAGACAGGAAACAGAGTCCCTGGCCTCCAAACACACACACACACACACACACACACACACACACACACACACACACACACACACACACACACACACACACACACTCTGTCACTAGCAGTAACAGTCACGTACAGTACATCAGTAATGTTATGTTAACAAGCTGTACAATAGCACACAGTCATAGCACACAGTCATAGCACACAGTCATAGCACACAGTCATAGCACACAGTCATAGCACACAGTCATAGCAACACAGTCATAGCACACAGTCATAGCACACAGCACAGTCATAGCACACAGTCATAGCACAAAGCAATATCTTCACACATAAAGACAGAGTCTTTCTGTCTTCTTCTCTCTAACCACACACACACACACACACACACACACACAAACACACACACACACAAACACACACACACTCACACACACACACACACACACACACACACACACACACACACACACACACACACACACACACACACACACACACACACACACACACACACACACACACACACACACACACACACACACACACACACACACACACACACACTTCCTCTCCTCTCTCCGTCCGCACACTATCCATCAACCATCAGTAACGTCTCTGTACACTCCATCTAACAGATTCCATTTCCTGCCTCTTGTCGTTGTACGGGAAGCTCTGAGTGCTACAGAGGCTGCTGATCTCTATGAGGGAATCTAATTTACACGGCGTAATGAGAACGAATGACCATCCTCACTCCATAAAGTGACTGTTGACAGAGGATATGTCCCAAATCGCACCCTATTCTCCATAGGGCCCATAGGGCTCGGTTCAAAGTAGAGCACTACCTAGGATTTATGGTGCCATTTGGGATGGAAACATAAGGATGTATGGTTACGATCCAGCAATACCTGACCAATTGGTTACTAGAATATATATATATCAGGGAAACATCCTCTGAGGATAAATCAGTTGGTTACTAGAAGATATCTATAAGGGAAACTCAAATGATGACTCAAATGATGTCAATTAGCCTATCAGAAGCTTCTAAAGCCATGACATAATTTTCTGGAATTTTCCAAGCTGTTTAAAGGCACAGTCAACTTAGTGTATGTAAACATGAATTGGAACATGAGGCAAATATAATGCAGTGTGACTTGAGTTTCACCATCAGCTGGAAGACTGAGTCAGGTGAGAGAGCGGAGGGGACAGAGAGTCAGGTGAGAGAGCAGAGGGGACAGAGAGTCAGGTGAGAGAGCGGAGGGGACAGAGAGTCAGGTGAGAGAGCGGAGGGGACAGAGAGTCAGGTGAGAGAGCGGGGGGACAGAGAGTCAGGTGAGAGAGCGGAGGGACAGAGAGTCAGGTGAGAGAGCAGAGGGACAGAGAGTCAGGTGAGAGAGCGGGGGGACAGAGAGTCAGGTGAAAGAGAGGAGGGACAGAGAGTCAGGTGAGAGAGCAGAGGGACAGAGAGTCAGGTGAGAGAGCGGAGGGACAGAGAGTCAGGTGAGAGAGCAGAGGGACAGAGAGACAGGTGAGAGAGCGGAGGGACAGAGAGTCAGGTGAGAGAGCAGAGGGACAGAGAGTCAGGTGAGAGAGCGGAGGGACAGAGAGTCAGGTGAGAGAGCAGAGGGACAGAGAGTCAGGTGAGAGACCGGAGGGACAGAGAGTCAGGTGAGAGAGCAGAGGGACAGAGAGTCAGGTGAGAGAGCAGAGGGACAGAGAGTCAGGTGAGAGAGCGGAGGGACAGAGTCAGGTGAGAGAGCGGGGGGACAGAGAGTCAGGTGAGAGAGCAGAGGGACAGAGAGTCAGGTGAGAGAGCGGAGGGGAAAGAGAGTCAGGTGAGAGAGCAGAGGGACAGAGAGTCAGGTGAGAGAGCGGAGGGGAAAGAGAGTCAGGTGAGAGAGCAGAGGGACAGAGAGTCAGGTGAGAGAGCGGAGGGACAGAGAGTCAGGTGAGAGAGCGGAGGGGACAGAGAGTCAGGTGAGAGAGCAGAGGGACAGAGAGTCAGGTGAGAGAGCGGAGGGGACAGAGAGTCAGGTGAGAGAGCAGAGGGACAGAGAGTCAGGTGAGAGAGCGGAGGGGACAGAGAGTCAGGTGAGAGAGCAGAGGGACAGAGAGTCAGGTGAGAGAGCGGAGGGACAGAGAGTCAGGTGAGAGAGCGGAGGGACAGAGAGTCAGGTGAGAGAGCAGAGGGACAGAGAGTCAGGTGAGAGAGCGGAGGGACAGAGAGTCAGGTGAGAGAGCGGAGGGACAGAGAGTCAGGTGAGAGAGCAGAGGGACAGAGAGTCAGGTGAGAGAGCAGAGGGACAGAGAGTCAGGTGAGAGAGCGGAGGGACAGAGAGTCAGGTGAGAGAGCGGAGGGACAGAGAGTCAGGTGAGAGAGCAGAGGGACAGAGAGTCAGGTGAGAGAGCGGAGGGACAGAGAGTCAGGTGAGAGAGCAGAGGGACAGAGAGTCAGGTGAGAGAGCGGAGGGACAGAGAGTCAGGTGAGAGGAAGCCTAGGTTGATGTTGACCAGCTGTTTTTACAGCTGTTTTTAATAGGTTGATGTTGACCAGCTGTTTTTAATAGGTTGATGTTGACCAGCTGTTTTTAATAGGTTGATGATGACCAGCTGTTTTTAATAGGTTGATGATGACCAGCTGTTTTTAATAGGTTGATGATGACCAGCTGTTTTTAATAGGTTGATGTTGACCAGCTGTTTTTAATAGGTTGATGTTGACCAGCTGTCTTTAATAGGTTGATGTTGTACTATGCAGAAATCACTCAGCCATTTCCTTGTTGCTAAAATTCTAATAGTTCGCCTAATTTCAGTTTATGTGACAAAACAAGCAAGTGCAGTGTAGAGAATCGTTGTACCATCTAAACCGCTGTGAAATATATTTTCCAAAACCAAACGATATTGTACATCTGTTTGAAGCTGGTTTACAAAACCGAAAGTAAAAGAAGCAAAAACTAAACCTAAAAACCAGAAGCATAGAAATAGCGCACATAGAACATATCTCCCGCTTCTTAGACTGCCTTTCAATGAGAATAACAGATCTATAACACCCATTTCTATGTGAATTTGAACGGGGTCGCCCCCCCCAAAAAAGTGACATATTCTCAGTCGTAGACCTCGGCTTGCAGTTTGACTCAGAAAGTGACCTTGACTTGAGAAAAGGTTGGTGACCATTGGTCTAGAGCGTACCAATGAACCCTGGTCTCCCCTCTCTCTAGGGGCTACCAGGGCTAATTAACTGGTCTGTTAAAAGGCAGCGGCCCCCAGAAGGCCTGTAGAATTGGGTGTGAATATTGAACATGTCACGATTGTCCCTTAAGGCTATCCATACTAATTAACTTATTAACAATTTACACTCTTCCACCTATATACGGGTTGAAAAATGGCAGATTTGGGACACTGATAAACACCTAAATTGGTACACAGTGGCTGTACAGTAACATGCTATACATGACGTCAGACCTCAGGCTCTGTGCTTCACAGCTCTGTATGGGTTTTGATTGACAACTTGAGCACTGTGCGCAACAACAAGTTGCCCCCATCCTTCCTGCTAATTTGGCAACTTTTGCAAAAATATTTTGTAGTCTTGAGTGAGGGAAAAATGCTATAAATTACAAGAACTCTTTTGTATTTTGAAAGTTGAGACGTTCAGGTCATTACAAGCCAAAACACCCGTGAGTCCCGTTAAATCCAAATGTGAACTTCACATTTGCATATAATAAAAACCAATGTTTATTTTATTACCTTTTATTTAACGAGGCAAGTCAGTTAAGAACAAATTCTTATTTTCAATGACGGCCTAGGAACAGTGGGTTAACTGCCTTGTTCAGGGGCAGAACGACAGATTTGTACCTTGTCAGCTCAGGGATTTGAACTTGCAACCTTCCGGTTACTAGTCCAACGCTCTAACCACTAGGCTACCCTGCCGCCTCTATGCTCTAACCACTAGGCTACCCTGCCCCCTCTACGCTCTAACCACTAAGCTACCCTGCCTCTAACCACTAGGCTACCCTGCCACCTCTACACTCTAACCACTAGGCTACCCTGCCGCCTCTACACTCTAACCACGAGGCTGCCCTGCCGCCTCTACACTCTAACCACTAGGCTACCCTGCCTCTAACCACTAGGCTACCCTGCCACCTCTACGCTCTAACCACTAGGCTACCCTGCCACCTCTACACTCTAACCACTAGGCTACCCTGCCGCCTCCACACTCTAACCACTAGGCTACCCTACCTCCTCTACACTCTAACCACTAGGCTACCCTGCCACCTCTACACTCTAACCACTAGGCTACCCTGCCGCCTCTACACTCTAACCACTAGGCTACCCTGCCACCTCTACACTCTAACCACTAGGCTACCCTGCCGCCTCCACACTCTAACCACTAGGCTACCCTACCTCCTCTACACTCTAACCACTAGGCTACCCTGCCACCTCTACACTCTAACCACTAGGCTACCCTGCCGCCTCTACACTCTAACCACTAGGCTACCCTGCCACCTCTACACTCTAACCACTAGGCTACCCTACCTCCTCTACACTCTAACCACTAGGCTACCCTACCTCCTCTACACTCTAACCACTAGGCTACCCTGCCACCTCTACACTCTAACCACTAGGCTACCCAGCCGCCTCTACGCTCTAACCACTAGGCTACCCTACCTCCTCTACGCTCTAACCACTAGGCTGCCCTGCCGCCTCTACGCTCTAACCACTAGGCTACCCTGCCACCTCTACGCTCTAACCACTAGGCTACCCTGCCGCCTCTACGCTCTAACCACTAGGCTGCCCTGCCGCCTCTACGCTCTAACCACTAGGCTACCCTGCCACCTCTATGCTCTAACCACTAGGCTACCCTGCCGCCTCTGCTCTAACCACTAGGCTACCCTGCCGCCTCTACGCTCTAACCACTAGGCTACCCTGCCACCTCTATGCTCTAACCACTAGGCTACCCTGCCGCCTCTACGCTCTAACCACTAGGCTACCCTGCCACCTCTACACTCTAACCACTAGGCTACCCTGCCGCCTCCACACTCTAACCACTAGGCTACCCTACCTCCTCTACACTCTAACCACTAGGCTACCCTGCCGCCTCTAAACTCTAACCACTAGGCTACCCTGCCACCTCTACACTCTAACCACTAGGCTACCCTGCCGCCTCTACGCTCTAACCACTAGGCTACCCTGCCACCTCTACACTCTAACCACTAGGCTACCCTGCCGCCTCCACACTCTAACCACTAGGCTACCCTACCTCCTCTACACTCTAACCACTAGGCTACCCTACCTCCTCTACACTCTAACCACTAGGCCACCCTGCCGCCCCATATGTAATACACACAGTGTCAACGTTTATGATCAGTACGTTTGAGGTACAGTTATAAGATATGACGTTATTCCCTGGGTTGTCCTGAACACAATGAGCCTGTGTTGTTGGTTGTTGTTACAATTGTGAATCAAATTTGACGCAGACCTCCCATCTGAATTCACTCATGATTCCATGCTATGCTGCTTCTCCGCTTCTCTGAATCGCCCCGTGAAAAGCCGAACACCCGAAGATCATATTTTATCATTTTACCTAGTCATGTTGGACAAATAGAACATGTGTTTTGTTGTTGTTGATGATTGAATAAACAACAACAGTACATGTGTAAAGGCAGGGATGCAGGATTGTGTCCAAAATAAATATATATAAATAACGACCAAGTTCCCTTTTTTTTGCTCTGGTTCCTCAATGGCACAGCTAGGAGAGCTCTAATTAAACACCTCGTTGAAGACTTCTTCTGCGAAATCATTTGGAAACACAAGTTATTCTTCTCACTCAAACCCTTGTCATATGTTGTTGTTGTTTGTCTTATGTTGCACCTACCCTAGATTTTCCAGGATTATTCTTATCGTGTAACTGAATGTATGTTCAGATGTCGTTTTAATCAACAAATGTGGTGAAAAGTAATGTATGAGTAAATGTATAATATATATATATATAAAATCAACAGTTGTAATGTTTTGGATTCAGTCTCGTGTCGTCAGGTGACCTGTTGTGTCCTCACCTTTCGTCTGATAACGTTTCCCATGATCTTCAGACTTAATTAATTACGCCTCTTCATTTCTATATTTCTTCTGTAAGATTTAATTTTATTAGGTTTTATTTTAGTACTCATTTGGACTAAGAGTCATAAACATAAACATGAACATAAAATGTATCATAAAATCACATTTTCACGTAGAAATTTCTCTCACAACCTCTCTCACAACCTCTCTCAAAACCTCACTCGCAACCTTTCTCACTCGCAACTTCTCTCGCAACCTCTCTCACAACCTCTCTCGCAACCTCTCTCAAAACCTCTCTCACTCACAACCTCTCACACAACCTCTCTCAAAACCTCACTCGCAACCTCTCTCAAAACCTCTCTCACTCACAACCTCTCACACAACCTCTCTCAAAACCTCACTCGCAACCTCTCTCAAAACCTCACTCGCAACCTTTCTCACTCGCAACTTCTCTCGCAACCTCTCTCGCAACCTCTCTCACAACCTCTCTCGCAACCTCACTCGCAAACTCTCTCACAACCTCTCTCACTCGCAACCTCTCTCACTCGCACACTCTCTCACTCGCAACCTCTCTCACTCGCAACCTCTCTCACTCGCAATCTCTCTCACCCGCAACCTCTCTCACTCGCAACCTCTCTCACAACCTCTCTCGCAACCTCTCTCACAACCTCTCTCACAACCTCTCTCGCTGGCTCCCTGTGTGATGTCTAACTGGGTCAAATATCTTACGTCACGTAGATACAGAGGAGTACAACTCCATCGTAACATCATTATATTGGAACTATTGAGACATCACATAGATAATTGCCCCTTGAAAACAACATGAAGAATTGTCTCTATTGTTTTGTCTGTTAGTCATCCTCCTGGTCTCACAACAATAGTTCTGGAGTCACCTGCCATGGAGCCGTGAAAAGAAACCATGAATTATAACAGAACAAGACAGGAGATTAAAGCCACATCAAAGCTCTTTGTCACTCCCAGGCACCCATCCATCTGTCTGTTTGTCTGTGTGAGTAATACTACAGCTGAAAGCCTCTGTGATTGGTGGACCGTGACCCTGCCATTATTCACAAACAGCCACCCCCTGTGTTTAGCCAGTAACAACAGTCCCCCGGTGGCTAGCCAGTAACAAACAGTCACCCTGTGACTAGCCAGTAACAACAGTCCCCCGGTGACTAGCCAGTAACAACAGTCCCCCGGTGACTAGCCGGTAACAAACAGTCACCCTGTGACTAGCCAGTAACAAACAGTCACCCTGTGACTAGCCAGTAACAAACAGTCCCCCTGTGACTAGCCAGTAACAAACAGTCACCCTGTGACTAGCCGCTAACAAACAGTCACCCTGTGACTAGCCAGTAACAAACAGTCACCCTGTGACTAGCCGCTAACAAACAGTCACCCTGTGACTAGCCAGTAACAAACAGTCACCCTGTGACTAGCCGCTAACAAACAGTCACCCTGTGACTAGCCAGTAACAACAGTCCCCCGGTGACTAGCCGGTAACAAGGCTGTGCTCACCATCGGTGTACCTTATTCACAGTAAATTCACACCCATACTGTAGAGGAGAGTAAGATGAGCCATTCTTTACTTACAGCATCGCTACATTAAGGGAAATATAGTATTCTTTCCAACAAAGATATCTTCGTATGTACATTTCAGGGTGTCGTGTATCCCTAGAAATAATCAGAATTCATGGAAACAATTTTGAAAACATAAGATTGTCCAGAAAGTAGTCTCTTGGTACAACTTAACTCAGGTATGGGGAGGTTGAGTATAGGGACAGGGGAGGTTGAGTATAGGGACATGGGAGGTTGAGTACAGGGACAGGGGAGGTTGAGTATAAGGACAGAGGAGGTTGAGTAGAGGGACAGGGGAGGTTGAGTATAGGGACAGGGGAGGTTGAGTAGAGGGACAGGGGAGGTTGAGTAGAGGGACAGGGGAGGTTGAGTATAGGGACAGGGGAGGTTGAGTATAGGGACAGGGGAGGTTGAGTAGAGGGACAGGGGAGGTTGAGTATAGGGACAGGGGAGGTTGAGTATAGGGACATGGGAGGTTGAGTAGAGGGACATGGGAGGTTGAGTAGAGGGACAGGGGAGGTTGAGTATAGGGACAGGGGAGATTGAGTATAGGGACATGGGAGATTGAGTATAGGGACATGGGAGGTTGAGTATAGGGACAGGGGAGGTTGAGTATAGGGACAGGGGAGGTTGAGTATAGGGACAGGGGAGGTTGAGTATAGGGACAGGGGAGGTTGAGTATAGGGACAGGGGAGGTTGAGTATAGGGACAGGGGAGGTTGAGTATAGGGACATGGGAGGTTGAGTAGAGGGACAGGGGAGGTTGAGTATAGGGACAGGGGAGATTGAGTATAGGGACATGGGAGATTGAGTATAGGGATATGGGAGGTTGAGTATAGGGACAGGGGAGGTTGAGTATAGGGACAGGGGAGGTTGAGTATAGGGACAGGGGAGGTTGAGTATAGGGACAGGGGAGGTTGAGTATAGGGACAGGGGAGGTTGAGTAGAGGGACAGGGGAGGTTGAGTATAGGGACAGGGGATGTTGAGTATAGGGACAGGGGAGGTTGAGTATAGGGACAGGGGAGGTTGAGTATAGGGACAGGGGAGGTTGAGTATAGGGACAGGGGAGGTTGAGTATAGGGACAGGGGAGGTTGAGTAGAGGGACAGGGGAGGTTGAGTAGAGGGACAGGGGAGGTTGAGTATAGGGACAGGGGAGGTTGAGTATAGGGACAGGGGAGGTTGAGTATAGGGACAGGGGAGGTTGAGTAGAGGGACAGGGGAGGTTGAGTATAGGGACAGGGGAGGTTGAGTATAGGGACAGGGGAGGTTGAGTATAGGGACAGGGGAGGTTGAGTAGAGGGACAGGGGAGGTTGAGTATAGGGACATGGGAGGTTGAGTATAGGGACAGAGGAGGTTGAGTATAGGGACAGGGGAGGTTGAGTATAGGGACAGGGGAGGTTGAGTATAGGGACAGAGGAGGTTGAGTAGAGGGACAGGGGAGGTTGAGTAGAGGGACAGGGGAGGTTGAGTAGAGGGACAGGAGGTTGAGTAGAGGGACAGGGGAGGTTGAGTATAGGGACAGGGGAGGTTGAGTAGAGGGACAGGGGAGGTTGAGTAGAGGGACAGGGGAGGGTGGGCCGCCTTGAGGTAAGTCCTGTGACAGTGAGTGATGCTGTCCTGTGACAGTGGGTGATGCTGTCCTGTGACAGTGGGTGATGCTGTCCTGTGACAGTGGGTGATGGTGTCCTGTGACAGTGGGTGATGGTGTCCTGTGACAGTGGGTGATGCTGTCCTGTGACAGTGGGTGATGGTGTCCTGTGACAGAAGGTGATGGTGTCCTGTGACAGAAGGTGATGCTGTCCTGTGACAGTGGGTGATGCTGTCCTGTGACAGAAGCTGATGCTGTCCTGTGACAGTGGGTGATGCTGTCCTGTGACAGAAGGTGATGCTGTCCTGTGACAGTGGGTGATGCTGTCCTGTGACAGTGGGTGATGCTGTCCTGTGACAGAGGGTGATGCTGTCCTGTGACAGTGGGTGATGCTGTCCTGTGACAGTGGGTGATGCTGTCCTGTGACAGTGGGTGATGCTGTCCTGTGACAGAGGGTGATGCTGTCCTGTGACAGTGGGTGATGCTGTCCTGTGACAGTGGGTGATGCTGTCCTGTGACAGTGGCTGATGCTGTCCTGTGACAGAAGGTGATGCTGTCCTGTGACAGTGGGTGATGGTGTCCTGTGACAGTGGCTGATGCTGTCCTGTGACAGTGGGTGATGGTGCTGGAAGGTCAAAGTTGAATTCATGGAATGGGGGTGGTCTATATTGTCTATTGTATTGTATTCAATACCACTTACCCTTCCCAGTTCTTGGCCAGTTGTCTGGGGCAGGGATGTTGTCTCGATGTGTCAATTCGTAGACAATTTCTCTGCATTTGAGACTACAAAGCCCATGAAACTGGACCGTGAGATTCTTGATATGTTTATCAAGCTCAGACTCCATGTCATCAGATAAGACCTCGTGTCCGTCTGCTACTCTGTCATAGCCTCTCTTAATCAGATAAGACCTCGTGTCCCTCTGCTACTCTGTCATAGCCTCTCTTAATCAGATAAGACCTCGTGTCCCTCTGCTACTCTGTCAGAGCCTCTCTTAATCAGATAAGACCTGGTGTTCCTCTGCTACTCTATCATAGCCCCTCTTAATCAGATAAGACCTGGTGGTCCTCTGCTACTCTATCATAGCCCCTCTTAATCAGATATGACCTGGTGTCCCTCTGCTACTCTGTCAGAGCCTCTCTTAATCAGATATGACCTGGTGTCCCTCTGCTACTCTGTCAGAGCCTCTCTTAATCAGATAAGACCTGGTGTCCCTCTGCTACTCTATCATAGCCCCTCTTAATCAGATAAGACCTGGTGTCCCTCTGCTATTCTGTCATAGCCTCTCTTTCACACAGGTTTATGTTCCTTTCTTGTTTGTCGTTGTCCCTCCTCAGTGTCATTCAGTCTGTTTGTCGTTGTCCCTCCTCAGTGTCATTCAGTCTGTTTGTCGTTGTCCCTCCTCAGTGTCATTCAGTCTGTTTGTCTTTGTCCCTCCTCAGTGTCATTCAGTCTGTTTGTCGTTGTCCCTCCTCAGTGTCATTCAGTCTGTTTGTCGTTGTCCCTCCTCAGTGTCATTCAGTCTGTTGTCGTTGTCCCTCAGTGTCATTCAGTCTGTTTGTCGTTGTCCCTCAGTGTCATTCAGTCTGTTTGTCGTTGTCCCTCAGTGTCATTCAGTCTGTTTGTCGTTGTCCCTCCTCAGTGTCATTCAGTCTGTTTGTCGTTGTCCCTCAGTGTCATTCAGTCTGTTTGTCGTCGTCCCTCAGTGTCATTCAGTCTGTTTGTCGTCGTCCCTCAGTGTCATTCAGTCTATTGTTTCATCCCTTGCTGCTGCTAGAAAGGCCTCCTTCCCTTCTCTCACTTCCTTGGCTGCTCTCTAGAACCTCGAGGGGGGTAGAACCCTGCCTGTGTTTGTTAACACGGGGAATGATGATGTCTGCATCATTAAAAATCCACTATAACAATAAATATTATCTCTTATATGCATGACACATCGCATAAAAATTACTAAATGGAATCATTATTTGTATAGGGTGTCCATTGGCTCAACTTACCCCATGGCAAACATTTTGACTATATTAGCCTAAACAGCTACAAGGTCACTTTCATGACCTCATATTGTAGCTTTTAGAGACCTCAACTAATGCATCATTTGACTTCCGCCGAAGTCAGCTCCTCTCCTTGTTGGGGTCGGCGTTCTCCTCTCCTTGTTCGGGTCGGCGTTCTCCTCTCCTTGTTCGGGTCGGCGTTCTCCTCTCCTTGTTCGGGCGGCGTTCGACGTCACCGGCATTCTAGCCATCGCCGATCCACTTTTCATTTTCCATTTGTTTTGTCTTTGTTTTACACACCTGGTTTCAATTCCCCAATTACATCATCATTATTTAACCCTCTGTTTTCCCCGTGGTTTTTGCGCGTGATTGTTTTATGTAAGTTCGGTCCGATTTTGTGTGCTTTTGGTATTTCTACATATATTTGGACATATTTGAGTAAAGTTACTTGTGTTACTCATCTCTGCTGTCCTGAGCCGGACTCCTCTGCACCAGCTACACCCAGACCACTACAGGGACACATCTCTGCTGTCCTGAGCCGGACTCCTCTGCACCAGCTACACCCAGACCACTACAGGGACACATCTCTGCTGGCCTGCGCCGGACTCCTCTGCACCAGCTACACCCAGACCACTACAGGGACACATCTCTGCTGGCCTGCGCCGGACTCCTCTGCACCAGCTACACCCAGACCACTACAGGGACACATCTCTGCTGTCCTGCGCCGGACTCCTCTGCACCAGCTACACCCAGACCACTACAGGGACACATCTCTGCTGGCCTGCGCCGGACTCCTCTGCACCAGCTACACCCAGACCACTACAGGGACACATCTCTGCTGGCCTGCGCCGGACTCCTCTGCACCAGCTACACCCAGACCACTACAGGGACACATCTCTGCTGTCCTGCGCCTGAATCCTCTGCACCAGCTACACCCAGACCACTACAGGGACACATCTCTGCTGGCCTGCGCCTGACTCCTCTGCACCAGCTACACCCAGACCACTACAGGGACACATCTCTGCTGTCCTGCGCCTGAATCCTCTGCACCAGCTACACCCAGACCTTTACAGGACCTAACTTTCTTACCACTTTTCCCCGTGTGGTCTCTTCCGTCACAGACTCTCTGAAATGATGACCTCTTCCTAAATATTTGGTCACATGATTAACGTTGCGAAACGGTTCCCTAGAAACAAAAGGTGGCTCATCTTTACCCCAGTCTCCCCTACTGTGCTGATCCTGGATATTTTCTTTTCACATTGTCCTTCCTGGCACAGTTCTAGAAAATAGGGTTGATCTGTAACCAGGCCAGACCAGTACAGCTTGGTTTGGCTCAGTAGTGTGGAAGGGGGTAATGTGAGTGGAGTGTTTAGTCTGGTTTTAAACCAGGCAAGTATGTGACAACAACCTCCTTATTACCATCTTGACTCTGGTCACTATTCACAGTGAGTTTAGTCCAATCAAGCTGCTGCTACTCTGTTTATCTTATACATATGTTGCCTAGTCCCCTTCCCCCTATATATATCTACCTCCATCACTCCAGTATCCCTGCCTCCTTCCCCCTATATATATCTACCTCCATCACTCCAGTATCCCTGTCTCCTATATATATCTACCTCCATCACTCCAGTATCTCTGTCTCCTTACCCCTATACATATCTACCTCCATCACTCCAGTATCCCTGTCTCCTTCCCCCTATATATATCTACCTCCATCACTCCAGTATCCCTGCCTCCTTACCCCTATACATATCTACCTCCATCACTCCAGTATCTCTGTCTCCTTACCCCTATATATATCTACATCCATCACTCCAGTATCCCTGTCTCCTTCTCCCTATACATATCTACCTCCATCACTCCAGTATCTCTGTCTCCTTCCCCCTATATATATCTACCTCCATCACTCCAGTATCCCCTTCCCCCTATATATATCTACCTCCATCACTCCAGTATCTCTGTCCCCTTCCCCCTATATATATCTACCTCCATCACTCCAGTATCTCTGTCCCCTTCCCCCTATATATATCTACCTCCATCACTCCAGTATCTCTGTCCCCTTCCCCCTATATATATCTACCTCCATCACTCCAGTATCTCTGTCTCCTTACCCCTATATATATCTACCTCCATCACTCCAGTATCCCTGTCCCCTTACCCCTATATATATCTACCTCCATCACTCCAGTATCTCTGTCTCCTTACCCCTATATATATCTACATCCATCACTCCAGTATCCCTGTCTCCTTCTCCCTATACATATCTACCTCCATCACTCCAGTATCCCTGCCTCCTTCCCCCTATACATATCTACCTCCATCACTCCAGTATCTCTGTCTCCTTACCCCTATATATATCTACATCCATCACTCCAGTATCTCTGTCTCCTTACCCCTATATATATCTACATCCATCACTCCAGTATCCCTGTCTCCTTCTCCCTATACATATCTACCTCCATCACTCCAGTATCTCTGTCTCCTTACCCCTATATATATCTACCTCCATCACTCCAGTATCCCTGCCCCCTATACATATCTACAGTGCCTTGCGAAAGTATTCGTACGCCCAATTTTTCAGTTTTTGATTTGTTAAAAAAGTTTTAAATATCCAATAAATGTCCCACTTGTGTCCCACTTGTTGTTGATTCTTCACAAAAAAATACAGTTTTATATCTTTATGTTTGAAGCCTGAAATGTGGCAAAAGTTCGCAAAGTTCAAGGGGGCCGAATACTTTTGCAAGGCACTGTATCTACCTCCATCACTCCAGTATCCCTGTCTCCTTCCACCTATACATATCTACCTCCATCACTCCAGTATCTCCTTCCCCCTATACATATCTACCTCCATCACTCCAGTATCCCTGTCTCCTTCCCCCTATACATATCTACCTCCATCACTCCAGTATCTCTGTCTCCTTACCCCTATATATATCTACCTCCATCACTCCAGTATCCCTGTCTCCTATACATATCTACCTCCACCACTCCAGTATCTCTGTCTCCTTACCCCTACATATATCTACCTCCATCACTCCAGTATCCCTGTCTCCTATACATATCTACCTCCATCACTCCAGTATCTCTGTCTCCTTCCCCCTATACATATCTACCTCCATCACTCCAGTATCTCTGTCTCCTTACCCCTATACATATCTACCTCCATCACTCCAGTATCCCTGTCTCCTTCCCCCTATACATATCTACCTCCATCACTCCAGTATCTCTGTCTCCTTCCCCCTATATATATCTACCTCCATCACTCCAGTATCTCTGTCTCCTTACCCCTATACATATCTACCTCCATCACTCCAGTATCTCTGTCTCCTTACCCCTATACATATCTACCTCCATCACTCCAGTATCCCTGTCTCCTTCCCCCTATACATATCTACCTCCATCACTCCAGTATCCCTGTCTCCTTCTCCCTATACATATCTACCTCCATCACTCCAGTATCTCTGTCTCCTTACCCCTATATATATCTACCTCCATCACTCCAGTATCCCTGTCTCCTATACATATCTACCTCCATCACTCCAGTATCTCTGTCTCCTTCTCCCTATACATATCTACCTCCATCACTCCAGTATCTCTGTCTCCTTCCCCCTATATATATCTACCTCCATCACTCCAGTATCTCTGTCTCCTTACCCCTATACATATCTACCTCCATCACTCCAGTATCTCTGTCTCCTTACCCCTATACATATCTACCTCCATCACTCCAGTATCCCTGTCTCCTTCCCCCTATACATATCTACCTCCATCACTCCAGTATCTCTGTCTCCTTCCCCCTATATATATCTACCTCCATCACTCCAGTATCTCTGTCTCCTTACCCCTATATATATCTACCTCCATCACTCCAGTATCTCTGTCTCCTTACCCCTATACATATCTACCTCCATCACTCCAGTATCTCTGTCTCCTTACCCCTATACATATCTACCTCCATCACTCCAGTATCCCTGTCTCCTTCTCCCTATACATATCTACCTCCATCACTCCAGTATCTCTGTCTCCTTACCCCTATATATATCTACCTCCATCACTCCAGTATCCCTGTCTCCTATACATATCTACCTCCATCACTCCAGTATCTCTGTCTCCTTCTCCCTATACATATCTACCTCCATCACTCCAGTATCCCTGCCCCCTATACATATCTACCTCCATCACTCCAGTATCTCTGTCTCCTTCCCCCTCTACATATCTACCTCCATCACTCCAGTATCCCTGCCCCCTATACATATCTACAGTGCCTTGCTGTAGATCTGTGGAGTCATCAGACCAGTCGCCACTTCCTCATACTGTGTTTTTATGTGTGTTCATCCTCCTCACATATCAAACCTTTTTTATGATTGAGGATAAAACTCTCTGATCTGGTCTGTCAGCAGAAATGACGTGATGTGTGTCATCATTCAACTGAGAGTTCCCTCTCTCTCTCTCTCTCCTCTCTCTCTCTCTCTCTCTCTCTCTCTCTGTCTCTCTCTCTCTCTCCTCTCTCTCTCTCTCTCTCTCTCTGTCTCTCTCTGTCCTCTCTCTCTCTCTCTCCTCTCTCTCTCTCTCTCTCTCTCTCTTCTCTCTCTTCTCTCTCTCTCTCTCTCTCATCTTCTCTCTCTCTCTCTCTCTCTCTCTCTCTCTCTCCTCTCTCTCTCTCTCTCTCTCTCTCTCTCT
>NC_034188.2:90471326-90501894 GCF_002021735.2 Oncorhynchus kisutch | reverse complement strand
GAGAGAGAAGAGAAGACGTAGAGAGGTGCGGAGAGAGAGGAGTGCGAGAGAGAGAGCGAGAGACGAGAGAGAACTTGAGAGCGAGGAGAAGAGAGAGAGAGAGAGAGAGAGAGAGAGAGAGCAAGAGAGCTCACTGCCCACAAAATGAGGTGGAAACTGAGCTGCACTTCCCTGCCCAATGTATGACACATATTTCCCTCAGATTACACAGACCCACAAAGAATTTGAAAACAAATCCAATACCACAGTGTTCCATCACAGCAGCAAGATTGTGACCTGTTGCAACAAGAAAAGGGCAACCAGTGAAGAACAAACACCATTGTAAATACAACGCATATTAAGATTTATTTATTTTCCCTTGTGTACTTGAACTATTTGCACATAATATGACATTTGAAATGTCTTTATTCTTTTGGTGTAATGTTTACTGTTAATTTGTATTTCACATTTCACTTTTGTTTATTATCTATTTCTGTAAGGTTTGATGCTGGTAGACGAGAAACAAATACAGAGAACATTTAATTAACGACAGCCAGTGGCTGGGTATGGTTCTGGGTCTGGTTCTGGGTCTGGGTCTGGTTCTGGGTCTGGCTCCCCAGTGGCTGGGTCTGGTGCTGGGTCTGGTTCTGGGTCTGGTTCTGGGTCTGGCTGGGTCTGGATCTGGTTCTGGGTATGGTTCTGGGTCTGGTTCTGGGTCTGGCTGGGTCTGGTTCTGGCTCCCCAGTGGCTGGGTCTGGTTCTGGGTCTGGCTGGGTCTGGTTCTGGTTCTGGGTCTGGCTGGGTCTGGATCCCCACTGGCTGGACATGAAACAGGACAGAACAGCGTCTGGACATGAAAACATAATGACATTAATGCTGACACGGGGAAATCAACAAGGTGAAGGAGTCCAGGTGAGTCCAATGAGCGTTGATGCGCGTAATGATGGAGACAGGTGTGCGTAATGAAGGGCAGCCTGGCGCCCGAGAGGGAGAGTGGGAGCAGGCGTGACAATTTCACTTGCTTTAGCAATGTAAACCAGTGGAGGCTCCTCAGAGAAGGAAGGGGAGGACCATCTTCCTCTGAAATTTAATTTAAAAAGTTTTAAAATGTTGACGAAACTATACTAAATATGTCAGCAAATGATTGATTAAATACAATGTTTTGTGGCCTCCTGGGTGGTGCAGTGGTCTAAGGCACTGCATCGCAATGCTAGCTGTGCCGCCAGAAACTCTGGGTTCAAGCCCAGGCTCTGTCGAGGTTGGCCGTGACCGGGAGGTCCATGGGGTGACGCACAATTGGCCTAGCGCAGTCTGGGTTAGGGAGGGTTTAGCCGGTAGGGATATCCTTGTCTCATCGTGCACTAGTGACTCCTGTGGCGGGCCGGGCGCAGTGCGCGCTGACCAGGTCGCTAGGGGCATGGTGTTTCCTCCGACACATTGGTGGGCGCTGTGTTAAGAAGCAGTGTGTCTTGGTTGGGTTGTGTTTCGGAGGACGCATGTCTCTCCCGAGCACATACGGGAGTTGTAGCGATGAGACAAGATAGTAACTAATAAAAACAATTGGAGAATATGAAATAGGGGTGAAAAAAAGGGGGTAAAATTATTTTAAAAATATACTGTTTTGTAATGAAGGTCTACAGTAACTTCGACCGCATTGTCTGGGCCAGGATACAAGACATTTCTGGACTTGTTGTGCTGTGCTCACTTGAACAGGAAGTGCTTTTGTCATCAAACTTTGTCATTAAAGCCTGTCATTCTCTGGATTTATGGTGCTTTCAAGACAACTGGGAACTGGGGAAAAAACAAGGTCAAATCATGATGACGTCCATGACCTTCAGGTCGTAGCTCTAGAAAGAGGCTAGAGTTCCCAACTTGGATGAACGTTCAAAACTCGTTTTCCCCGAGTTCCCCAGCTGTCTTGAACTCAATGATGTCAGATTTCCCAGTTCAGAGTAAATAGTTGTTTTAAAATCATCCTGGATTAAACACAGACTTGGGACCACTCCACTGAATAGCAGGCCTGTGATTGCTTTGCCATGCTTGTAGTTAACCACTGATTCCTTCCAAACCACTCATTGTTTAATTTGCGAATTTCCAACTTGTTGTGTAATGTTTATGAGCAACGACACGTTTCTATATCTATAATTTCTCTTCAAGGATGGAAAAGGATAGAAAAGTATTTGCAAGTAGATTGGCGACTTGAGTTATGATGATGACCGCTAGCTTGCTAGCTAAGAATTTGACATTTGTGTCATGTTCAGACGGGTTCAAGGCAAAGGCTGGAAGACGTTGGATAAACTAAATTTACTTGTAACTTTTTTATATGATATATATTTTTATATCTCCAATTGGTAGTTACAGTCTTGTCCCATCGCTGCAACTCTGGAGAGGCGAAGGTCGAGAGCCGTGCGTCCTCCAAAAACCCAACCCAACAGCACTGCTTCTTGACACAACGCCCACTTAACCTGAAAGCCAGACGCACCAATGTGTCGGAGGAAACGCCGTACACCTGGCGACCGTGTCAGTGTGCATGCAGCTGGCGACCGTGTCAGTGTGCATGCAGCTGGCGACCGTGTCAGTGTGCATGCAGCTGGCGACCGTGTCAGTGTGCATGCAGCTGGCGACCGTGTCAGTGTGCATGCACCTGGCGACCGTGTCAGTGTGCATGCAGCTGGCGACCGTGTCAGTGTGCATGCAGCTGGCGACCGTGTCAGTGTGCATGCACCTGGCCCGCCATAGGAGATGCTAGAGCGTGATGGAACAAGGACATCCCAGCCTGGCAAACCATCCCCTAACCCAGATGACGCTGGGCCAATAGTGTGCCGCCAGCTTCGACAGAGACTGGAATCAAACCAGGATCTGTAGTGGCACAGTGCCCACTTAGACCACTGCGCCACTCGGGTGGCCCTACTTCTACCTTTTGAGGAGATATTTACTCACACAGATGTTGTATTTGACATAGTGCAGCAGAAAGCCATGGATGTAGCCTACTGTAAGAGAAGAATAGACCATTTGACAAGCAGAATGGAGGAGCACATGTCTCATGTAACATTCAGCGCCATATATGAGAAGGCAGCAAGCACGACAAGAGGATCCAGAGATCTTTCACAGGAGGAGGCGCGGGTGCAGGGCACTCAGGATGTTAGGTACACCTTCGAGGCACTGTATGAGTCAATTCATGATAACATCAAGTCTCAGATAGCACAGAGGAACTAAAGTCTGGACAGCATACGATTCCTGAAGTTGTTAGATAAAAGTACATTTGATTCATTAAAAGAGAAAATGCCTCAGATGATCCTCTGACAAAAGCCTATTGCCAGGAAGAGACTGAAAACATAGCTGCGAGCGTTTTACAGAGGAGATTGAAGGGAACCAAAGCTGAGTGACGCAATCCTGCACTATAAGACCAGTGGACTTGATGAAGCGATGCACTGAGCTGTACAGGCTCCTGTGCCTAGTTGCTACTATAGGGGGGGGCAACATCAGCTGGGATGGAGCGAAGCTCCTCCCGCTTCGAGAGGCTGAAGAGCTACTCTCGGAAACACTATGGGACAAGAGAGACTGAGGAACCTCGCAGTCCTGTCAATAGAGAGGAGAATTCTTAAACTGCTGTAGAAAAATCTTCACTGGTACGAGAAGGCCATCGACCAGTTTGCCAACCAGACTATGAGAAGAATGGACGTCATCTTTAAAATAAGGCTTTAACATGCTTTTCCCCTGATAATAAAGTTTACATTAAATTAATTGTTAATGAACTGATGTTACCGATTATGTAATGAATTGATATTCATATTAATTTTGTTTTCAACAGTAATTCCCCCACTCTCCACCCATGGCCCTCTGAAGAACTGAACTGAACAGCCCTGTGACCTCTAAAAAAACTGAACAGTCCTTTGACCTCTGAAGAACTGAACAGCCCTGTGACCTCTGAAGAACTGAACAGCCCTTTGACCTCTGAAGAACTGGACAGCCCTTTGACCTCTAAAGAACTGAACAGCCCTGTGACCTCCAAAGAACTGGACAGCCCTGTGACCTCTGAAGAACTGGACAGCCCTGTGACCTCTGAAGAACTGAACAGCCCTTTTACCTCTAAAAAACTGAACAGCCCTGTGACCTCTGAAGAACTGAACAGCCCTGTGACCTCTGAAGAACTGAACAGCCCTTTGACCTCTGAAGAACTGAACAGCCCTTTTACCTCTAAAAAACTGAACAGCCCTGTGACCTCCAAAGAACTGAACAACACTGTGATCTCTAAATAACTGATCAGCCCTGTGACCTCTAAAGAACTGAACAGCCCTGTGATCCTCTGGAGAACTGAACAGCCCCGTGACCTCTGCTGTCTGTTATTCCCCATTTCCCAATCAAATACACAAACACGCTCACATTATTAGGGCTCCACATGTGGCTCCCGAGTGACGCAGCGGTCTAATGCACTGCATCTCAGTACTAGAGGCGTCACTAGAGGCCCTGGTTTGATTCCAGGCTGTATCACAACCGGCCGTGATTTTGAGTCCCATAGGGGAGGCGCACAACTGACCCAGCGTCATCCGGGTTTGCCCAGGGTAGGGCCGTCATTGTAAATAAGAATTTGTTCTTAACTGACTTGCCTAGTTAAATGAAAGGTTAAATATTACACATCAATGTGATTTTACTCCTTGCTTGGACTAACTCATTCTTAGCTCTTTTCCTGTCCTACCCTTTAGTGGAGGAGTTGAGCTCTTCTTTAAAATCATCTATCTATGATGAACCCCAGTCCTGCACTGAAGTCTCTGAACACCTCAACCCCTGGAGTCTCTGAACACCTCAACCAATGAAGTCTCTGAACACCTCAACCCCTGAAGTCTCTGAACACCTCAACCCCCGAAGTCTCTGAACACCTCAACTCCTGTCCTGTACTGAAGTCTCTGAACATCTCTACTCCTGTACTGGAGTCTCTGAACACCTCAACCACTGAAGTCTCTGAACATCTCTACTCCTGTACTGGAGTCTCTGAACACCTCAACTCATGCCTTATACTCTCATCCAATCACTGCTGCCCTTCCCAACACTCTTATCAGCCCTCTCATTCCCATTCCCCATGTAATTTTTTTTACAATAAATGTCTTTATTCGCTTTGTCGTTCGGTCCACGCATATACCCCGGGTCGTCCATCCTCGGTCCACACATATACCCCGGGTCTTCCATCCTCGGTCCACACATATACCCCGGGTCTTCCATCCTCGGTCCACGCATATACCCCAGGTCTTCCATCCTCGTCCACGCATATACCCCGGGTCTTCCATCCTCGGTCCACACATATACCCCGGGTCTTTCATCCTCGGTCCACGCATATACCCCAGGTCTTCCATCCTCGTCCACGCATATACCCCGGGTCTTCCATCCTCGGTCCACACATATACCCCGGGTCTTCCATCCTCGGTCCACACATATACCCCGGGTCTTCCATCCTCGGTCCACACATATACCCCGGGTCTTCCATCCTCGGTCCACACATATACCCCGGGTCTTCCATCCTCGGTCCACACATATACCCCGGGTCTTCCATCCTCGGTCCACACATATACCCCGGGTCTTCCATCCTCTTAATTTTGTTTTCAACAGTAATTCCCCCACTCTCCACCCATGGCCCTCTGAAGAACTGAACTGAACAGCCCTGTGACCTCTAAAAAAACTGAACAGTCCTTTGACCTCTGAAGAACTGAACAGCCCTGTGACCTCTGAAGAACTGAACAGCCCTTTGACCTCTGAAGAACTGGACAGCCCTTTGACCTCTAAAGAACTGAACAGCCCTGTGACCTCCAAAGAACTGGACAGCCCTGTGACCTCTGAAGAACTGGACAGCCCTGTGACCTCTGAAGAACTGAACAGCCCTTTTACCTCTAAAAAACTGAACAGCCCTGTGACCTCTGAAGAACTGAACAGCCCTGTGACCTCTGAAGAACTGAACAGCCCTTTGACCTCTGAAGAACTGAACAGCCCTTTTACCTCTAAAAAACTGAACAGCCCTGTGACCTCCAAAGAACTGAACAACACTGTGATCTCTAAATAACTGATCAGCCCTGTGACCTCTAAAGAACTGAACAGCCCTGTGATCCTCTGGAGAACTGAACAGCCCCGTGACCTCTGCTGTCTGTTATTCCCCATTTCCCAATCAAATACACAAACACGCTCACATTATTAGGGCTCCACATGTGGCTCCCGAGTGACGCAGCGGTCTAATGCACTGCATCTCAGTACTAGAGGCGTCACTAGAGGCCCTGGTTTGATTCCAGGCTGTATCACAACCGGCCGTGATTTTGAGTCCCATAGGGGAGGCGCACAACTGACCCAGCGTCATCCGGGTTTGCCCAGGGTAGGGCCGTCATTGTAAATAAGAATTTGTTCTTAACTGACTTGCCTAGTTAAATGAAAGGTTAAATATTACACATCAATGTGATTTTACTCCTTGCTTGGACTAACTCATTCTTAGCTCTTTTCCTGTCCTACCCTTTAGTGGAGGAGTTGAGCTCTTCTTTAAAATCATCTATCTATGATGAACCCCAGTCCTGCACTGAAGTCTCTGAACACCTCAACCCCTGGAGTCTCTGAACACCTCAACCAATGAAGTCTCTGAACACCTCAACCCCTGAAGTCTCTGAACACCTCAACCCCCGAAGTCTCTGAACACCTCAACTCCTGTCCTGTACTGAAGTCTCTGAACATCTCTACTCCTGTACTGGAGTCTCTGAACACCTCAACCACTGAAGTCTCTGAACATCTCTACTCCTGTACTGGAGTCTCTGAACACCTCAACTCATGCCTTATACTCTCATCCAATCACTGCTGCCCTTCCCAACACTCTTATCAGCCCTCTCATTCCCATTCCCCATGTAATTTTTTTTACAATAAATGTCTTTATTCGCTTTGTCGTTCGGTCCACGCATATACCCCGGGTCGTCCATCCTCGGTCCACACATATACCCCGGGTCTTCCATCCTCGGTCCACACATATACCCCGGGTCTTCCATCCTCGGTCCACGCATATACCCCAGGTCTTCCATCCTCGTCCACGCATATACCCCGGGTCTTCCATCCTCGGTCCACACATATACCCCGGGTCTTTCATCCTCGGTCCACGCATATACCCCAGGTCTTCCATCCTCGTCCACGCATATACCCCGGGTCTTCCATCCTCGGTCCACACATATACCCCGGGTCTTCCATCCTCGGTCCACACATATACCCCGGGTCTTCCATCCTCGGTCCACACATATACCCCGGGTCTTCCATCCTCGGTCCACACATATACCCCGGGTCTTCCATCCTCGGTCCACGCATATACCCCGGGTCTTCCATCCTCGGTCCACACATATACCCCGGGTCTTCCATCCTCGGTCCACACATATACCCCGGGTCTTCCATCCTCGGTCCACACATATACCCCGGGTCTTCCATCCTCGGTCCACACATATACCCCGGGTCTTCCATCCTCGGTCTACGCATGTACCCCGGGGCTTCCATCCTCGGTCCACGCATATACCCCGGGTCTTCTATCCTCGGTCCACGCATATACCCCGGGTCTTACGTCCTCGGTCCACACATATACCCTGGGTCTTCCATCCTCGGTCCACGCATATACCCTGGGTCTTCCATCCTCGGTCCATGCATATACCCCGGGTCTTCCATCCTCCTGAATGCTTCCATCCTCCAGCCTCCACGTATGTGAAACATTTGTTTCCCATGCAAATAAAGCCCCTTCAATTGAATTGAAATTGATTTGAGAGAGAGAGAGAGAGAGAGAGAGAGAGAGAGAGAGAGAACTCCAAAGCCACATCATGAGGCAGGAAGTGAGTTTGGAATAACATTACAATGCTTTTCAGAGTGGTCACAGCCATCTATAACAGGTTCTCGCACTAAATTCAATTCAATTCAATTCAAGCTTTATTGGCAACATGTGTTTACACCGCCAGAGCAAGTGAACTAGATAATAAACAAAAGTGAAAATAAACAACAAAAATGAACAGTAAACATTGCACTCACAAAAGACATTTCAAATGTTATATTATGTCTATATACAGTGTTGTAACGATATGCAAATAGTTAAAGAACACAAGGGAAAATAAATAAGCATAAATATGGGTTGTATTTACAATGGTGTTTGTTCTTCACTGGTTGCCCTTTTCTCGTGGCAACAGGTCACAAGTATTGCTGCTGTGATGGCACACTGTGGAATTTCACCCAGTAGATAGGGGAGTTAATCAAAATTAGTTTTGTTTTTGAATTATTTGTGGGTCTGTGTAATCTGAGGGAAATATGTGTCTCTAATATGTGTCATATATTTGGCAGGAGGTTTAAGAAGTGCAGCTCAGTTTCCACCTCATTTTGTGGGCAGTGAGCACGTATCCTGTCTTCTCTTGAGAGCCATGTCTGCCTACGGCGGCCTTTCTCAATTGCAAGGCTATGCTCACTAAGTCTGTACATAGTCAAAGATTTCCTTCAGTTTGGGTCAGTCACAGTGGTCAGGTATTCTGCCACTGTGTCCTCTCTGTTTAGGATTAGTTTGCCTTTGGCCTAGATTTTTGTTTATTCTTTCCAATGTGTCAAGTAATTCTCTTTTTGTTTTCTCATGATTTGATTGGGTCTAATTGTGTTGCTGTCCTGGGGCTCTGTGGGGTGTGTTCGTGTTTGTGAACAGAGCCCCAGGACCAGCCAGGTTAATTTCTCTGTAGGTGATGGCTTTGTTATGGAAGGTTTGGGAATCGCTTCCTTTTAAGTGGTTGTAGAATTTAACGGCGCTTTTCTGGATTTTGATAATTAGTGGCTTTCGGCCTAATTCTGCTCTGCATGCATTATTTGTTGTTCTACGTTGTACACGGAGGATATTTATGCAGAGTCTCAATTTGGTGTTTGTCGCATTTTGTGAATTCTTGGTTGGTGAGCGGACCCCAGACCTCCCAACCATAAAGGGAAATGGGTTCTATAATGGATTCAAATATTTTTTGTCAGATCCTAATTGGTCGAATTGTATGTTTCTTTTGATGTTTGTTGTGTGCTCTAGGGCAACGGTGTCTAGATGGAATTTGTATTTGTGGTCCTGGCAACTGGACCTTTTTTGGAACACCATTATTTTGGTCTTACTGAGATTTACTGTCAGGGCCCAGGTCTGTCACAATCTGTGCAGAAGATCTAGGTGCTCCTTGTTGCTCAAGGTTGGGGACAGATGCACCAGATTCTAGTAGGGTGAGGCTGGGTGCTTCAAACTGTTCTAGTGCCAATTTGCAAATATATACAGTTGAAGTCAGAGGTTTACATACACTTAGGTTGGAGTCATTAAAACAAATTTTTCAACCACTCCACAAATTTCTTCTTAACTAACTATAGTTTTGGCAAGTCGGTGCATGACACAAGTCATTTCTCCAACAATTGTTTACAGACAGATTAGTTCATTTATAATTCACTGTTTGGAGGAAAAAAGGGGAGCCTTGCTAGCCGATGAACACCATCCCAACTGTGAAGCATGGGGGTGGCAGCATCATGGTGTGGTTGGTACTTTGTTACAGGAGGGACTGGTGCACTTCACAGAATAGATGACATCATGAGGATGGTAAAATTATGTGGATATTTTGAAGCAACATCTCAAGACATCAGTCAGGAAGTTAAAGCTTGGTCGCAAATGGGTCTTCCAAATGGACAATGACCCCAAGCATACTTCCAAAGTTGTGGCAAAATGGCTTATGGACAACAAGGTCAAGGTATTGGAGTGGCTATCACAAAGCCCTGACCTCAATCCTATAGAAAATTTGTGAGCAGAACTGAAAAAGCGTGTTCGAGCAAGGAGGCCTACAAACCTGACTCAGTTACACCAGCTCTGTCAGGAGGAATGGGCCAAAACTCACCCAACTTATTGTGGGAAGCTTGTGGAAACGTTTGACCCAAGTTAAACAGCGTAGCCTAGTGGTTAGAGCATTGGACTAGTAACCGGAAGGTTGCGAGTTCAAACCCCCGAGCTGACAAGGTACAAATCTGTCGTTCTGCCCCTGAACAGGCAGTTAACCCACTGTTCCCAGGCCGTCATTGAAAATAAGAATGTGTTCTTAACTGACTTGCCTGGTTAAATAAAGGTAAAATTAAAAAAAAAATTTTTAAAGGCAATGCTACCAAATACTAATTGAGTGTATGTAAACTTCTGACCCACTGGGAATGTGATGAAAGAAATAAAAGCTGAAATAAATCATTCTCTCTACTATTATTCTGGCATGTCACATTCTTAAAATAAAGTGGTAATCCTAACTGACCTAAGACAGGGAATTTTAACTAGGATAAAATGTCGGGAATTGTGAAAATCTGAGTTGAAATGTATTTGGCTGAGGTGTATGTAAACTTCCGATTTCAACTCTAATTGGAGAATCCAGTGGGTTCTGGTAGTCTTTAATAGTTGATTCTAAGACTTCTATTTGATCATATACAGTATATGTGTTTGCTGTCTGTTCTTTGTGAAGGCGCAGGCTCAGGTTTTCTGGGTCTCTATGTTTTTGGTTGGATAGGTTTCTCAATTTCTTTCTTCGGTTTTTGCATTCTTCATCAAACCATTTGTCATTGTAAATTTTCTTAGGTTTTCTGATTTGATAGGGAAGTTGAGAGGTCAAATATACACTAACGTTCAAAAGTTTGGGGCCACTTAGAAATGTCATTGTTTTTCAAAGAAAAGCACATGTCTTGTCCATTAATATAACGTCAAATTGGTCAGAAATACAGTGTAGACATTGTCAATGTTGTAAATGACTATTGTAGCTGGAAACGGCTGATTTTTAATGGAATATCTACATAGGCGTACAGAGGCCCATTATCAGCAACCATCACTCCTGTGTTCCAACAGGTTGTGTTAGCTAATCCAAGTTTATCATTTTAAAAGGCTAATTGATCATTAGAAAACCCTTTTGCAATTATGTTGGCACAGCGGAAAACTGTTGTCCTGATTAAAGAATCAATAAAACTGGCCTTCTTTAAACTAGTTGAGTATCTGGAGCATCAGCATTTGTAGGTTGGATTACAGGCTCAAAATGACCAGAAACAAATAACTTTCTTCTGAAACTCGTCAGTCTATTCTTGTTCTGAGAAATGAAGGCTATTCCATGCGAGAAATTGTCAAGAAACTGAAGATCTTGTACAACACTGTGTACTACTCCCTTCACAGAACAGTGCAAACTGGCTCTAACTATAGAAAGAGGAGTGGGAGGCCCCGGTGCACAACTGAGCAAGAGGACAAGTACATTAGAGTGTCTAGTTTGAGAAACAGATGCCTCACAAGTCCTCAACTGGCAGCTTAATTAAATAGTACCCACAAAACACCAGTCTCAACGTCAACAGCGGAGAGGTGACTCTGGGATGCTGGCCTTCTAGGCAGAGTTGTAAAGAAATATCCATATCTTAGACTGGCCTATAAAAATAAAAGATTAAGATGGACAAAAGAACACAGACACTGGACAGAGGAACTCTGCCTAGAAGGCCAACATCCCGGAGTCACCTCTTCACATCTGCATTGCTTTCCGTTTAGGGTTTTTGTATGAACACTTAGTGTCGTCTGCTGATGTCAGGGCTTTACTACAAATGCAAAGAGGAAAGTGTATAACTGTTCAGTTGAACCACTGAGTCACAACAGTCTGTGATGGAGAGTTGAGGGACTTCTGGGGTCAACTGAAGGTAGAGAGCTAGTCTCGGGTAACCAGACATCACACCGTTTTGGGCTAGTACAGAACCACTGAGTCACAACAGTCTGTGATGGAGAGTTGAGGGACCTCTGGGGTCAACTGAAGGTCAACTGAAGGTAGAGAGCTAGTCTCGGGTAACCAGACATCACACCGTAAACATTCTGGGGTTTTGGGCTAGTACAGAACCCGACGTCATTCACTTTAGGTTCTAATGTCAACAGACATCAGGCTGTTAGTGGACTAACTCACTGTGAGAGTTTGTAATAGAGCCTTAAGGTGGTAGAGAACCTTTAGCCCTTACGGAGTAAATAGAGGGGACAGTAGTGAACAGACTGCCTCACCTCCAACGAACTGTATTCCCCCGGCCACACGTCCGATGGTCCTGGAGATGAGATCAGAGATGCAACATCCCATGAGGGCTGTGAGGGCCACCAGGAGCAGCAGACCACAGCCCACCCCCGTCACCACCGTACAGATCCTCCACTCCAGACTAGGTATCCCCTGGAAGGAAGCATAACGCCCACACTGCTCCAGGATCACTGTGGCCTGGCTCTCCTCGTCGCGCACCGGGTACGAGCACCGTCGGAAGGTGCCGAACGAGACCGGCTTGTCCATCTGGGAACCGAGCAGCCAGTAAGGCATGAAGAAGCCGACACAGGAGGCCGCGGCACAGAGCAGGGAGAGGAGGGTCCAGATTACACCGGCACAGGTCAGGCTGGAGGCCATGGCGATTGATGGGTAAAAAGTTCACTATTATATAACTAGAAGACTAAGTTGCCAGAATAGACAAAAAAAAGGAGATTTAGCTTTTGTTGTGCTCTTGACTCCACCACAGACTACCAGCATGTCTCTGTCTCTCCCCTCGTACTGACTGACTTCTGTCCCCTGCGGAGAGAGAGAGAGAGAGAGAGAGAGAGAGAGAGAGAGAGAGAGAGAGAGAGAGAGAGAGAGAGAGAGAGAGAGAGAGAGAGAGTAGACTGTAAAACATCATGATTGTGTAATGAAACCATTAAAAGCAGTGCACCTAATCTGAGATCTGGTGTTTGAAGGGTGTTTGAACATAAACTGTAAATGTAAGTGATACGTTACACAGAAAACGTTTACTGAACAAAAATATTAACGCAACATGCAACAATATCTACAATTCTACCGAGTTACAGTTCATATAATCAATCAATTAAAATACATTCATTAGGGCCTAATCTATGGATGTCACATGACTGAGCAGGGGTGCAGCCATTGGTGGGCCTTGGAGGGCATAGGCCCACCCACTTGGCAGCAAGGCCAACCACTGGAGAGCCAGGCCCAGCCAATCAGAATGAGTTTTCCCCCACAAAAGGGCTTTATTACAGACAGAAATACTCTCCTCAGCACTTTTACTTGAGTCATTTTCTATTTCTATTTTCTTTTACTCAAGTATGACAATTGGGTCATACTTTTCACCACTGCACTATATAGCCACTGCCATTTTAGCCTTTAGCCTGTAGCTTCGGCCCTTTTAGCCTCTAGCTTCGGCCCTTTTAGCCTTTAGCCTGTAGCTTCGGCCCTTTTAGCCATTTAGCCTTTAGCTTCGGCCCTTTTAGCCTTTAGCCTGTAGCTTCGGCCCTTTTAGCCTTTAGCCTGTAGCTTCGGCCCTTTTAGCCTTTAGCCTGTAGCTTCGGCCCTTTTAGCCTTTAGCCTCTAGCTTCAGCCCTTACAGCCTTTAGCCTGTAGCTTCGGCCCTTTTAGCCTTTAGCCTGTAGCTTCGGCCCTTTTAGCCTTTAGCCTCTAGCTTCAGCCCTTACAGCCTTTAGCCTCTAGCTTCGGCCCTTTTAGCCTTTAGCCTGTAGCTTCGGCCCTTTTAGCCTTTAGCCTCTAGCTTCAGCCCTTACAGCCTTTAGCCTCTAGCTTCGGCCCTTTTAGCCTTTAGCCTCTAGCTTCGGCCCTTTTAGCCTTTAGCCTGTAGCTTCGGCCCTTTTAGCCTTTAGCCTCTAGCTTCGGCCCTTTTAGCCTTTAGCCTCTAGCTTCGGCCTACCACACCACGTTACCGCATCCCACCCTTGACATTCATATTCAGATAGCTTCATTCATGTATATATATATATATAATATGCATTTTGCATATTGCTTTTGATATGTTTAATCATTGTACAGTATATTCATATTGCAATGTATTAATATTAAATCATTTAATAACTTAATTACAGAATAATAATAATCATAATAATAACCATTTCTCTCCCTGCAGAAAGCATATATATATACATACTACGTTACCCACAGGCTGGCCAATCCTAACCACAGCCAATCAAGACAAGCCAATCACAGACTAATGTCAAATGAACTGTCAATCATATCATCTAACGGTACTGTGATTCAATGCATCTGAACAACCTTCCATGTACAGTCATGACTCAGGTCAGCGACATCAGCATAATGGATAAGCTGGTGGATCGCATTGAACTCTGGGCTGAAGTTTTGTATGAGTGCTACTGCTAACATTAGTGCTACTGCTAATATTAGTGCTACTGCTAACATTAGTGCTACTGCTAACATTAGTGCTACTGCTAATATTAGTGCTACTGCTAACATTAGTGCTACTGCTAATATTAGTGCTACTGCTAACATTAGTGCTACTGCTAACATTAGTGCTACTGCTAACATTAGTGCTACTGCTAACATTAGTACTACTGCTAACATTAGTGCTACTGCTAACATTAGTGCTACTGCTAACATTAGTGCTACTGCTAACATTAGTGCTACTGCTAACCAAAAAATTTGATCATATTACTCCAGTGCTAGCCTCTCTACACTGGCTTCCTGTCAAAGCAAGGGCTGATTTCAAGGTTTTACTGCTAACCTACAAAGCATTACATGGGCTTGCTCCTACCTATCTCTCTGATTTGGTCCTGCCGTACATACCTACACGTACGCTACGGTCACAAGACGCAGGCCTCCTAATTGTCCCTAGAATTTCTAAGCAAACAGCTGGAGGCAGGGCTTTCTCCTATAGAGCTCCATTTTTATGGAACGGTCTGCCTACCCATGTCAGAGACGCAAACTCGGTCTCAACCTTTAAGTCTTTACTGAAGACTCATCTCTTCAGTGGGTCATATGATTGAGTGTAGTCTGGCCCAGGAGTGGGAAGGTGAACGGAAAGGCTCTGGAGCAACGAACCGCCCTTGCTGTCTCTGCCTGGCCTGTTCCCCTCTTTCCACCGGGATTCTCTGCCTCTAACCCTATTACAGGGGCTGAGTCACTGGCTTGCTGGGGCTCTCTCATGCCGTCCCTGGAGGGGGTGCGTCACCTGAGTGGGTTGATTCACTGTTGTGGTCATCCTGTCTGGGTTGGCGCCCCCCCCCCTTGGGTTGTGCAATGGCGGAGATCTTTGTGGGCTATACTCAGCCTTGTCTCAGGATGGTAAGTTGGTGGTTGAAGATATCCCCCTAGTGGTGTGGGGGCTGTGCTTTGGCAAAGTGGGTGGGGTTATATCCTTCCTGTTTGGCCCTGTCCGGGGGTGTCCTCGGATGGGGCCACAGTGTCTCCTGACCCCTCCTGTCTCAGCCTCCAGTATTTATGCTGCAGTAGTTTATGTGTCGGGGGGCTGGGGTCAGTTTGTTATATCTGGAGTACTTCTCCTGTCCTATTCGGTGTCCTGTGTGAATCTAAGTGTGCGTTCTCTAATTCTCTCCTTCTCTCTTTCTTTCTCTCTCTCGGAGGACCTGAGCCCTAGGACCATGCCCCAGGACTACCTGACATGATGACTCCTTGCTGTCCCCAGTCCACCTGGCCATGCTGCTGTTCCAGTTTCAACTGACCTGAGCCCTAGGACCATGCCCCAGGACTACCTGACATGATGACTCCTTGCTGTCCCCAGTCCACCTGGCCATGCTGCTGCTCCAGTTTCAACTTCCACCTGACTGTGCTGCTGCTCCAGTTTCAACTGTTCTGCCTTATTATTATTCGACCATGCTGGTCATTTATGAACATTTGAACATCTTGGCCATGTTCTGTTATAATCTCCACCCGGCACAGCCAGAAGAGGACTGGCCACCCCACATAGCCTGGTTCCTCTCTAGGTTTCTTCCTAGGTATTGGCCTTTCTAGGGAGTTTTTCCTAGCCACCGTGCTTCTACACCTGCATTGCTTGCTGTTTGGGGTTTTAGGCTGGGTTTCTGTACAGCACTTTGAGATATCAGCTGATGTACGAAGGGCTATATAAATAAATTTGATTTGATTTGATTTGAGTACTACTGCTAACATTAGTGCTACTGCTAACATTAGTACTACTGCTAACATTAGTGCTACTGCTAACATTAGTGCTACTGCTAACATTAGTACTACTGCTAACATTAGTACTACTGCTAACATTAGTGCTACTGCTAACATTAGTACTACTGCTAACATTAGTACTACTGCTAACATTAGTGCTACTGCTAACATTAGTGCTACTGCTAACATTAGTGCTACTGCTAACATTAGTGCTACTGCTAACATTAGTACTACTGCTAACATTAGTACTACTGCTAACATTAGTGCTACTGCTAACATTAGTGCTACTGCTAACATTAGTGCTACTGCTAACATTAGTACTACTGCTAACATTAGTACTACTGCTAACATTAGTGCTACTGCTAACATTAGTACTACTGCTAACATTAGTACTACTGCTAACATTAGTGCTACTGCTAACATTAGTACTACTGCTAACATTAGTACTACTGCTAACATTAGTGCTACTGCTAACATTAGTACTACTGCTAACATTAGTACTACTGCTAACATTAGTGCTACTGCTAACATTAGTACTACTGCTAACATTAGTGCTACTGCTAACATTAGTACTACTGCTAACAGTAGTGCTACTGCTAACATTAGTACTACTGCTAACATTAGTACTACTGCTAACATTAGTGCTACTGCTAACATTAATGCTACTGCTAACATTAGTACTACTGCTAACAGTAGTACTACTGCTAACATTAGTGCTACTGCTAACATTAGTACTACTGCTAACATTAGTACTACTGCTAACATTAGCAGTCATTCCCTGTAACTCCCCGCCCATGAATTTGAAATATAATGCCATATGTTCCTTGACTTTCGAGAATGTGAATATGATAAATACCTTACAGATCTTTGAACTGTCTTAGTTTATCAATATAAAAATGGCCTGTTAATGCTTTGTTGCCATTCGATCATTTGAAGATAGAGCATTTGAAGCTTCAGCATCATGTCTTGAAGAAAAAAACGTTTTTTGTATTGTGTCACGACTTCTACCGAAGGTAACTCCTCTCCCTGTTCGGGCGGCGCTCGGCGCTCGGCGTCGCTGGTCTACTAACCGCTACCGATCCCTTTTTCTTTTTCTGGTTGTTTTGTCTGTGTTCCTTTTCACACCTGGTTTTCAATTGCTTTGATTTCTGTGAGTATATAGGGCACCTGTTACCTGCCGTAATTCGTGCAGGATTAGACTTGTGTGCATTGCGCTCGATTGTATTTGATGTTTGTTGTTTTTTCGCTATTACGCACGTGTATGTAATGTGTCGGAACTGTGTTTGTTCCTCCGTGCGTTTGCACGAGTTTCTGATTGTTCGAGAGCGCAGTTTTGTGATTTTTGTCTGTGCCGTTTTTGTATTGCTGGACTATATTATTAAACACGCTTCTCAGACATCCCTGCTCTCTCCTGCGCCTGACTCCTACACCTCTCACCAAGACGCATGTTATCACATATTGATTCATTACTATCCAGGGACAAACTTAGTAATTTATATTTTCACATAAACAATCTTTTTTTCTGTATCCTTTAAAAAAAAAAGCATAAATCTGTACATTAGACCGTTTGGATTTGTCCAATGAGGAGTTTTCCAGAACACCATATCAGAGCAGGGAACATACAAAAAGAGGGACTTCAATTTAACAGTGTTTAGAAGAAGGGTATCTAATTCTTCTTCTATTTTGGAAACACCAAAATAGTGTTTTCAACCTTTTTTTCCTGGTTAGTGCTCTCAGTCTTCTGCACAACTCTTGATTAAGTGGTGTTACAACACACCATGTTATATTCCAGAACTCCTTAGGATGACCTTTTCTCAAATCTGTCTCATAACCAATATTCCCTGTAAGCTACGCATGGGCGCGCAGCTCCCCTGGGACTGCTGTGCAGAAGAAATATGAGCCCCTATAGAGAAGTCTCGAATTGAACTTAACCTAACTTTCTAGAGTTTTCCCCCCTTTAGTTAACACTATCAACATGTCCCTTTACTGTGGGAATTGTGAATGAATCAACGCAAATATTAGCCACTTTCAATGCAACATACCGAAACAAAACAAACGATGCAAGAGTTTTGTTTTGTTGTAGGCACAACGCATCAGAGTAGGATTCTATTGCATTGACACACACGACTCAACCCGTACTCTACACAGACCAGTGCGGCATAACCAATCAGAGATGCAATAGGCCTATATGCAAATAGACCATTGCCATATATGGATGTGTGCCATTCACTGTGAACTGGACTGTGTTCACAGCATGAGCGGTCGTGAGTATATGAGCTTGTTTTGAGATCAAACTGAGAGCTGCATGTAGCCACGTCTGCACATTTGTTCATATCCTTTACTAGTTAGTGAGTTATTAGCCCAGTTATAAACCATTTGTGGTCAGCAGTGAGTGGGTGAGTGATTGCTTCTTACAAGCACAAGACATCTTTGAAAACTGAGTCAGGTAAAGAGCATTTTTTATGACTATTAAAAGGGGCAGTGTTGTATTTTGAGAAAGGCTTGGATATTATTGGTAGTCAATAAACAGAGTTTTGTCTGATTATCTGTAATAATGGCATGGGAATAATAATGCATTTAATTTTGTAAAGTGGTTTCTTGCATCAAACAACACAACAACATGTTCAGTCACCACCTTGTCTGAAGGACAAGTGGATAAACAGGTTAATGTCAAGGCCTGCATGATTTTTTTTTCTTCAAAAGTCTCATGGAATGTAGGTCTACATTGAACACCATACTTTGGTTGCTACTGTAGGCTGAATGATAGAACAGCTATTTCCATATTAAAATGTAGGGTTCACATCCTTGTCAATTTTGGCTAATCTTGCTTTGGTCCAGTGGGCCCGATGAATGAGTTTGCATTGAATGAGGCCGTGTCGAGCGCAAATAGAAGAGCTATGTACCCTTTTGAGTGCCCCTTCCCATAGTTCATCAGATATTTCCTCACCCAGATCCTCCTCCCATGAGGATTTAATATTGTTTAATGAGATGACTTGTAGTGAGCAAATTTGACTATAGATTATTGACAAGGTGCCTTTCAGAGTAGGAATTGGGATAAGAAATGTGTCGGACCGGAAGGGTGAAGAATCCTGGATCTATGCTGCGGATGTAACTCCGGACTAGTAAGAACCTAAAAATAATGATGTCTGGGGAGACCAAATGTAGCTGATAATTGTTCAAACGTACTAAATGTATTGTTAGTATACAGATCACTGAATCTTTTAATAGCGAGACTAAAAGCTGGGTTTGAGGCTACCGGATCCAAAGAAGAGGTTGTCTGAAACCCAAAGTGGTGCCGAAATTGATTCCAGATCAATGTTGTTTTGACACATATACTTTTGGTGAAGGAGGAGTAAGGGCGTGTAACGGAGGAGTGAGCGAGGGAGGACAATGATGCCGGTATAGACGAGGCAGCCTCCATCTCTAGCCAAATTGGGGATGGGAATATCTCTCTGCTCTGCAACCAGTAGTGAATGATCCTACGGTTAGCGGACCAATAATAGATTCTGAAATCCGGGGGGAGCTGTTGGAAGCCAAGCGTTTCCCTTTCGCTCCTGAGTTAGTGACCGAATGTATATATTTAACCTTGCAAAATTGTATATATTTCTGTTTGGTGAGATCCATAAACAATTCAGATCAAGTCTGAAATTTTTACTTAAAGCGAGTACAATCTCAGTGTTCACAGTAACCGCACGTTGGAAGATGCACAGAACGTTCGAGTAACGTTCGTGTTTGCGCTCAGCAGACCTGAAAATTGTTGAGTGGCAAAAAACATTTTGGAGTGAACATTGCTCATAACTCCTTAAACCCATGTTTCAAAACTGCAGCAAAGCTAAAGTTTTATCTCCTTACAGTTGGTGGCAGCTCAGTTGCCACTATTTTACGTGTTACAGAACACTTCATTTTAACAGTGCAGGCTAGAACAGCATCATGCATTCATGCCAAGTTCACGTACTAGTCGGAACTTGGAAACTCTGAAATGTACAACTTGCTTACTGGTTATAACTACAGCCAGTTTCAAGGAGCGGGACACTAATCTGGACGTTTATAAGAAATCCCGCTATGACCTCTGATGAGCCATCAAACAGTCAAAACATCAATACAGGATTAAGATTGAATTCTACTACGATGGCTCTGACGCTAGTCGGATGTGGCAGGGCTTGCAAACCATTAAGAATTACAAAGGGAAACCCAGCCGCGAGCTGTCCAGTGATGCGAACCTACCAGGCGAGCTAAATTCCACCTGCTCACTTCGAGGCAAGCAACACTGAACCATGCATGAGAGCACCAGCTGTTCTGGACGACTGTGTGATCAAACTCTACGTAGCCGATGTGAGTAAGATCTCAAAACAAGTTAACATTCACAAGGCCATGGGGCCAGATGAATTACCAGGACGCGTACTTAGCAATGCGCTGACCAGCTGGCGCTGTCTTCAATTACATTTTCAACCTCTCCCTGACCCAGTCTGTAATAGCCCCGTTTCAAGCAGACCACCATAGTCCCTGTGCCAAGAACGCCAAAGTAATCTGTCTATATATTGCCCTGTAGCACTCACATCTGTAGCCATGAAGTGCTTTGAAAGGCTGGTCATGGCTCACATCAACACCATCATCCCAGACACCCAGGACCCACTCTAATTTGCATACCGCCTCAACAGATCCACAGATTGAGCAATCTGTACTTCTCTCCACAATGCCCTCCCCCACTTGGACAAAAGGAACACCTATGTGAGAATGCTGTTCATTTATTATAGCTCAGCGTTCAACACCATAGTGCCCACCAAGCTCATCACTAAGCTCGGGAACCTGGGACTTCCTGACAGGCCGCCCCAAGGTGGTGAGGGTTGGCAACAGCACACTTGCTTTTTTATGGCTATTTTTTGTAAATTTTTTACTTTGTTTGCTAAGAATGTTCGTGCAAAAATGTCCTACAACTGGAACATGAATCGGAAGCTACAGTGCCTTGCGAAAGTATTCGGCCCCCTTGAACTTTGCGACCTTTTGCCACATTTCAGGCTTCAAACATAAAGATATAAAACTGTATTTTTTTGTGAAGAATCAACAACAAGTGGGACACAATCATGAAGTGGAACGACATTTATTGGATATTTCAAACTTTTTTTAATAAATCAAAAACTGAAAAATTGGGCGTGCAAAATTATTCAGCCCCTCCTCTCCTCTTCTCCTCCTGTCCTCCTCTCCTCTTCTCCTCCTGCCCTCCTCTCCTCTCCTCTTCTCCTCCAATTTTTCAGTTTTTGATTTGTTAAAAAAGTTTGAAATATCCAATAAATGTCGTTCCACTTCATGATTGTGTCCCACTTGTTGTTGATTCTTCAACAACAAGTGGACATTTTATATCTTTATGTTTGAAGCCTGAAATGTGGCAAAAGGTCGCAAAGTTCAAGGGGGCCGAATACTTTCGCAAGGCACTGTACACACTCTCAGCCCCCCAGAGCTGGAATACAACATTAACTCCTTTGTTTCACGCACAGCGGTCATTTCCTGTTGTTCCTGGTCGAGATGACCTAAGGCAGCGCCGGCGACGAAGATGAGGAATCAAAGGGGGACTCCAAGGTGAAAAGACAGGCTACACAGCCTCCTCTTCCTAGTAACCTGATAGTTTATTTTCCATTGATGAGACATTAACATTAACCAATGTGAACTCACAGCAAGGCTTCAATCGCAGAAGGACTTCAGGTAAAGTTGTGACTTTGTATTTACTGAGACGTGGCTTTACGGACCATACGCTCAACCAGAAGGTCATCTCTGCTATTCAACCAGAAGGTCATCTCTGCTATTCAACCAGAAGGTTGACCTGGAGTCTTGACGCTAAAATGCAGACCCCACTATATGCCGAGGCACTTGTGTTATTATCACAGCTGTGTGCATGCCACCACAAGCAAACACCAAGGCGGCTCTTAGCGAACTGTATAAGATCATTAGTCAGGAAAAAATCCTCTCACCAGGAAGCAGTCTTTATTGTTGCGGTGACTTTAACCAAGCCTGTCTAAAACAATTTTTCACAAAATATCACCAACATGTAGGATTCAGAGAGCTTGACAATGTATACACAAACATCTGTGACGTGCCCCCGCATCTGCCAATCAGATCATGTCTCTCTGTTCTTAATCCTCGCCTACAAGCAGCAACTCAAGAGAAAGGCACCAACACAAGGAATAGTGAGGCGCTGGACAGAGGAGGCAGACTCAATGCTGCAGGACTGTTTTGAGAATACTGAGTGGAATACGTTCAATCCACCCAGGACTCATCCATCAACATCGTTGAATATACATAGTCAGTTACAGGCTTCAATAGGAAATGTGTTGATGATGTTGTACCCACAATAATAATCCAGACATACCACCAGCCATAGCCGTACCATGCTGAGAGCCCGTACTGCAGCAGTAACAATGGTCGGCAGAATGAACCCAGATGACTCGTACAAGGCAAGCAAGTATAAGCTCCGCAAATTCAAAAAGACAATACAGACTCAAATTTGAATTGATGTTCGACAACACAAAGACTTGCGTTGCATGTGGCAAGGACTACAGACTATCACAAGACTACAAAGGCAAATCCAGCTGTGCGGTGCCCACCGAAGCCTCCCTCCCCAGACGAGCTTAACACATTCTATGCTCGCTTCGAAAGCAGACAATACCGAGCCATTCAGGAAGACACTCGCTGTTCCGGACGACCAGGTGCTTTCAGTCTCCGAGGCTGACGTGAGGAAAACTCTCAAATAGAGTGAATACTCACAAAGCCGTCAGCCCAGATAGCATCTTTGGCCGCATCTTTAGAGTGTGTGCTGAACAGCTGTCGGGCGTCTTCTGGACATCTTCGATATGTCTCTGTTCCAGGCTGTAGTCCCCACCTGCTTTAAGGAGACCACCATGGTCCCAGTGCCCAAAAAAACATGGTGACATGCCCATATGACTATAGCCCCGTCACGCTAACCTCGGTCATCCTGCAGTGCTTACAGAGGCTGGTCATGGCTTAAGGCCAGCATGCCAGACACCCTGGACCCACTCCAATATGCCTACCGCTCCAACAGATCCACAGAAGATCCTATTTCCATCGCTGGTCAAACGGCCGTAACACATCTGGACAAGAGGGACACCTATGTGAGAATGCTGTTCATTGACTACAATTCAGCCTTCAACACTATGGTTCCCTCCAAGTTCGACAGCAAGCTCAGAGCCCTGGGTCTGGACACCACCCCCTGCAACTGGACTTCCTGATGGGTAGACCACAGGCTGTGAGGATTGGCAACAACACCTCACATTGACCCTTAACACAGGTGCCCCCCAGGGGTGTGTCCTCAGTCCTCTGCTGTACTCCCTGTTCACCCACGACTGCGTGGATTTGCATGACACCACCTCCATCATCAAGTTTGATGACGATGCCAAGGTTATAGGCCTAATAACAAACAACGACGAGTCAGCCAATAGGGAGGAGGTAAGTGAACTGGCATTGTGGTGTCGTGACAACTACCTCTCCCCTCAACGTCAGCAAAATGAAGGAGTTGATTGTTGACCCCAGGAAGCAGAGGATGCCCCTAATCCACATCAACGGGACTACAGTAGAGAGAGTCACAAGTTAAGTTCCTTGGCGTCCACATGGACTAACAACACAACCACTCTTGTCAAAAGGGTGCAACAGCGTCTCTACTTCCTAAGGCATGCCACCCTGGGGTTCTCTCCAAATACTACCACTGCAACATCGAGAGCCTCCTGACCCGTTGCATCACGGCCTGGTACAGGAATAGCTCCATCCACAAATGCAAGGCCCTCCAACAGGTGGTAAAAACAGCCTAGTACATCACTGGGACCGTGGTCTGACCCACCCAGTGCCTGAGGATGGTATGCAGCATCATCAAGGACCCCATACACCCCATTCCATGAGCTATTCTCTCCCTTACAGTCGGGCAGACGGTATCGGAGCATGAGGTCTGATACCAACAGGTTCAAAGACAGTTTCTATCTACAAGTCATCAGACTGCTGAACACTTGAACCGGACTTACCACCTGCTCTGATTCTCTACACCTTAGCACACACACACACACACACATAATCATTCATGCTACACACACAACACAACTGCTGTATCACGTATAATCCCTCTCCGGCACTCGAGGTCACCAGGCCGCTCATTATACGCACATCTGTCACCAGCACCTCATCAGACTCACCTGGACTCCATCACCTGCCTCATTACCTTCCCTATATCTGTCACTCCCTTTGGTTCTATCCTGCCTCCTCCCTATATCTGTCACTCCCTTTGGTTCTATCCTGCCTCCTCCCTATATCTGTCACTCCCTTTGGTTGTTTCTGCCTCCTCCCTATATCTGTCACTCCCTTTGGTACTTCCTGACTCCTCCCTATATCTGTCACTCCCTTTGGTTCTATCCTGCCTCCTCCCTATATCTGTCACTCCCTTTGGTTGTTTCTGCCTCCTCCCTATATCTGTCACTCCCTTTGGTTCTTTCCTGCCTCATTACCTTCCCTATATCTGTCACTCCCTTTGGTTCTTCCTGCCTCCTCCCTATATCTGTCACTCCCTTTGGTTCTATCCTGCCTCCTCCCTATATCTGTCACTCCCTTTGGTTCTATCCTGCCTCCTCCCTATATCTGTCACTCCCTTTGGTTCTTTCCTGCCTCATTACCTTCCCTATATCTGTCACTCCCTTTGGTTCTATCCTGCCTCCTCCCTATATCTGTCACTCCATTTGGTTCTATCCTGCCTCCTCCCTATATCTGTCACTCCCTTTGGTTCTTCCTGCCTCCTCCCTATATCTGTCACTCCCTTTGGTTCTATCCTGCCTCCTCCCTATATCTGTCACTCCCTTTGGTTCTATCCTGCCTCCTCCCTATATCTGTCACTCCCTTTGGTTCTTCCTGCCTCCTCCCTATATCTGTCACTCCCTTTGGTTCTTTCTGCCTCCTCCCTATATCTGTCACTCCCTTTGGTTCTTCCTGCCTCCTCCCTATATCTGTCACTCCCTTTGGTTCTTCCTGCCTCCTCCCTATATCTGTCACTCCCTTTGGTACTTCCTGCCTCCTCCCTATATCTGTCACTCCCTTTGGTTCTATCCTGCCTCCTCCCTATATCTGTCACTCCCTTTGGTTCTTCCTGCCTCCTCCCTATATCTGTCACTCCCTTTGGTTCTTCCTGCCTCCTCCCTATATCTGTCACTCCCTTTGGTACTTCCTGCCTCCTCCCTATATCTGTCACTCCCTTTGGTTCTATCCTGCCTCCTCCCTATATCTGTCACTCCCTTTGGTTGTTTCTGCCTCCTCCCTATATCTGTCACTCCCTTTGGTTCTTTCCTGCCTCATTACCTTCCCTATATCTGTCACTCCCTTTGGTTCTTCCTGCCTCCTCCCTATATCTGTCACTCCCTTTGGTTCTATCCTGCCTCCTCCCTATATCTGTCACTCCCTTTGGTTCTTTCTGCCTCCTCCCTATATCTGTCACTCCCTTTGGTTCTTTCCTGCCTCATTACCTTCCCTATATCTGTCACTCCCTTTGGTTCTATCCTGCCTCCTCCCTATATCTGTCACTCCCTTTGGTTCTATCCTGCCTCCTCCCTATATCTGTCACTCCCTTTGGTTCTTCCTGCCTCCTCCCTATATCTGTCACTCCCTTTGGTTCTTTCTGCCTCCTCCCTATATCTGTCACTCCCTTTGGTTCTTTCTGCCTCCTCCCTATATCTGTCACTCCCTTTGGTTCTATCCTGCCTCCTCCCTATATCTGTCACTCCCTTTGGTTCTTCCTGCCTTCTCCCTATATCTGTCACTCCCTTTGGTTCTTTCTGCCTCCTCCCTATATCTGTCACTCCCTTTGGTTCTATCCTGCCTCCTCCCTATATCTGTCACTCCCTTTGGTTTGTTCCTGCCTCCTCCCTATATCTGTCCCTCCCTTTGGTTCTTTCTGCCTTCTCCCTATATCTGTCACTCCCTTTGGTTCTTTCTGCCTCCTCCCTATATCTGTCCCTCCCTTTGGTTCTTTCTGCCTCCTCCCTATATCTGTCCCTCCCTTTGGTTCTTTCTGCCGTCTCCCTATATCTGTCACTCCCTTTGGTTCTTTCTGCCTCCTCCCTATATCTGTCCCTCCCTTTGGTTCTTTCTGCCTTCTCCCTATATCTGTCACTCCCTTTGGTTCTTTCTGCCTCCTCCCTATATCTGTCACTCCCTTTGGTTTGTTCCTGCCTCCTCCCTATATCTGTCCCTCCCTTTGGTTCTTTCTGCCTTCTCCCTATATCTGTCACTCCCTTTGGTTCTTTCTGCCTCCTCCCTATATCTGTCCCTCCCTTTGGTTCTTTCTGCCTCCTCCCTATATCTGTCCCTCCCTTTGGTTCTTTCTGCCTTCTCCCTATATCTGTCACTCCCTTTGGTTCTTTCTGCCTCCTCCCTATATCTGTCACTCCCTTTGGTTGTTTCTGCCTCCTCCCTATATCTGTCACTCCCTTTGGTTCTTTCCTGCCTCATTACCTTCCCTATATCTGTCACTCCCTTTGGTTCTTCCTGCCTCCTCCCTATATCTGTCACTCCCTTTGGTTCTATCCTGCCTCCTCCCTATATCTGTCACTCCCTTTGGTTCTTTCTGCCTCCTCCCTATATCTGTCACTCCCTTTGGTTCTTTCTGCCTCCTCCCTATATCTGTCACTCCCTTTGGTTCTATCCTGCCTCCTCCCTATATCTGTCACTCCCTTTGGTTCTATCCTGCCTCCTCCCTATATCTGTCACTCCCTTTGGTTCTTTCCTGCCTCATTACCTTCCCTATATCTGTCACTCCCTTTGGTTCTATCCTGCCTCCTCCCTATATCTGTCACTCCCTTTGGTTCTATCCTGCCTCCTCCCTATATCTGTCACTCCCTTTGGTTCTTCCTGCCTCCTCCCTATATCTGTCACTCCCTTTGGTTCTTTCTGCCCTCTCCCTATATCTGTCACTCCCTTTGGTTCTTTCTGCCTCCTCCCTATATCTGTCACTCCCTTTGGTTCTATCCTGCCTCCTCCCTATATCTGTCACTCCCTTTGGTTCTTCCTGCCTTCTCCCTATATCTGTCACTCCCTTTGGTTCTTTCTGCCTCCTCCCTATATCTGTCACTCCCTTTGGTTCTATCCTGCCTCCTCCCTATATCTGTCACTCCCTTTGGTTTGTTCCTGCCTCCTCCCTATATCTGTCCCTCCCTTTGGTTCTTTCTGCCTTCTCCCTATATCTGTCACTCCCTTTGGTTCTTTCTGCCTCCTCCCTATATCTGTCCCTCCCTTTGGTTCTTTCTGCCTCCTCCCTATATCTGTCCCTCCCTTTGGTTCTTTCTGCCTTCTCCCTATATCTGTCACTCCCTTTGGTTCTTTCTGCCTCCTCCCTATATCTGTCCCTCCCTTTGGTTCTTTCTGCCTTCTCCCTATATCTGTCACTCCCTTTGGTTCTTTCTGCCTCCTCCCTATATCTGTCACTCCCTTTGGTTCTTCCTGCCTCCTCCCTATATCTGTCCCTCCCTTTGGTTGTTTCCTCAGGCGTTATTATTTTGTGTCTGTGTTTCTTGTTTTGTTCATCGTGTCATTTATTATTAAAGTCCCTCCCTGTACTTGATTCCCAACTCCCAGTGTTCAAGTTACACGCTGCTACCAGACTGTTATTATACTGCTCTATTTATACACTTGCCCCTCATCTCCCCACTTCCCTGATACACGTGTAAATATTGGGACTATAAATTATGCCTTCCTGTATTACACTAATGCTAAAAATGTTTATTCTATTCTACTGAGACATTTAGTTAATGTTCATATACTTAGTTTTATGATGACTTATTGTTGTTGCATTTTCGAGAAACAAGCATTTTGTTGTACAATGTATACCATGTGTATCCCGTAGATACGACTAATAAAACTGGAAACACGGTGTGCCCCTCAGGGGTGCGTGCTTAGTCCCCTCCTGTACTCCCTGTTCACCAACGACTGTGGCAGTGCACGACTCCAACACCATCATTAAGTTTGCTGACGACACAACGGTGATTGGCCTGATCACCGACAACGATGAGAAAGCCTATAAGGAGGAGGTCAGTGACATGGCAGTGTGGTGTTGCCAGGACAACAACCTCTCCCTCAACGTCAACAAGAGAAAGAAGCTGATGGTGGACAACAGGAAACAGGGGCTGTAGTGTAGCGGGTTGAGAGCTTCAAGTTCCTCAGTGTCACCATTCTTTTTTCTTTTTTAAGATCACGGAAAATTACAAAACATTTTTTTTTTTTTTTTACATAATCGTATACAGAAAATGTTCATATTTGTAACAATACTAGTTTTGGCTGACTACTAGGCACTTCCCTATCCAGGACCTCTATACCAGGCGGTACAGAGGGTACATCACCGGGGCACCCTGCCATCCAGGACCTCTATACCAGGCGGTACAGAGGGTACATCACCGGGGCACCCTGCCATCCAGGACCTCTATACCAGGCGGTACAGAGGGTACATCACCGGGGCACCCTGCCATCCAGGACCTCTATACCAAGGGCGGTACAGAGGGTACATCACCGGGGCACCCTGCCATCCAGGACCTCTATACCAGGCGGTACAGAGGGTACATCACCGGGGCACCCTGCCATCCAGGACCTCTATACCAGGCGGTACAGAGGGTACATCACCGGGGCACCCTGCCATCCAGGACCACTATACCAGGCGGTGTCAGAGGAAGTCCCTAAAAAAATTGTCAATGACTCGACCCACCCAAGTCATAGACTGTTCTCTCTGCTACCACACGGCAAACAGTACCGATGCACCAAGTCTGGAACCAACAGGACCAGCTGAAGAGCTTCTAACCCCCAAGTTAAAAGACTGCTAAATAGCTAACCAATAGCTACCCGGACTATCTACATTGAACCGTTTTGCACTAAAACTCTTTTGACTGCTGTTACTGTTTATTATCTATCCTGTTGCCTAGTTACGTTATCCCTACCTATATGTACATATCTACCTTAATTACCTTGTACCCCTGCACATTGACTCGGTACTGGTACAGTATATAGCCAAGTTATTACCTCGTACCCCTGCACATTGACTCGGTACTGGTACAGTATATAGCCAAGTTATTACCTCGTACCCCTGCACATCGACTCAGTACTGGTACTGTATATAGCCAAGTTATTACCTCGTACCCCTGCACATCGACTCAGTACTGGTACTGTATATAGCCAAGTTATTACCTCGTACCCCTGCACATCGACTCAGTACTGGTACTGTATATAGCCAAGTTATTACCTCGTACCCCTGCACATCGACTCAGTACTGGTACTGTATATAGCCAAGTTATTACCTCGTACCCCTGCACATCGACTCAGTACTGGTACTGTATATAGCCAAGTTATTACCTCGTACCCCTGCACATCGACTCAGTACTGGTACTGTATATAGCCAAGTTATTACCTCGTACCCCTGCACATCGACTCAGTACTGGTACTGTATATAGCCAAGTTATTACCTCGTACCCCTGCACATCGACTCAGTACTGGTACTGTATATAGCCAAGTTATTACCTCGTACCCCTGCACATCGACTCAGTACTGGTACTGTATATAGCCAAGTTATTACCTCGTACCCCTGCACATCGACTCAGTACTGGTACTGTATATAGCCAAGTTATTACCTCGTACCCCTGCACATCGACTCAGTACTGGTACTGTATATAGCCAAGTTATTACCTCGTACCCCTGCACATCGACTCAGTACTGGTACTGTATATAGCCAAGTTATTACCTCGTACCCCTGCACATCGACTCAGTACTGGTACTGTATATAGCCAAGTTATTACCTCGTACCCCTGCACATCGACTCAGTACTGGTACTGTATATAGCCAAGTTATTACCTCGTACCCCTGCACATCGACTCAGTACTGGTACTGTATATAGCCAGGTAGTCGTTATTCATTGTGTATGTGTTCCTTGTGCTGGTATTTTTCTATTATTTCTTTTTTTGCCATCTCTGCATTGTTGGGAAGGGCCTATACGTAAGCATTTCACTGTTAGTCTACACATATTGTTTACGAAGCATGTGAAAAATAACATTTGATTTGAGTTAGCAAGTCGGAAATGTCCCGAGTTTTCTAGCTGTGACTAGCAAGTGAACGCGGCATCATTCACAAGAGCAAACACTGTTCCAAATAAATATGAAAAAGAGGCTAAATCATATTTACTAAATCATAAATATGCAATGCATCTCACTTTATTCAAATCAATTCTCACACAACTTCAGCTGCTGCACGGGCAGAATTCTACCAAGCAGAGAGAAAGAGCACGCAAGACTGAGCGCATCAAAGACAATTGAGAATGTAACACAAAGGGGATTCATCATTTTCTTCTTCTTCTATTCCTCCCATAATTCATTCACAAATGCCTATTAATCTTGGTTTACGATCTCCAATTAATTTAGGTTTACAGTCTCCGGTGTAACGTAGCCAGCCTATTGGTTTGCAATACTGGCTATATGATGATGCTCTGGTGAAGAACCCGTAATAATCACGAATGGGCGATAAGTGTTCCTTACAATTTTACGCACACGAATGTTATTTGCACTAGACTAGTAGATTATTCAAATTACTTTGATACGCTATTTATCAAGTATGGTCAACTACTCCGGAGTCCGTATGGTGGA
>NC_034188.2:90401326-90466326 GCF_002021735.2 Oncorhynchus kisutch | reverse complement strand
CGTCGCGGTGGTGGCACAGGTCTACTCATTTCTCCTCCCTCGCTCACCTGTCCATAGCCTCATTTTAATTCCATGCTGTCGCTGTCACTTGTCCACACAAGCTTAACATTATTGTCATCATTCGCCCACCAGGTGCCCTTCTTTCCAACTCTCTCTTTCCCCTCCCTGCCTCTTTTCACCTCACCCTTTTCTACTCCTCTCCAACTCACAAGGCAGGCAATACGCATGACCTCATCTTTACTAGAGGCTGTTCTCCTACTAATCTCACTGTAAACACCTCCAACTCACAAGGCAGGCAATAGTCATGACCTCATCTTTACTAGTGGCTGTTCTCCTACTAATCTCACTGTAACCACCCTCCCCTCCAGGTCTCTGTTCTCCTACTAATCTCACGGTAACCCCCTCCAGGTCTCTGTTCTCCTACTAATCTCACTGTAACCACCCTCCCCTCCAGGTCTCTGTTCTCCTACTAATCTCACTGTTACCCCCCTCCAGGTCTCTGTTCTCCTACTAATCTCACGGTAACCCCCTCCAGGTCTCTGTTCTCCTACTAATCTCACTGTAACCACCCTCCCCTCCAGGTCTCTGTTCTCCTACTAATCTCACTGTTACCCCCCTCCAGGTCTCTGTTCTCCTACTAATCTCACTGTGACCCCCTCCAGGTCTCTGTTCTCCTACTAATCTCACTGTAAACCCCTCCAACTCACAAGGCAGGCAATACGCATGACCTCATCTTTACTAGAGGCTGTTCTCCTACTTATCTCACTGTAACCACCCTCCCCTCCAGGTCTCTGTTCTCCTACTAATCTCACTGTAACCTCCTCCAGGTTTCTGTTCTCCTACTTATCTCATTGTAACCCCCCTCCAGGTCTCTGATCACTACTGTGTTTCCTTTTCTGTCTCCCTTTCCTACAACCCTAACCACTCAGCCCCTCCCCGGATGGCCATGCGCCACCACAATCTTTGCTCTTCTCTCCCAAAACCAGCTTCCCCCTGAGTCCCTGCCCATCTTCTAAAAACATCTGAAACCCTCTTCAAACAGTATCTTAAATAATCCTCCACCTCTCCTCAACCCCCCCCCCCCCCCCCCCAATTATTATTTTTAGAATGAATGAATTAAACCTGAACCAGCCTCCCCCGACTCTGCTGATGGCAACGCTATTGAGGAAAATTTAGCTTTCTCTGCAATTGATATGTGGTTGTCCCATTTAGCTGTCTTAAGATGAATGCACTCACTGTAGGTCGCTCTGGGTAAGAGCGTCTGCTAAATTACTAACATTTTTTTTAATGAGAGAGAGAGAGAGAGAGAGACAGAGAGAGAGAGACAGAGAGAGAGAGAGACAGAGACTGAGAGACAGAGAGAGAGAGAGAGAGAGACAGAGAGAGAGAGAGAGAGACAGAGACTGAGAGACAGAGAGAGAGAGAGAGAGACAGAGAGAGAGAGAGACCATTGAAAATCATAACTCTGTTTCCCTCTGAGAGGTCTAGAGTGAACACAGAGCAGGACACAATCCAATTCCTCTACAATGTAATGCAATAAAAGCTGTGACTGTGTAGCTATCCAATGAATTTATTCTGTGTCATTGTGGTGGGTTTTCACACCCTCACAATATTATTTATGTTGGTCTTTCTTGGGAAGATCTATTTAAAAAAAAAAGTAATCCCATGTGTTTTCTTTGTTTACCTTGATGCTCTTTATGACCGCCATACTATATAACCAATAGGAATTATATAATTTGTAAGGGGTTCATGCACACAACATAAATTGTTACTCTGTAATCGAATAATAAAATATACTACTGGTAATTATAAGGAATGTACTACACAAAGCAGGACTCTTTTTGCCTTTGTGTTCTATGTATCTACCCGGACATTTATTGCCGACGCACCAAACATCTTCCTGGTTTGACGTGGAGAAGATTGTTTACAATGTCAGAGAATAAAGTCGAAATGTCAACTGAAACCGCTTTAATTCAAAACAGTGGCAATGTACCTTGTCAGCAGAATAACCCACTGTCTAGGAAACTCAATAAAATTCTAGAGACCAGGCTAGATAATGACAAGGTAAGACCATGTCGAGTCCTTCGTTGATGAAAATAACTGGTCAAGTCTCACCGCTAGCTAGGAGGAACGCATATGTAGCACTTGTGATCTTCTATCTAGCAAGCTAACTGATTAATGCATTTCATTTGATATTTCATTCCTAATTGTTCCATAGAGAGCATTAGTATTGACGTCTTTGTATAAGCACCAAAGGAGGCTAACTCCGCCATGGCTCTTTATGAACGACTAAAATAAGGTCTGTGGTAAAAACGTATACGTTTTGTTCGTCGACTGACGTGAATTTTGAAGTATTTATGTAGTCAAAACAAGAACATTAAAGCTTTGTAATTCATAAATGTTATGACTTATTATCGCATAGACCTTATTTACAGTGTTTACCCAAAAACCCTCCAGAAAAACCTATTCATTTCTCCATAGGCTTTAATCAACGTGCCATGGCTAACTCATTTCAGTTTTTAAGGGACTACAAACTGGCGAGCGCAACCACATTTAGTAGTAGAAACGGAGTGTAATTTATTTGCCAACTTTAGTTGATCCAGTGTTAGCCAACGTCGCAATGATAACCATCCCTCTTGTAATTGTAGGAGATGTTGGAAGCTCTGAAGGCTCTGTCGGTGTTCTTCACAGAGAACAGTCTTCGGACCCGTAGGAACCTGCGGGGAGACATCGAGAGACGGAGCCTGAACATCAACGAAGAGTTTGCCAGGATATTTAAAGATGTCAAAGAGGTAGCTAGTTAAAGTTTAACTCGACTTTAGACTACAGGGGGAACTGAATGCATATGCCTTTAAAGCACTTTGTTGTACTTCATGTCAAATCAGATAGTAATATGTGCGTGGCTTAATCAGTCAAATCTGACTTTATTCATCTCTTCAAATTACGTGATTTAGTTGATATTAGATCGGGTTGGTCCTTTGAAATTCAAAATAAAGTTAGGGACCAAACTGAGATGTTGTGTTAGCCGCCATTTTCAAGAAAACCTGGAAGTGTAATTTTCGGTGGCGTTTAAAAAAAAGGGTTAATTCCATTGCATTTCAGTTCACGCTAGCTAGCTAGCTAGTACAATGCAGTGTTGTAGTCGAGTCACTAAACCTCTAGTCGAGTTTGAAGTCCCCTGTGCTTGAGTCACGAGTCCCTATGGCTGATGGTCGAGTCCGAGTCACGAATCCGTTAATTTATGGTAGGTCTTATTATGATTATGTTTCTAGTAGCCATCAGATGACAGTATATCTCCAACTCTTCTAAAAATGTAAACAAGTAATTTACTATTCATCACCACCTCACGTGTTCTACTCTATCTGTGTTTCACTACTTACTTACGACATAAATGAATGGTATATCTGCCTCTACTGTGTTTTTTGTAATTGCGCACTGATATTTGTGTCGTTTTTGTTGTTGTTGCAGAGTGAAAACTAAAGGGAGACTTGACAGAACTGGCTGTGGGAGCTGGACTGTTTACTATTAAACTCAACACTAGTGTTGTTTTCAAAAAGAGAATCACTCTGTTTAGCCTGTGACTGGAAGCGGAGCCTGCCGGCCCACGATCATGGCAGCTTATGTATGCTGAGTGTGCCGGGGTGTGGTGCGGCCTTCCCACTGCTAGAGAACAGAACCCTCGCTGCTAATATTCTGCTTATCATGGTAGCCTATCCAGTTCCATCCTTTAGTAGGCTGCAGTGTGATAATAGAGCACACTCATAAATACCCCCATTTATATCCAGTTCCATCCTTTAGTAGGCTGCAGGGTGATAATAGAGCACACTCATAAATACCTCCATTTATATCCAGTTCCATCTTTTAGTAGGCTGCAGGGTGATAATAGAGCCTGCACACTCATAAATACCCCCATTTATATCCAGTTCAAGTGCAAATACAAGTCACTAGTCCGAATCACCAATGGTCGAGTCACAAGTTGTGAAAATCAGACTTGAGTCAGAGAGTCCTGGACTCGAGTACTACAACACTGGTACAGTGTAATACAAATAGTTATTTGGCTACTTGCTTGTTAAATTCTACTTGTTAAATTCTACTTGTTAAATTCCAGAAGCCCTGATAACCTTTGCAGACTGATTGAATGGCTTTGACATGTTTTGTTTTTGACATGTTTTTGCTTCCTCCTAGGAGCTTGAGAGTGTGCACGAGGACGTCCAGGCCATGAGCACCTGTTGTGAAGAGATGACCAGCAGATTGAAGGTACAGTTTAAGTCGGAATTTTACATACACTTAGGGTGGCATCATTAAAACTTGTTTTTCATCCACTCCACAAATTTCTTGTTAACAAACTATAGTTTTGGCAAGTCGGTTAGGACATCTACTTTGTACAAGACACAAGTAATTTCTCCAACAATTGTTTACAGACAGATTATTTCACTTATAATTCACTGTATCACAATTCCAGTGGGTCAGAAGTTTACATACACTAAGTTGACTGTGCCTTTAAACAGCTTGGATAATTCCAGGAAATGATGTCATGGCTTTAGAAGCTTCTGATAGGCTAATTGACATCATTTGAGTCAATTGGAGGTGTACTTGTGGATGTATTTCAAGGCCTACCTTCAAACTGAGTGCCTCTTTGCTTGACATCATGGCAAAATCAAAAGAAATCAACCAAGACCTCAGAAAAAACATTGTAGACCTCCACAAGTCTGGTTCATCCTTGGGAGCAATTTCCAAATGCCTGAAGGTACCACGTTCATCTGTACAAACAATAGTACACAAGTATAAACACCATGGGACCACGCAGCCGCCATACCGCTCAGGAAGGAGACGCGTTCTGTCTCCTAGAGATGAACGTACTTTGGTGCAAATCAATCGCAGAACAACAGCAAAGGACCTTGCGAAGATGCTGGAGAAAACAGGTACGAAAGTATCTATATCCACAGTTAAACACAGTAAAAAAAAAGTCCTATATCGACATAACCTGAAAGACTTGCTCAGCAAGGAAGGAGCCACTGCTCCAAAACCGCCATAAAAAAGCCAGATTATGGTTTGCAACTGCACATGGGGACAACTTTATCTTATTGAAGGTGCATCCCGAGTGGGGCAGCCGTGTAAGGCACTGCACCTCAGTGCTAGAGGCGTCACTACAGGCCCTGGTTCGATTCCAGGCTGTATCGCAACTGGCCTTGATTGGGAGTCCCATAGGGCGGCGCACAATAGGCCTAGCATTGTCCGGGTTTGGCCCGGGGTAGGCCTTCATTGCAAAATAAGAATTTGTTCTTATTAACTGACTTGCCTAGTTAAATTAAAATAAATATCAGGCTACTGTAAATCACCTGTTAAGAGATGACCAACAGATTGAAGGTATCTAGCTACTGTAAATCACTTTCCCTATATTGTGAACTACTTTTAACCCGGGCCCTTGACACATGCATTCTTTTTTCAGCCTAAAGAACTACTGTTGTATTTCGTTAATTTCTTTCGGCCGAGGTGACTGTGAAGAACTTTAATTGTTAATGGGTCTCTGTGTGTTTCAACAGGCAGCCAAGGATCAGACCCAGGACCTGATAGTGAAGACCAACAAGCTGCAGGGAGAGAAGTGAGTAACCTTGGAAACCAATTTCTTAACTGGTGGGATCTGAACCCTGAGGGAGAGAAGTGAGTAACCTTGGAAACTAATGTCTTAACTGGTGGGATCTGAACCCTGAGGGAGAGAAGTGAGTAATCTTGGTCCATGGAGGGAATGGTGGGATCTGAACCCTGACCTCGCGCTCTGGGAACCAACCTTTTAACTGGTGGGATCTGAACTCTGACCTCGCGCTCTGGGAACCAACCTTTTAACTGGTGGGATCTGAACTCTTGGTCTCGCGCCATTAGTTAAGAAAGATGCCTTCTTGGGTCGATGGTGACACAGATTTTGCAGAAAGGGGAACCTAAAAATACATTTTGCATTTCGCTACACCCTCAAATAACATCTGCTAAACTTGTGACCAATTAACATCTGATTCGATTTTGATCAGGATACTTGTACTTCTTCATAAATTTGTCCTTAGGAAGAATGCTGTGCTGATGACGACACAATGTTATTACCATTACAATGAGTACGTTTACATGGACAGTAGTACTGGATGTGAAACTGGTTATGGCTGAAGGCTGAGTATGGCAAAATCTATAGGAGTAGTTCCCTACCCCTGAGTATGGCATTAGTCTTAATCGGTGTATGGTCAAAATCTATAGGAGTAGTTCCCTACCCCTGGGATAGAGAATAGTCATGTAAACACCATCCTCTGCTCATCTTAATCGGTGTACGGTCAAAATCTATAGGAGTAGTTCCCTACCCCTGGAATAGAGAATAGTAGTGCCCTACCCCTGGAATAGAGAATAGTAGTTCCCTACCCCTGGAATAGAGATAGTAGGTCCTACCCCTGGAATAGAGAATAGTAGGTCCTACCCCTGGAATAGAGAATAGTAGTTCCCTACCCCTGGGATAGAGAATAGTAGTTCCCTACCCCTGAGTATGGCATTAGTCATGTAAACACCATCCTCTGCTCATCTTAACCCGGCATTACGGTCAAAATCTAAGTGCGCACACGGCGATTAAAACAACAAGTTCTCTGAGAAACCTTTCAAATTATTAGGACATGAGAACCCCTTAATCAGAGTCACAGCGGTGTATTTAATCAGTCACAGCGGTGTATTTAATCAGAGTCACGGCGGTGTATTTAATCAGAGTCACAGCGGTGTATTTAATCAGAGTCACAGCGGTGTATTTAATCAGAGTCACAGCGGTGTATTTAATCAGAGTCACAGCGGGCGTGTTTGATCAGAGTCACGGCGGGCGTGTTTGATCAGAGTCACGGCGGACGTGTTTGATCAGAGTCACGGCGGGCGTGTTTGATCAGAGTCACGGCGGGCGTGTTTGATCAGAGTCACGGCGGGCGTGTTTGATCAGAGTCACGGCGGGCGTGTTTGATCAGAGTCACGGCGGGCGTGTTTGATCAGAGTCACGGCGGGCGTGTTTGATCAGAGTCACGGCGGGCGTGTTTGATCAGAGTCACGGCGGGCGTGTTTGATCAGAGTCACGGCGGGCGTGTTTGATCAGAGTCACGGCGGGCGTGTTTGATCAGAGTCACGGGGGCGTGTTGATCAGAGTCACGGCGGGGCGTGTTTGATCAGAGTCACGGCGGGCGTGTTTGATCAGAGTCAACGGCGGGCGTGTTGATCAGAGTCACGGCGGGCGTGTTTGATCAGAGTCCCGGCGGGCGTGTTTGATCAGAGTCACGGCGGGCGGTGTTGATCAGAGTCACGGCGGGCGTTGTTTGATCAGAGTCACGGCGGGCGTGTTTGATCAGAGTCACGGCGGGCGTGTTTTGATCAGAGTCACGGCGGGCGTGTTTGATCAGAGTCACGGCGGCGTGTTTGATAGAGTCACGGCGGGCGTGTTGATCCGATCACGGCGGCGTGTTTGATCAGAGTCACGGCAGGGCGTGTTTGATCAGAGTCACGGCGGCGTGTTTGATCAGAGTCACGGCGGGCGTGTTTTTGTGATCGAGTCACGGCGGGCGTGTTTGATCAGAGTCACGGCGGGAGTGTTTGATCAGAGTCACGGCGGGGCTGTTGATCAGAGCCGGCTGGGCGTGTTGATCAGAGTCACGGCGGGGCGTGTTTGATCAGAGTCACGGCGGGCGTGTTTTGATCAGAGTCACGGCGGGGCGTGTTGATCAGAGTCACGGCGGGCGTGTTTGATCAGAGTCACGGCGGGCGTGTTTGATCAGAGTCACGGCGGGCGTGTTTGATCAGAGTCACGGCGGGCGTGTTTGATCAGAGTCACGGCGGGCGTGTTTGATCAGAGGGGGTTGATCAGAGTACGGGGCGTGTTTGATCAGAGTCACGGCGGGCGTGTTTGATCAGGAGTCACGGCGGGCGTGTTGATCAGAGTCACGGCGGGCGTGTTGATCAGAGTCACGGCGGCGTGTTTGATCAGAGTCACGGCGGGCGTGTTTGATCAGAGTCACGGCGGGCGTGTTTGATCAGAGTCACGGCGGGGCGTGTTTGATCAGAGTCACGGCGGGCGTGTTTGATCAGAGTCACGGCGGGCGTGTTTGATCAGAGTCACGGCGGGCGTGTTTGATCAGAGTCACGGCGGGCGTGTTTGATCAGAGTCACGGCGGGCGTGTTTGATCAGAGTCACGGCGGGCGTGTTTGATCAGAGTCACGGCGGGCGTGTTTGATCAGAGTCACGGCGGGCGTGTTTGATCAGAGTCACGGCGGGCGTGTTTGATCAGAGTCACGGCGGGCGTGTTTGATCAGAGTCACGGCGGGCGTGTTTGATCAGAGTCACGGCGGGCGTGTTTGATCAGAGTCACGGCGGGCGTGTTTGATCAGAGTCACGGCGGGCGTGTTTGATCAGAGTCACGGCGGGCGTGTTTGATCAGAGTCACGGCGGGCGTGTTTGATCAGAGTCACGGCGGGCGTGTTTGATCAGAGTCACGGCGGGCGTGTTTGATCAGAGTCACGGCGGGCGTGTTTGATCAGAGTCACGGCGGGCGTGTTTTGATCAGAGTCACGGCGGGGCGTGTTTGATCAGAGTCACGGCGGGCGTGTTTGATCAGAGTCACGGCGGGCGTGTTTGATCAGAGTCACGGCGGGCGTGTTGATCAGAGTCACGGCGGGCGTGTTTGATCAGAGTCACGGCGGGCGTGTTTGATCAGAGTCACGGCGGGCGTGTTTGATCAGAGTCACGGCGGGCGTGTTTGATCAGAGTCACGGCGGGCGTGTTTGATCAGAGTCACGGCGGGCGTGTTTGATCAGAGTCACGGCGGGCGTGTTTGATCAGAGTCACGGCGGGCGTGTTTGATCAGAGTCACGGCGGGCGTGTTGATCAGAGTCACGGCGGGCGTGTTTGATCAGAGTCACGGCGGGCGTGTTTGATCAGAGTCACGGCGGGCGTGTTTGATCAGAGTCACGGCGGGCGTGTTGATTCAGAGTCACGGCGGGCGTGTTTGATCAGAGTCACGGCGGGCGTGTTGATCAGAGTCACGGCGGGCGTGTTTGATCAGAGTCAAGGCGGGCGTGTTTGATCAGAGTCCGGGCGTGTTTGATCAGAGTCACGGCGGGCGTGTTTGATCAGAGTCACGGCGGGCGTGTTGATCAGAGTCACGGCGGGCGTGTTTGATCAGAGTCACGGCGGGCGTGTTTGATCAGAGTCACGGCGGGCGTGTTTGATCAGAGTCACGGCGGGCGTGTTTGATCAGAGTCACGGCGGGCGTGTTTGATCAGAGTCACGGCGGGCGTGTTTGATCAGAGTCACGGCGGGCGTGTTTGATCAGAGTCACGGCGGGCGTGTTTGATCAGAGTCACGGCGGGCGTGTTTGATCAGAGTCACGGCGGGCGTGTTTGATCAGAGTCACGGCGGGCGTGTTTGATCAGAGTCACGGCGGGCGTGTTTGATCAGAGTCACGGCGGGCGTGTTTGATCAGAGTCACGGCGGGCGTGTGTTGATCAGAGTCACGGCGGCGTGTTTGATTCAGAGTCACGGCGGGCGTGTTTGATCAGAGTCACGGCGGGCGTGTTTGATCAGAGTCACGGCGGGCGTGTTTGATCAGAGTCACGGCGGGCGTGTTTGATCAGAGTCACGGCGGGCGTGTTTGATCAGAGTCACGGCGGGCGTGTTTGATCAGAGTCACGGCGGGCGTGTTTGATCAGAGTCACGGCGGGCGTGTTTGATCAGAGTCACGGCGGGCGTGTTTGATCAGAGTCACGGCGGGCGTGTTTGATCAGAGTCACGGCGGGCGGTGTTTGATCAGAGTCACGGCGGGCGTGTTTGATCAGAGTCACGGCGGGCGTGTTGATCAGAGTCACGGCGGCGTGTTTGATCAGAGTCACGGCGGGCGTGTTTGATCAGAGTCACGGCGGGCGTGTTTGATCAGAGTCACGGCGGGCGTGTTTGAATCAGAGTCACGGCGGGCGTGTTTGATCAGAGTCACGGCGGCGTGGTTTGATCAGAGTCACGGCGGGCGTGTTTGATCAGAGTCACGGCGGGCTGTGTTTGATCAGAGTCACGCGGCGTGTTTGATCAGAGTCACGGCGGGCGTGTTTGATCAGAGTCACGGCGGGCGTGTTTGATCAGAGTCACGCGGGCGTGTTGATCAGAGTCACGGCGGGCGAGTTGCAGATCACGGCGGGCGTGTTGATCAGAGTCACGGCGGGCGTGTTTGATCAGAGTCACGGCGGGCGTGTTTGACCAGAGTCACGGCGGCGTGTTTGACCAGAGTCTCGGCGGCGTGTTTGACCAGAGTCACGGCGGCGTGTTTGACCAGAGTCACGGCGGCGTATTTGATCAGAGTCACGGCTGCTTATTTGATCAGAGTCACGGCGGGTATTTGATCAGAGTCACAGTATTTGATCAGAGTCTCGGCTGCGTGTTTGACCAGAGTCACGGCGGTGTATTTGACCAGAGTCACGGCGGGCGTGTTTGACCAGAGTCACGGCGGGCGTGTTTGACCAGAGTCACGGCGGGCGTGTTTGATCAGAGTCACGGCGGGCGTGTTTGACCAGAGTCACGGCGGGCGTGTTTAATCAGCCCATGTGCACCAGCCTTCCTTTTCAGCTTTAAGGGAAGTGAGTTCGGAACAACTGAATGCGTCTCAAAGTAGTTTTCACATCCAAACTTTATATGTCTGAATTCAGAATAAAATATGCCTCCCAAAAATAACATGGTCGCTGTGGTAGAACATTTATTTTGCTTTGGTAATTTTCTGCATTTATCCAAGTCCCATCAGGTAGCCTGATTTCAGATGTGTCCGTGTAAACAGGATTATTAGGGTTAATCGTTCTTCTTGCAAAGAGTGTAAACATTTTAAAATGAACTATTACATTAATCTGACTATCCACAATAATCACATTATTGTGTGCATGTTACCGTAGTCTTAAATAATCATTGGTGCACAATTAAAGGCCAACACTCTGCATTTCAAAGCGTCAGGGATCATCTAATGAATTCAGGGCTTGTAAATGTATACCTAGGCTAAATATAAGCCTTCCACAACCACAATACCCTCTAATAATTAAACTATTTTATTAAAATAGTTTACCAGCTTTTTATACAATGAATAAAACATATTAACCAGACCCATAATGCACCACCACTATTAATGTCCAACTTCTGGTTGCAGGCGCTCTAGAACATTAACACAGGTCTCGTGAATAATCTGTCGAGCACAAGCCCACGTGCTCGTGAGTTAGCCAGCTCCTCTTTTTATACTTCAAGTCTAGCCGATTTGAATCTATTTGCATGCTAACGAGGTCGGTAACAGTCTTAACTGTTATGAGTACACATGTCCTGTCTCCAAACGGTTTGAGCAACACAGCCTGTTCATAGTTGTTTAGATGTTGAAATCCAGGGGCCTAATAAGATGCTTATTTCTCAGAATGAGAAACGAGTTGTCGTCTCCTTATATAAATGCGTCTTTTTTATTTTTATGCCCATCGCCAGACTAGACCGCTTAGCACATAAATCGGTGGGTGAAATGCAACCTTGATGCCACGCGCGACAGGAACGGACCGTTAATTTTTCCACAGCATGTTCGTTGATATTCTCATTTTGCTAAGGTCTGCTCTGTTCTACATTTTGGGAGTTGAGACATAAAAAGGGGATCGTTAGAGAAGGTCATATTCTCCTCCTATTACAGTCAAACAATGTCTCTTAATGTGTTTCAGTCTCCATATGACTGATTCTGTTGGACCAAACCTCAAATGCAAATATGCGAGTTTAAACCGCTTGTTGTCAGAGAGAAGTTATCTGTTATCTTTATTGTGATTGGCAGGGGGAAGGAGGAGGGAGGGGAGGGCGGGGCTTGGTGTCACACAGCACAGGAGGAAGGAGGGGCTTGGTGTCACACAGCACAGGAGGAGGGAGGGGCTTGGTGTCACACAGCACAGGAGGAGGGAGGGGCTTGGTGTCACACAGCACAGGAGGAGGGAGGGGCTTGGTGTCACACAGCACAGGAGGAGGGAGGGGCTTGTTGTCACACAGCACAGGAGGAGGGAGGGGCTTGGTGTCACACAGCACAGGAGGAGAAGGGTGTTGTGCTATCATGCCAAACATGTAGGGCTTTTACAATGAGTAATGGAGTTGGCAAGAGCACAAACAGATCTGGGACCAGGCTATAGAAGGAGACAACAGATCTGGGACCAGGCTAGAGAAGGAGACAACAGATCTGGGACCAGGCTAGAGAAGGAGACAACAGATCTGGGACCAGGCTATAGAAGGAGACAACAGATCTGGGACCAGGCTATAGAAGGAGACAACAGATCTGGGACCAGGCCATAGATGGAGACAACAGATCTGGGACCAGGCTATAGATGGAGACAACAGATCTGGGACCAGGCTATATATAGATGGAGACAACAGATCTGGGACCAGGCTATAGATGGAGACAACAGATCTGGGACCAGGCTATGACCTTTTCTCACCTGGGTTTCTCCCTGCTGTTTTCGTTGTTGTTACTCCATCACTCCTCTCTTCCTGTGTGTCACCTTCTAGTCGGGGGGGATTGTGCTAGTGAAGCGAGGAATGGCCAACTGTACATCACAGCTGTCGCTGTTACCTTTTGCCAACAATTTACACACACACACACACACACACATACACACACACTCTTCCTCTGAGGGTGTACAGTCTACCACAGGAACAAGAGCAGTCATTTTACATTGATCAGATGCTCTTATCTAGAGCAACATACAGGAGCAATTAGGGTTAAGTGGTCTTGGTCAAGGGCACATCGACAGATTGTTCACCTAGTCTGCTCGGGGATTCAAACCAGTGACCTTTTCGGTTACTGGCCCAATGCTCTTAACTGCTTGGCTACCTGCCAGTCCTCTCTCTCGTCTCAACCCTCCCTCCCTCTCTCCCTCCCTCCCTCCCTCCCTCCACTCCATCAGTCAAGACACGCAGCTGATCCATTCTGTCACATTATCATCCACAAGCTCCCAGATCAACTCAGCCAAAATCAATGGCCATAAACCACTATGGTGTTCTATCATGACCATTAAAACAGGGGTGGCAGTGAGGACCAGGGGTCATAGAGATTCTGTCTCAAATCAAGGTTTTTCTTGGTCGTTCAACACAGATTTGTTTTAATGTCACATTCACAAGTACAGTGATGCCTTTCTTGCAAACTCACAATCCGACACAACAGTGATCAATATCAATGTGGCACTACAAAATAACAAGGTAGAGCAAAAACATTAAGAATAAAAAACAATAAATAAAAATAAGATATAAGAATAACGCCAGAAAGTAAGAAGCTAAATTAGTGTCCAATAACATATTTATAATGTACTGGGATACTGGAGTCATGGAGGTAGATACTGGAGTGATGGAGGTAGATACTGGAGTGATGGAGGTAGATACTGGAGTGATGGAGGTAGATACTGGAGTGATGGAGGTAGATACTGGAGTGATGGAGGTAGATACTGTATGTACAGGGATACTGGGGTGATGGAGGTAGATACTGGAGTGATGGAGGTAGATACTGGAGTGATGGAGGTAGATACTGGAGTGATGGAGGTAGATACTGGAGTGATGGAGGTAGATACTGGAGTGATGGAGGTAGATACTGTATGTACAGGGATACTGGAGTGATGGAGGTAGATACTGTATGTACAGGGATACTGGAGTGATGGAGGTAGATACTGGAGTGATGGAGGTAGATACTGGAGTGATGGAGGTAGATACTGAGTGATGGAGGTAGATACTGGAGTGATGGAGGTAGATTCTGGAGTGATGGAGGTAGATACTGTATGTACAGGGATACTGGAGTGATGGAGGTACATACTGGAGTGATGGAGGTAGATTCTGGAGTGATTGAGGTAGATTCTGGAGTGATTGAGGTAGATTCTGGAGTGATGGAGGTAGATACTGTATGTACAGGGATACTGGAGTGATGGAGGTATTGAGTGATGGAGGTAGATACTGGAGTGATGGAGGTAGATACTGGAGTGATGGAGGTAGATACTGGAGTGATGGAGGTAGATACTGGAGTGATGGAGGTAGATACTGGAGTGATGGAGGTAGATTCTGGAGTGATGGAGGTAGATACTGTATGTACAGGGATACTGGAGTGATGGAGGTAGATACTGGAGTGATGGAGGTAGATACTGGAGTGATGGAGGTAGATACTGGAGTGATGGAGGTAGATTCTGGAGTGATGGAGGTAGATACTGGAGTGATGGAGGTAGATACTGGAGTGATGGAGGTAGATACTGTATGTACAGGGATACTGGGGTGATGGAGGTAGATACTGGAGTGATGGAGGTAGATACTGGAGTGATGGAGGTAGATACTGGAGTGATGGAGGTAGATACTGGAGTGATGGAGGTAGATACTGTATGTACAGGGATACTGGAGTGATGGAGGTACATACTGGAGTGATGGAGGTAGATTCTGGAGTGATTGAGGTAGATTCTGGAGTGATTGAGGTAGATTCTGGAGTGATGGAGGTAGATACTGTATGTACAGGGATACTGGAGTGATGGAGGTAGATACTGGAGTGATGGAGGTAGATACTGGAGTGATGGAGGTAGATACTGGAGTGATGGAGGTAGATACTGGAGTGATGGAGGTAGATACTGGAGTGATGGAGGTAGATACTGGAGTGATGGAGGTAGATACTGGAGTGATGGAGGTAGATTCTGGAGTGATGGAGGTAGATACTGTATGTACAGGGATACTGGAGTGATGGAGGTAGATACTGGAGTGATGGAGGTAGATACTGGAGTGATGGAGGTAGATACTGGAGTGATGGAGGTAGATTCTGGAGTGATGGAGGTAGATACTGGAGTGATGGAGGTAGATACTGTATGTACAGGGATACTGGGGTGATGGAGGTAGATACTGGAGTGATGAGGTAGATACTGGAGTGATGGAGGTAGATACTGGAGTGATGGAGGTAGATACTGGAGTGATGGAGGTAGATACTGGAGTGATGGAGGTAGATACTGGAGTGATGGAGGTAGATACTGGCGTGATGGAGGTAGATCCTGGCGTGATGGAGGTAGATCCTGGCGTGATGGAGGTAGATCCTGGCGTGATGGAGGTAGATCCTGGCGTGATGGAGGTAGATCCTGGCGTGATGGAGGTAGGTCCTGGCGTGATGGAGGTAGATACTGGAGTGATGGAGGTAGATACTGGAGTGATGGAGGTAGATACTGGAGTGATGGAAGTAGATACTGGAGTGATGGAAGTAGATACTGGAGTGGTGGAGGTAGATACTGGAGTGATGGAGGTAGATACTGGAGTGATGGAAGTAGATACTGTATGTACAGGGATACTGGAGTGATGGAGGTAGATACTGGAGTGATGGAGGTAGATACTGGAGTGATGGAGGTAGATACTGGAGTGATGGAGGTAGATACTGGAGTGATGGAGGTAGATACTGGAGTGATGGAGGTAGATACTGGAGTGATGGAGGTAGATACTGGAGTGATGGAGGTAGATACTGGAGTGATGGAGGTAGATTCTGGAGTGATGGAGGTAGATACTGTATGTACAGGGATACTGGAGTGATGGAGGTACATACTGGAGTGATGGAGGTACATACTGGAGTGATGGAGGTAGATACTGGAGTGATGGAGGTAGATACTGGAGTGATGGAGGTAGATACTGGAGTGATGGAGGTAGATACTGGAGTGATGGAAGTAGATACTCTATGTACAGTGATACTGGAGTGATGGAGGTAGATACTGGAGTGATGAAAGGTAGATACTGGAGTGATGGAGGTAGATACTGGAGTGATGGAGGTAGATACTGGAGTGATGGAGGTAGATTCTGGAGTGATGGAGGTAGATACTGTATGTACAGGGATACTGGAGTGATGGAGGTACATACTGGAGTGATGGAGGTAGATACTGGAGTGATGGAGGTAGATACTGGAGTGATGGAGGTAGATTCTGGAGTGATGGAGGTAGATTCTGGAGTGATGGAGGTAGATACTGGAGTGATGGAGGTAGATACTGGAGTGATGGAGGTAGATACTGGAGTGATGGAGGTAGATACTGGAGTGATGGAGGTAGATCCTGGCGTGATGGAGGTAGATCCTGGCGTGATGGAGTTAGATACTGGAGTGATGGAAGTAGATACTGGAGTGATGGAGGTAGATACTGGAGTGATGGAGGTAGATACTGGAGTGATGGAGGTAGATACTGGAGTGATGGAGGTAGATACTGGAGTGATGGAAGTGGAAACTGTATGTAGAGGGATACTGGAGTGATGGAGGTAGATACTGTATGTACAGGGATACTGGAGTGATGGAGGTAGATACTGGAGTGATGGAGGTAGATACTGTATGTACAGGGATACTGGAGTGATGGAGGTAGATACTGTATGTACAGGGATACTGGAGTGATGGAGGTAGATACTGTATGTACAGGGATACTGGAGTGATGGCGGTAGATACTGGAGTGATGGAGGTAGATACTGGAGTGATGGAGGTAGATACTGGAGTGATGGAGGTAGATACTGGAGTGATGGAGGTAGATACTGGAGTGATGGAGGTAGATACTGGAGTGATGGAGGTAGATACTGGAGTGATGGAAGTGGAAACTGTATGTAGAGGGATACTGGAGTGATGGAGGTAGATACTGGAGTGATGGAGGTAGATACTGTATGTAGAAGGATACTGGAGTGATGGAGGTAGATACTGTATGTAGAGGGATACTGGAGTGATGGAGGTAGATACTGTATGTAGAGGGATACTGGAGTGATGGAGGTAGATACTGTATGTACAGGGATACTGGAGTGATGGAGGTAGATACTGGAGTGATGGAGGTAGATACTGTATGTACAGGGATACTGGAGTGATTGAGGTAGATACTGTATGTACAGGGATACTGGAGTGATTGAGGTAGATACTGTATGTACAGGGATACTGGAGTGATGGAGGTAGATACTGTAGAGATGGAGGTAGATACTGTATGTTCATGGATACTGGAGTGATGGAGGTAGATACTGTATGTACAGGGATACTGGAGTGATGGAGGTAGATACTGTATGTAGAGGGATACTGGAGTGATGGAGGTAGATACTGGAGTGATGGAGGTAGATACTGGAGTGATGGAGGTAGATACTGGAGTGATGGAGGTAGATACTGGAGTGATGGAGGTAGATATTGGAGTGATGGAGGTAGATACTGGAGTGATGGAGGTAGATACTGGAGTGATGGAGGTAGATCCTGGCGTGATGGAGGTAGATCCTGGCGTGATGGAGGTAGATCCTGGCGTGATGGAGGTAGATCCTGGCGTGATGGAGGTAGATCCTGGCGTGATGGAGGTAGATCCTGGCGTGATGGAGGTAGATCCTGGCGTGATGGAGGTAGATCCTGGCGTGATGGAGGTAGATCCTGGAGGGATGGAGGTAGATACTGGAGGGATGGAGGTAGATACTGGAGTGATGGAGGTAGATACTGGAGTGATTGAGGTAGATTCTGGAGTGATGGAGGTAGATACTGTATGTACAGGGATACTGGAGTGATGGAGGTAGATACTGGAGTGATGGAGGTAGATACTGGAGTGATGGAGGTAGATACTGGAGTGATGGAGGTAGATACTGGAGTGATGGAGGTAGATACTGGAGTGATGGAGGTAGATACTGGAGTGATGGAGGTAGATACTGGAGTGATGGAGGTAGATACTGGAGTGATGGAGGTAGATACTGGAGTGATGGAGGTAGATACTGGAGTGATGGAGGTAAATACTGGAGTGATGGAGGTAGATACTGGAGTGATGGAGGTTGATACTGGAGTGATGGAGGTAGATACTGGAGTGATGGAGGTAGATACTGGAGTGATGGAGGTAGATACTGGAGTGATGGAGGTAGATACTGTATGTACAGGGATACTGGAGTGATGGAGGTAGATCCTGGCGTGATGGAGGTAGATCCTGGCGTGATGGAGGTAGATCCTGGCGTGATGGAGGTAGATCCTGGCGTGATGGAGGTAGATACTGGAGTGATGGAGGTAGATACTGGAGTGATTGAGGTAGATACTGTATGTAGAGGGATACTGGAGTGATGGAAGTAGATACTGGAGTGATGGAGGTAGATACTGGAGTGATGGAGGTAGATACTGGAGTGATGGAGGTAGATACTGGAGTGATGGAGGTAGATACTGTATGTAGAGGGATACTGGAGTGATGGAGGTAGATACTGGAGTGATGGAGGTAGATACTGGAGTGATGGAGGTAGATACTGGAGTGATGGAGGTAGATACTGGAGTGATGGAGGTAGATACTGGAGTGATGGAGGTAGATACTGGAGTGATGGAGGTAGATACTGGAGTGATGGAGGTAGATACTGGAGTGATGGAGGTAGATACTGGAGTGATGGAGGTAGATACTGGAGTGATGGAGGTAAATACTGGAGTGATGGAGGTGATACTGGAGTGATGGAGGTAGATACTGGAGTGATGGAGGTAGATACTGGAGTGATGGAGGTAGATACTGGAGTGATGGAGGTAGATACTGGAGTGATGGAGGTAGATACTGGAGTGATGGAGGTAGATACTGGAGTGATGGAGGTAGATACTGGAGTGATGGAGGTAGATACTGGAGTGATGGAGGTAGATACTGTATGTACAGGGATACTGGAGTGATGGAGGTAGATCCTGGCGTGATGGAGGTAGATCCTGGCGTGATGGAGGTAGATCCTGGCGTGATGGAGGTAGATACTGGAGTGATTGAGGTAGATACTGTATGTAGAGGGATACTGGAGTGATGGAAGTAGATACTGGAGTGATGGAGGTAGATACTGGAGTGATGGAGGTAGATACTGGAGTGATGGAGGTAGATACTGTATGTAGAGGGATACTGGAGTGATGGAGGTAGATACTGGAGTGATGGAGGTAGATACTGGAGTGATGGAAGTAGATACTGGAGTGATGGAGGTAGATACTGGAGTGATGGAGGTAGATACTGGAGTGATGGAGGTAGATACTGGAGTGATGGAGGTAGATACTGGAGTGATGGAGGTAGATACTGGAGTGATGGAGGTAGATACTGGAGTGGGTAGATACTGGAGTGATGGAGGTAGATTCTGGAGTGATGGAGGTAGATACTGTATGTACAGGGATACTGGAGTGATGGAGGTAGATACTGGAGTGATGGAGGTAGATCCTGGCGTGATGGAGGTAGATCCTGGCGTGATGGAGGTAGATACTGGAGGATGGAGGTAGATACTGGAGTGATTGAGGTAGATACTGTATGTAGAGGGATACTGGAGTGATGGAAGTAGATACTGGAGTGATGGAGGTAGATACTGGAGTGATGGAGGTAGATACTGGAGTGATGGAGGTAGATACTGAAGTGATGGAAGTAGATACTGTATGTACAGGGATACTGGAGTGATGGAGGTAGATACTGGAGTGATGGAGGTAGATACTGGAGTGATGGAGGTAGATACTGGAGTGATGGAGGTAGATACTGGAGTGATGGAGGTAGATACTGGAGTGATGGAGGTAGATACTGGAGTGATGGAGGTAGATACTGTATGTAGAGGGATACTGGAGTGATGGAGGTAGATACTGGAGTGATGGAGGTAGATACTGGAGTGATGGAAGTAGATACTGGAGTGATGGAGGTAGATACTGGAGTGATGGAGGTAGATACTGGAGTGATGGAGGTAGATACTGGAGTGATGGAGGTAGATACTGGAGTGATGGAGGTAGATACTGGAGTGATGGAGGTAGATACTGTATGAAGAGGGATACTGGAGTGATGGAGGTAGATACTGGAGTGATGGAGGTAGATACTGTATGTAGAGGGATACTGGAGTGATGGAGGTAGATACTGGAGTGATGGAGGTAGATACTGTATGTACAGGGATACTGGAGTGATGGAGGTAGATACTGTATGTACAGGGATACTTTAGTGATGGAGGTAGATACTGTATGTAGAGGGATACTGGAGTGATGGAGGTAGATACTGTAGTGATGGAGGTAGATACTGTATGTTCAGGGATACTGGAGTGATGGAGGTAGATACTGTATGTACAGGGATACTGGAGTGATGGAGGTAGATACTGTATGTAGAGGGATACTGGAGTGATGGAGGTAGATACTGGAGTGATGGAGGTAGATACTGTATGTACAGGGATAGTGGAGTGATAGAGGTAGATACTGGAGTGATGGAGGTAGAAACTGTATGTAGAGGGATACTGGAGTGATGGAGGTAGATACTGGAGTGATGGAAGTAGATACTGGAGTGATGGAGGTAGATACTGGAGTGATGGAGGTAGATACTGGAGTGATGGAGGTAGATACTGGAGTGATGGAGGTAGATACTGGAGTGATGGAAGTAGATACTGTATGTACAGGGATACTGGAGTGATGGAGGTAGATACTGGAGTGATGGAGGTAGATACTGGAGTGATGGAGGTAGATACTGGAGTGATGGAGGTAGATACTGGAGTGATGGAGGTAGATACTGGAGTGATGGAGGTAGATACTGGAGTGATGGAGGTAGATACTGGAGTGATGGAGGTAGATACTGGAGTGATGGAGGTAGATACTGGAGTGATGGAGGTAGATACTGTATGTAGAGGGATACTGGAGTGATGGAGGTAGATACTGGAGTGATGGAGGTAGATACTGGAGTGATGGAAGTAGATACTGGAGTGATGGAAGTAGATACTGGAGTGATGGAGGTAGATACTGGAGTGATGGAGGTAGATACTGGAGTGATGGAGGTACATACTGGAGTGATGGAGGTAGATACTGGAGTGATGGAAGTAGATACTGTATGTACAGTGATACTGGAGTGATGGAGGTAGATACTGGAGTGATGGAGGTAGATACTGTATGTAGAGGGATACTGGAGTGATGGAGGTAGATACTGTATGTAGAGGGATACTGGAGTGATGGAGGTAGATACTGGAGTGATGGAGGTAGATACTGTATGTACAGGGATACTGGAGTGATGGAGGTAGATACTGGAGTGATGGAGGTAGATACTGTATGTATAGGGATACACTACTGTTCAAAAGTTTGGGGCCAGTTAGAAATGTCCTTGTTTTTGAAAGAAAAGCACATTTTCTGTCCATTTTAAAATAATATCAAATTAATCAGAAATACAGTCTAGACATTGCTAATGTTGTAAATGACTTTTGTAGCTTGAAACTGCAGATTTTTTAAATGGAATATCGACATAGGCGTACAGAGGCCCATTATCAGAAACCATCACTCCTGTGTTCCAATGGCACGTTGTGTTAGCTAATCCAAGTTTATAATTTTAAAAGGCTAATTGATCATTAGAAAACCCTTTTGCAATTATGTTGGCACAGTTGAAAACTGTTGTTCTGATTATAGAAGCAATAAAACTGGTATTCTTTAGACTAGTTGAGTATCTGGAGCATCAGCATTTGTGGGTTTGATTACAGGATCAAAATGGCCAGAAACAAAGACCTTTCTTCTGAAACTTGTCAGTCTATTTTTGTTCTGAGAAATGAAGGCTATTCCATGCGAGAAATTGTCAAGAAACTGAAGATCTCGTACAACGCTGTGTACTACTCCCTTCACAGAAAAGCGCGAACTGGCTCTAACCAGAATAGGAAGAGGAGTGGGAGGCCCCGGTGCACAACTGAGCAAGAGGACAAGTACATTAGTGTCTAGTTTGAGAAACAAATGCCTCACAAGTCTTCAACTGGCAGCTTCATTAAATAGGACCCGCAAAACATCAGTCTCAACGTCAACAGTGAAGAGGCGACTCCGGGATGCTGTCCTTCTAGGCAGAGTTCCTCTGTACAGTCTCAACATCAACAGTGAAGAGGTGACTCCGGGATGCTGTCCTTCTAGGCAGAGTTCCTCTGTCCAGTCTCAACGTCAACAGTGAAGAGGCGACTCCGGGATGCTGTCCTTCTAGGCAGAGTTCCTCTGTACAGTCTCAACGTCAACAGTGAAGAGGTGACTCCGGGATGCTGTCCTTCTAGGCAGAGTTCCTCTGTCCAGTCTCAACGTCAACAGTGAAGAGGTGACTCCGGGATGCTGTCCTTCTAGGCAGAGTTCCTCTGTACAGTCTCAACGTCAACAGTGAAGAGGTGACTCCGGGATGCTGGCCTTCTAGGCAGAGTTCCTCTGTACAGTCTCAACGTCAACAGTGAAGAGGCGACTCCGGGATGCTGTCCTTCTAGGCAGAGTTCCTCTGTACAGTCTCAACGTCAACAGTGAAGAGGTGACTCCGGGATGCTGTCCTTCTAGGCAGAGTTCCTCTGTACAGTCTCAACGTCAACAGTGAAGAGGTGACTCCGGGATGCTGTCCTTCTAGGCAGAGTTCCTCTGTCCAGTCTCAACGTCAACAGTGAAGAGGTGACTCCGGGATGCTGTCCTTCTAGGCAGAGTTCCTCTGTACAGTCTCAACGTCAACAGTGAAGAGGTGACTCCGGGATGCTGTCCTTCTAGGCAGAGTTCCTCTGTCCAGTGTCAACGTCAACAGTGAAGAGGTGACTCCGGGATGCTGTCCTTCTAGGCAGAGTTCCTCTGTCCAGTCTCAACGTCAACAGTGAAGAGGTGACTCCAGGATGCTGGCCTTCTAGGCAGAGTTCCTCTGTCCAGTCTCAACGTCAACAGTGAAGAGGCGACTCCGGGATGCTGTCCTTCTAGGCAGAGTTCCTCTGTACAGTCTCAACGTCAACAGTGAAGAGGTGACTCCGGGATGCTGTCCTTCTAGGCAGAGTTCCTCTGTCCAGTCTCAACGTCAACAGTGAAGAGGTGACTCCGGGATGCTGTCCTTCTAGGCAGAGTTCCTCTGTACAGTCTCAACGTCAACAGTGAAGAGGTGACTCCGGGATGCTGGCCTTCTAGGCAGAGTTCCTCTGTACAGTCTCAACGTCAACAGTGAAGAGGCGACTCCGGGATGCTGTCCTTCTAGGCAGAGTTCCTCTGTACAGTCTCAACGTCAACAGTGAAGAGGTGACTCCGGGATGCTGTCCTTCTAGGCAGAGTTCCTCTGTACAGTCTCAACGTCAACAGTGAAGAGGTGACTCCGGGATGCTGTCCTTCTAGGCAGAGTTCCTCTGTCCAGTCTCAACGTCAACAGTGAAGAGGTGACTCCGGGATGCTGTCCTTCTAGGCAGAGTTCCTCTGTCCAGTCTCAACATCAACAGTGAAGAGGCGACTCCGGGATGCTGGCCTTCTAGGCAGAGTTCCTCTGTACAGTCTCAACATCAACAGTGAAGAGGTGACTCCGGGATGCTGACCTTCTAGGCAGAGTTCCTCTGTCCAGTCTCAACGTCAACAGTGAAGAGGTGACTCCGGGATGCTGTCCTTCTAGGCAGAGTTCCTCTGTACAGTCTCAACGTCAACAGTGAAGAGGAGACTCCGGGATGCTGGCCTTCTAGGCAGAGTTCCTCTGTCCAGTCTCAACGTCAACAGTGAAGAGGTGACTCCGGGATGCTGGCCTTCTAGGCAGAGTTCCTCTGTCCAGTCTCAACGTCAACAGTGAAGAGGTGACTCCGGGATGCTGTCCTTCTAGGCAGAGTTCCTCTGTACAGTCTCAACGTCAACAGTGAAGAGGAGACTCCGGGATGCTGTCCTTCTAGGCAGAGTTCCTCTGTCCAGTGTCTGTGTTCTTTTGCCCGTCTTAATCTTTCCTTTTTATATGGCTTTTTCATAGGAACTCTCAGCATCCCGGAGTCACCTCTTCACTGTTGATGTTGAGACTGTACAGAGGAACTCTGCCTAGAAGGCCAGCATCCCGGAGTCACCTCTTCACTGTTGATGTTGAGACTGTACAGAGGAACTCTGCCTAGAAGGCCAGCATCCCGGAGTCACCTCTTCACTGTTGATGTTGAGACTGTACAGAGGAACTCTGCCTAGAAGGCCAGCATCCCGGAGTCACCTCTTCACTGTTGATGTTGAGACTGTACAGAGGAACTCTGCCTAGAAGGCCAGCATCCCGGAGTCGCCTCTTCACTGTTGATGTTGAGACTGTACAGAGGAACTCTGCCTAGAAGGCCAGCATCCCGGAGTCACCTCTTCACTGTTGATGTTGAGACTGTACAGAGGAACTCTGCCTAGAAGGCCAGCATCCCGGAGTCGCCTCTTCACTGTTGACGTTGAGACTGTACAGAGGAACTCTGCCTAGAAGGCCAGCATCCCGGAGTCGCCTCTTCACTGTTGACGTTGAGACTGTACAGAGGAACTCTGCCTAGAAGGACAGCATCCCGGAGTCGCCTCTTCACTGTTGATGTTGAGACTGTACAGAGGAACTCTGCCTAGAAGGCCAGCATCCCGGAGTCACCTCTTCACTGTTGACGTTGAGACTGTACAGAGGAACTCTGCCTAGAAGGCCAGCATCCCGGAGTCGCCTCTTCACTGTTGACGTTGAGACTGTACAGAGGAACTCTGCCTAGAAGGACAGCATCCCGGAGTCACCTCTTCACTGTTGATGTTGAGACTGGTGTTTTTGCGTGGACAATTTAATGAATTGGAACGCTGACTGCGAGCCAGGCCTAATCGCCCAACATCAGTGTCCGGCCTCACTAATTCTCTTGTGGAAAGTCTTCCCAGAAGAGTGGAGGCTGTTATAGTAGGGAAGTGGGGGACCAACTCCGTAGTGTAGTGCCCATGATTTTGGAATGAGATGTTGGAAAAGCAGGTTTACTCATACTGTTGGTCATGTAGTGTATGTAGAGGGGTATGGTTACTAGGCATCATTATGGTAAACAGAGTAGCAGCAGAATAAATGAAGATTGTGTGTGTGTGTAGTCACTATAAATGTTTGTGTTATGTGTGTGCCCTGTCTGTGTGTAGTCCAGTGAGTGTGCATAGACTTAAAATATGAACAAGGTAGTCCGTGAAGCCATTTTGTTAGCTACTTAGCAGTCTTATGGCTTGGGGATAGAAGCTGTTCGGGGAGCCTGTTGGTGTCAGATTGGTACCGCTTGCAGATTTTATCGCAGGTTTATTGAAATGCATTTCTTTCGAGTCCCTATGCAGCAGGGTGATGAGATGTAGCCTAAAAATGAAGGCGTCATTACCCGATGGCTTATGGGGGTGTCAATCACATCTCTCACAGGCTCCTAACAAGCATCAATCATTCAATGGCCAAACCAGACTGACTGACTCAGGGGGTAACTAAGACCCAACCTTTTGAAAACAGTACTGCGTGTTAAACTACAGTGCCTTGAAAAAGTATTCATCCCCCTTGGCATCCCCCAAGGAATGATGGATGGCGCTAAATACAGGGAAATTCTTGAAGGAAACCTGTTTCAGTCTTCCAGAGATTTGAGACTGGGGACGGAGGTTCACCTTCCAACAGAACAATGACCCTAAGCATACTTCTAAAGCAACACTTGAGTGGTTTAAGAGGAAACATTTACATTTCTTGGAATGGCCTAGTCAAAGCCCAGACCTTAATCCAATTGCTGTACACACTTGAAAAAGGAGCAGAAATCTCAGTGGCTAGATGTGCCAAGCTAATAGAGACATACCCCAAGAGACTTGCAGCTGTAATTGCTGCAAAAGGTGGCTCTACAAAGTATTGGCTTTGGGGGGGGGGGTGAATAGTGTCTTATTTGTTGTTTGTTTCACACACAAAAAAACATTTTGCATCTTCAAAGTGGTAGGAAAGTTGTGTAAATCAAATTATACAACCCCCCCCCCCCCCCCACCCCCAAAACTCCATTTAATTCCAGGTTGGCAATTAAAAGGCAACAAAATAGGATAAATGCCAAGAGGTGTGAATACTTTTGCCACTGTAGACTGACTGACCCAGGTGGTAACTAAGACCGAACAGTACTGTGTGTTAAACCAGACTGACTGACCCAGGTGGTAACTAGGACCTAACAGTACTGTGTGTTAAACCAGACTGACTGACCCAGGTGGTAACTAGGACCGAACAGTACTGTGTGTTAAACCAGACTGACTGACCCAGGTGGTAACTAGGACCTAACAGTACTGTGTGTTAAACCAGACTGACTGACCCAGGTGGTAACTAGGACCTAACAGTACTGTGTGTTAAACCAGACTGACCCAGGTGGTAACTAAGACCGAACAGTACTGTGTGTTAAACCAGACTGACTGACCCAGGTGGTAACTAGGACCGAACAGTACTGTGTGTTAAACCAGACTGACTGACCCAGGTGGTAACTAAGACCGAACAGTACTGTGTGTTAAACCAGACTGACTGACCCAGGTGGTAACTAGGACCTAACAGTACTGTGTGTTAAACCAGACTGACCCAGGTGGTAACTAAGACCGAACAGTACTGTGTGTTAAACCAGACTGACTGACCCAGGTGGTAACTAGGACCTAACAGTACTGTGTGTTAAACCAGACTGACTGACCCAGGTGGTAACTAGGACCTAACAGTACTGTGTGTTAAACCAGACTGACTGACCCAGGTGGTAACTAGGACATAACAGTACTGTGTGTTAAACCAGACTGACTGACCCAAGTGGTAACTAAGACCTAACAGTACTGTGTGTTAAACCAGACTGACCCAGGTGGTAACTAGGACCTAACAGTACTGTGTGTTAAACCAGACTGACTGACCCAGGTGGTAACTAGGACCTAACAGTACTGTGTGTTAAACCAGACTGACTGACCCAGGTGGTAACTAGGACCTAACAGTACTGTGTGTTAAACCAGACTGACTGACCCAGGTGGTAACTAAGACCTAACAGTACTGTGTGTTAAACCAGACTGACTGACCCAGGTGGTAACTAAGACCTAACAGTACTGTGTGTTAAACCAGACTGACCCAGGTGGTAACTAGGACCTAACAGTACTGTGTGTTAAACCAGACTGACTGACTCAGGTGGTAACTAAGACCTAACAGTACTGTGTGTTAAACCAGACTGACTGACCCAGGTGGTAACTAAGACCTAACAGTACTGTGTGTTAAACCAGACTGAGTGGCTCTGAGGGTAACTAAGACCTACGTCTCAAATAGCCCTCTATTCCCTACATGATGCACTACATAGCCCTATGGGCCCCAGTCAGCAGTAGCACACTTTATAGGGATTAAGGTGCTCAAACTCTGTCCCCAAAGGACTGTCCTCCAGGGGAAAAGTATAACACCCTGTACCTGACCCACCACCCCCCCCTCCAGTCAACAGTTATCACATCTCAATTCATCTTTCTCCCTCTTTCTCTCACATGCGACTTCAGAATTGACATGGCAATCTAGCTTGACCTTCACACCATGTTAAAAGAAATCCTGTGGTCAAAAGCATCATCTCACGACGACATTAGTGGACAAGCTTCCCAGTCGAGAATTATTTTAAGATCCATTCTGCCTGTTGAGAACCTTTCCCCCCTTGTCTTTTTGCATTTCTCAAAGCTGCAGAGTCTCTGTACAGATGTCTGATTTATTAGGTGAGGCAAGAAATATCCTGAACTGATAATGACTCAAAGTAGCCATGGGTGCATTCATTAGTGCCCAATATCCTGAACTGATAATGACTCAAAGTAGCCATGGGTGCATTCATTAGTGCCCAATATCCTGAACTGATAATGACTCAAAGTAGCCATGGGTGCATTCATTAGTGCCCAATATCCTGAACTGATAATGACTCAAAGTAGCCATGGGTGCATTCATTAGTGCCCAATATCCTGAACTGATAATGACTCAAAGTAGCCATGGGTGCATTCATTAGTGCCCAATATCCTGAACTGATAATGACTCAAAGTAGCCATGGGTGCATTCATTAGTGCCCAATATCCTGAACTGATAATGACTCAAAGTAGCCATGGGTGCATTCATTAGTGCCCAATATCCTGAACTGATAATGACTCAAAGTAGCCATGGGTGCATTCATTAGTGCCCAATATCCTGAACTGATAATGACTCAAAGTAGCCATGGGTGCATTCATTAGTGCCCAATATCCTGAACTGATAATGACTCAAAGTAGCCATGGGTGCATTCATTAGTGCCCAATATCCTGAACTGATAATGACTCAAAGTAGCCATGGGTGCATTCATTAGTGCCCACTGTAGCAATTGTTTTATTTATTTAGCAACAAAAACAAGAGTTTCTTATTGGACAAGTTCACGTAAGACCCTCCTCGTTTTTAGTCCCGTTTTGCTACCGGTTTTGGTTCCTAGTGAATACACATTGTGTCATCGCCGAGCATCTCCACCTGATTAATGAAATGGTTGTCCTTCAGTGAGAGGCCCAGGCCATACAAAAAGGAAAGGAAACCAGCGTGGATGATGTGTTGAGTGGCTAGACAGTGTGGTTTCTGTGCCAGAGGGTGAAACGCGCGTGTTTTTTGTGTTGTTAGCATGTGACAGCTGATCCTATTGAAAGAGTCTGTCAGTGAGAACGGGTTATAACTGTTCTCTTTTGTCCTGTAGCCTTCAAACCTGTCCTGCTGTGTGGACTACCTTGTCCTGTAGCCTTAAAACATGTCCTGCTGTGTGGACTACCTTGTCCTGTAGCCTTAACCTGTCCTGCTGTGTGGACTACTTGTCCTGTAGCCTTAAAACCTGTCCTGCTGTGTGGACTACCTTGTCCTGTAGCCTTAACCTGTCCTGCTGTGTGGACTACCTTGCCCTGTAGCCTTAAAACCTGTCCTGCTGTGTGGACTACTTGTCCTGTAGCCTTAAAACCTGTCCTGCTGTGTGGACTACCTTGTCCTGTAGCCTTAACCTGTCCTGCTGTGTGGACTACCTTGTCCTGTAGCCTTAACCTGTCCTGCTGTGTGGACTACCTTGTCCTGTAGCCTTCAAACCTGTCCTGCTGTGTGGACTACCTTGTCCTGTAGCCTTAACCTGTCCTGCTGTGTGGACTACCTTGTCCTGTAGCCTTAAAACCTGTCCTGCTGTGTGGACTACCTTGTCCTGTAGCCTTAAAACCTGTCCTGCTGTGTGGACTACCTTGTCCTGTAGCCTTAAAACCTGTCCTGCTGTGTGGACTACCTTGTCCTGTAGCCTTAAAACCTGTCCTGCTGTGTGGACTACCTTGTCCTGTAGCCTTCAAACCTGTCCTGCTGTGTGGACTACCTTGTCCTGTAGCCTTAAAACCTGTCCTGCTGTGTGGACTACCTTGTCCTGTAGCCTTAAAACCTGTCCTGCTGTGTGGACTACCTTGTCCTGTAGCCTTAAAACCTGTCCTGCTGTGTGGACTACCTTGTCCTGTAGCCTTCAAACCTGTCCTGCTGTGTGGACTACCTTGTCCTGTAGCCTTCAAACCTGTCCTGCTGTGTGGACTACCTTGTCCTGTAGCCTTAAAACCTGTCCTGCTGTGTGGACTACCTTGTCCTGTAGCCTTAAAACCTGTCCTGCTGTGTGGACTACCTTGTCCTGTAGCCTTAACCTGTCCTGCTGTGTGGACTACCTTGTCCTGTAGCCTTAAAACCTGTCCTGCTGTGTGGACTACCTTGTCCCGTAGCCTTAACCTGTCCTGCTGTGTGGACTACCTTGTCCTGTAGCCTTAAAACCTGTCCTGCTGTGTGGACTACCTTGTCCTGTAGCCTTAAAACCTGTCCTGCTGTGTGGACTACCTTGTCCTGTAGCCTTAAAACCTGTCCTGCTGTGTGGACTACCTTGTCCTGTAGCCTTAAAACCTGTCCTGCTGTGTGGACTACCTTGTCCTGTAGCCTTAACCTGTCCTGCTGTGTGGACTACCTTGTCCTGTAGCCTTCAAACCTGTCCTGCTGTGTGGACTACCTTGTCCTGTAGCCTTAAAACCTGTCCTGCTGTGTGGACTACCTTGTCCTGTAGCCTTAACCTGTCCTGCTGTGTGGACTACCTTGTCCTGTAGCCTTCAAACCTGTCCTGCTGTGTGGACTACCTTGTCCTGTAGCCTTAAAAGCTGTCCTGCTGTGTGGACTACCTTGTCCTGTAGCCTTAACCTGTCCTGCTGTGTGGACTACCTTGTCCTGTAGCCTTCAAACCTGTCCTGCTGTGTGGACTACCTTGTCCTGTAGCCTTCAAACCTGTCCTGCTGTGTGGACTACCTTGTCCTGTAGCCTTAAAACCTGTCCTGCTGTGTGGACTACCTTGTCCTGTAGCCTTAAAACCTGTCCTGCTGTGTGGACTACCTTGTCCTGTAGCCTTAAAACCTGTCCTGCTGTGTGGACTACCTTGTCCTGTAGCCTTAAAACCTGTCCTGCTGTGTGGACTACCTTGTCCTGTAGCCTTAAAACCTGTCCTGCTGTGTGGACTACCTTGTCCTGTAGCCTTAAAACCTGTCCTGCTGTGTGGACTACCTTGTCCTGTAGCCTTAAAACCTGTCCTGCTGTGTGGACTACCTTGTCCTGTAGCCTTAACCTGTCCTGCTGTGTGGACTACCTTGTCCTGTAGCCTTAAAACCTGTCCTGCTGTGTGGACTACCTTGTCCTGTAGCCTTAAAACCTGTCCTGCTGTGTGGACTACCTTGTCCTGTAGCCTTAACCTGTCCTGCTGTGTGGACTACCTTGTCCTGTAGCCTTAAAACCTGTCCTGCTGTGTGGACTACCTTGTCCTGTAGCCTTAAAACCTGTCCTGCTGTGTGGACTACCTTGCCCATTTCCACGTCTAACAAGCTCACACACAAACAGATGCTGTTGTGAACACCAGGAGACAGCTGTTATTGATGGAGTGTGATGTTGTGAACAGCATGTTAAAGTATGTATACTTTAACATGACAAAAAAAAACTGTGTAGAACGATAATGGACCTACGTTCATGCAGTTTCTTGATTGTGTCCAACTCGCCTATGATCACCGAAATCAAAGCTAGACAGTCAAGGAACATGGAAATTCAAATTTTGAAGGCGAGAAAATATTTGAAAACATTTGTGCTGCCCTCCGGACTCATTTAGCGACCCCTGGTGGCTAAATGAGTTGAAGACGGAATGCGACCCCCGTGGCTAAATGAGTTGAAGACGGAATGCGACCCCTGGTGGCTAAATGAGTTGAAGACGGAATGCGACCCCTGGTGGCTAAATGAGTTGAAGACGGAATGCGACCCCTGGTGGCTAAATGAGTTGAAGACGGAATGCGACCCCTGGTGGCTAAATGAGTTGAAGACGGAATGCGACCCCTGGTGGCTAAATGAGTTGAAGACGGAATGCGACCCCTGGTGGCTAAATGAGTTGAAGACGGAATGCGACCCCTGGTGGCTAAATGAGTTGAAGACGGAATGCGACCCCTGGTGGCTAAATGAGTTGAAGACGGAATGCGACCCCCTGGTGGCTAAATGAGTTGAAGACGGAATGCGACCCCTGGTGACTAAATGAGTTGAAGACGGAATGCGACCCCTGGTGGCTAAATGAGTTGAAGACGGAATGCGACCCCTGGTGGCTAAATGAGTTGAAGACGGAATGCGACCCCTGGTGGCTAAATGAGTTGAAGACGGAATGCGACCCCTGGTGGCTAAATGAGTTGAAGACGGAATGCGACCCCTGGTGGCTAAATGAGTTGAAGACGGAATGCGACCCCTGGTGGCTAAATGAGTTGAAGACGGAATGCGACCCCTGGTGGCTAAATGAGTTGAAGACGGAATGCGACCCCTGGTGGCTAAATGAGTTGAAGACGGAATGCGACCCCTGGTGGCTAAATGAGTTGAAGACGGAATGCGACCCCTGGTGGCTAAATGAGTTGAAGACGGAATGCGACCCCCTGGTGGCTAAATGAGTTGAAGACAGAATGCGACCCCTGGTGACTAAATGAGTTGAAGACGGAATGCGACCCCTGGTGGCTAAATGAGTTGAAGACGGAATGCGACCCCTGGTGGCTAAATGAGTTGAAGACGGAATGCGACCCCTGGTGGCTAAATGAGTTGAAGACGGAATGCGACCCCCTGGTGGCTAAATGAGTTGAAGACGGAATGCGACCCCTGGTGGCTAAATGAGTTGAAGACGGAATGCGACCCCTGGTGGCTAAATGAGTTGAAGACGGAATGCGACCCCTGGTGGCTAAATGAGTTGAAGACGGAATGCGACCCCCTGGTGGCTAAATGAGTTGAAGACGGAATGCGACCCCTGGTGGCTAAATGAGTTGAAGACGGAATGCGACCCCTGGTGGCTAAATGAGTTGAAGACGGAATGCGACCCCCTGGTGGCTAAATGAGTTGAAGACGGAATGCGACCCCTGGTGGCTAAATGAGTTGAAGACGGAATGCGACCCCCTGGTGGCTAAATGAGTTGAAGACGGAATGCGACCCTGGTGGCTAAATGAGTTGAAGACGGAATGCGACCCCTGGTGGCTAAATGAGTTGAAGACGGAATGCGACCCCTGGTGGCTAAATGAGTTGAAGACGGAATGCGACCCCTGGTGGCTAAATGAGTTGAAGACGGAATGCGACCCCTGGTGACTAAATGAGTTGAAGACTGAATGTGACGCCTGGTGGCTAAATTAGTTGAAGACTGAATGCGACCCCTGGTGGTTAAATGATTTGAAAACATAATGCAACGCCTGGTTGCTAAATGAGTTGAAGACGGAATGCGACCCCTTTGGGCTAAATTAGTTGGACACCCCTGCTCTAGGTCAATAACAGTAGAAGAGCGATTGTCTGTATTCAGTAAGCAGGACAGCCATCACATTCAGGCCCTCCAGATTCTCGCTGACAAACCTGTACAATGACACTTGAGCCTCATTACCGGCCCCACACACACACACACACACACACACACACACACACACACACACACACACACACACACACACACACACACACACACACACACACACACTGTACTCTACTAATGAGGTGAAAGCCATGAATGTGGTCTTTGTCTGTGAGAGATGCTATCGGCTCTGACTGAACTCTATGGTCATCAGTGCGTGGCTAACTAATCTCTTCATGAAGGCCACTTCTCCCAACTAGCCTTTCAAATGGTCTGTAATGGATTCTAATGCAGAGGTTTTCAAACTAGGGTCTGGGTCCCCCTAGGGGAGGTACTGGAGGGGGTCAGATTTTTTTGTTGTGAAAAATAATTATTTTACGAATATCACTTGCTACAACAGAATACCATTCTGGATCATTTTTGTTTGTTTGAGTCCAGTATGAAGGAATTAAAAGAGTTTCACGAGCCAATGCTAGCTAGCGTTAGCGCAATGACTGAAAGTGTACAGGAACAGTTAGCGTGCTATCTTGAACGACCTAAACCAAATAGAAAGCATGCAGAAAAGACATTGAACTATATCTATTTTTATCATCTAACAGTCAAATACAAGCTAGACTGTCAGGGAGAATTGAAAACTCCGTAAACCAGTCATAAACCAGCGCACATGCCCCATTGATTTTGAAATTAGCTTTAAAACTGCAATTGTCTCTCAGCTCCATGCCAAACTGTGTAGAATTGCCAAGATACCTTTCTAAGTGTACTTACTTTATTATGTATTGGATCAGGAAAAAGCAAACCTTTACATTACCGATAAAATGGCCTGACAGTGAAGTGGACATTCTCGCTATTCATATCCCGAAAGAAAGAAATGATCCCTCTCCAATACATTGTTATAGAATGTTTGCAAAAATTTATAAGGTCTCGCTACCATGGAAAGGTAAATACCTATACCTATAAATATCTATATTGAAAAATCGATCTGATTTTAATTCTTTAATCCGTTTCTCTTTTTACTTTTGGACCTGCCTACCCCGAACAACTTGTTTTGTGAAATTATGATTTATTTCAGCTTTTGTTTCTTTCATCACATTCCCAGTGGGTCAGAAGTTTACATACATTCAAGTAGTATTTGGTAGCATTGCCTTTAAATTGTTTACCTTTGGTCAAACGTTTCTGGTAGCCTTCCACAAGCTACCCACAATAAATTGGGTGAATTTTGGCCCATTCCTCCTGACAGAGCTGGTGTAACTGAGTCAGGTTTGTAGGCCTCCTTGCTCACACACACTTTTTCAGTTCTGACCACTATTTTTCTATGGGATTGAGGTCAGGGCTTCGTGATGGCCTCTCCAATACCTTGACTTTGTTGTCCTTAAGCCATTTTGCCACAACTTTGGAAGTATGCTTGGGGTCATTGTCCATTTGGAAGACCCCTTTGCGACCAAGCTTTAACTTCCTGACTGACATCTTGAGATGTTGCTTCAATATATCCACATAATTTTACCATCCTCACGATGCCATCTATTTTGTAAAGTGCATCAGGCCTTCCTGCAGAAAAGCACCCCCGAAACATGATGGAGCCACCCCCGTGCTTCACGGCTTGCAAGCCTCCCCCTTTTTCCTCCAAACATAACGATGTTGGAGATCGAGATGTGTGTAGCTGAGACAGCCAGCCTTTGTAGCCTAGTAGACCTATATCATGTGGCCTGGTAGACCTATATCATGTGGCCTGGTAGACCTATAACATGTGGCCTGGTAGACCTATATCATGTGGCCTGGTAGACCTATATCATGTGGCCTGGTAGACCTATATCATGTGGCCTGGTAGACCTATATCATGTGGCCTGGTAGACCTATATCATGTGGCCTGGTGGACCTATATCATGTATATGTAGTAGACCTATAGGATGTAGTCTGGTAGACATATATCATGTTGATGTAGTAGACCTATATCATGTTGTCTAGTTGACATGTATCATGTGGATGTAGTAGACCTGTATCATGTGGATGTAGTAGACCTGTATCATGTAGCTGTAGTAGACCTATATCATGTTGTCTGGTAGACCTATATCATGTTGTCTAGTAGACCTATATCATGTGGATGTAGTAGACCTGTATCATGTGGATGTAGTAGACCTATATCATGTCGTCTAGTAGACATGTATCATGTAGATGGGGCGGCAGTGTAGGCTAGTGGTTAGAACATTGGACTAGTAACCGAAAGGTTGCAAGTTCAAATCCCCGAGCTGACAAGGTACAAAATCTGTCGTTCTGCCCCTGAACAGGCAGTTAACCCACTGTTCCTAGGCCGTCATTGAAAATAAGAATTTGTTCTTAACTGACTTGCCTAGTAAAATAAAGGTTAAAAAAAAGATGTAGTAGACCTGTATCATGTGGATGTAGTAGACCTGTATCATGTGGATGTAGTAGACCTGTATCATGTGGATGTAGTAGACCTATATCATATGGATGTAGTAGACCTGTATCATGTAGCTGTAGTAGACCTATATCATGTTGTCTGGTAGACCTATATCATGTTGTCTAGTAGACCTATATCATGTAGATGTAGTAGACCTATATCATGTAGCTGGTTTAGACCTGTATCATGTAGATGTAGTAGACCTATATCATGCTGTCTAGTAGACCTATATCATGTAGCTGTAATATCATGTTGTCTAGTAGACCTATATCATGTAGATGTAGTAGACCTATATCATGTAGCTGTAGTAGACCTATAGGATGTGGTAGACCTATATCATGTTGTCTAGTAGACCTATATCATGTGGATGTAGTAGACCTATATCATGTGGATGTAGTAGACCTGTATCATGTTGTCTAGTAGACCTATATCATGTAGTAGACCTATATCATGTTGTCTAGTAGACCTATATCATGTTGTCTAGTAGACCTATATCATGTAGTAGACCTATATCATGTTGTCTAGTAGACCTCTATCATGTAGTAGACCTATATCATGTAGTAGACCTATATCATGTAGTAGACCTATATCATGTAGTATACCTATATCATTTAGTAGACCTATAGGATGTGGTAGACCTATATCATGTTGTCTAGTAGACCTATATCATGTAGTAGACCTATATCATGTAGTAGACCTATATCATGTTGTCTAGTAGACCTATATCATGTAGTAGACCTATATCATGTAGTAGACCTATATCATGTAGTAGACCTACATCATTAGGTAGGTTAACACGTGGCCCTAGCGTAGGTCTGGTAGTTAAGCTGCGTACACATTGTGGACGACAGCAGTATACGGTCGGCTTGGCGTGTGTGTGATGGGGGAGGTTATATGCTGGACTGACTGTACTGTCGGAGAGGCCCGAGCAATTACTTATCTGATACTGTTAATTAGGTTGGGACCTCTGTGTGGGCTTGCATGGAGACACACACACACACACACACACACACACACACACACACACACACACACACACACAGACAGACAGAGGTAGTAACAATGACAGTTGATGATTTACGGTACAAGCCAGTATGAACTTGGGGATTGAAGAGAGAACCTCTTACATTTAGTTGCTCTTACACCAAGGTAATTAGGTTACTCTTGTAACGACGTTATTTTACACTTTAAAAAGCTTACAATGGAGATGTCGGCAGGTGGCACTCTTGAAGCCAGGATTAGACACATAGTAGCCTAGTAGACCTGTATCATGTTGTCTAGTAGACCTATATGTGGATGTAATAGACCTATATCATGTTGTCTAGTAGACCTGTATCATGTTGTCTAGTAGACCTATATCATGTGGATGTAGTAGACCTATATCATGTTGTCTAGTAGACCTATATCATGTTGATGTAGTAGACCTATATCATGTTGTCTAATAGACCTATATCATGTAGCTGTAGTAGACCTATATCATGTAGCTGTAGTAGACCTATATCAGGTAGCTGTAGTAGACCTATATCAGGTAGCTGTAGTAGACCTATATCATGTTGTCTAGTAGACCTATATCATGTTGATGTAGTAGACCTATATCATGTTGTCTAGTAGACCTGTATCATGTGGATGTAGTAGACCTGTATCTTGTGGATGTAGTAGACCTATATCATGTGGATGTAGTAGACCTATATCATGTAGCTGTAGTAGACCTATATCATGTAGCTGTAGTAGACCTATATCATGTAGCTGTAGTAGACCTATATCAGGTAGCTGTAGTAGACCTATATCAGGTAGCTGTAGTAGACCTATATCATGTTGATGTAGTAGACCTATATCATGTTGTCTAGTAGACCTGTATCATGTGGATGTAGTAGACCTGTATCTTGTGGATGTAGTAGACCTATATCATGTGGATGTAGTAGACCTATATCATGTAGCTGTAGTAGACCTATATCATGTAGCTGTAGTAGACCTATATCATGTAGATGTAGTAGACCTGTATCATGTAGCTGCAATATCATGTTGTCTAGTAGACCTATATCATGTGGATGTAGTAGACCTATATCATGTGGATGTAGTAGACATATATCATGTAGCTGTAGTAGACCTATATCATGTAGCTGTAGTAGACCTATATCATGTAGCTGTAGTAGACCTATATCATGTAGCTGTAGTAGACCTATATCATGTAGCTGTAGTAGACCTATATCATGTAGCTGTAGTAGACCTATATCATGTGGATGTAGTAGACCTATATCATGTGGATGTAGACCTATATCATATAGCTGTAGTATACCTATATCATGTAGCTGTAATAGACCTATATCATGTTGATGTTGTAGACCTATATCATGTTGATGTAGTAGACCCATATCATGTTGTCTAGTAGATCTATATCATGTTGTCTAGTAGACCTATATCATGTTGTCTAGTAAACCTATATCATGTTGTCTAGTAGACCTATATCATGTTGTCTAGTAGACCTATATCATGTTGTCTAGTAGACCTATATCATGTTGATGTAGTAGACCTATATCGTGTAGCTGTAGTAGACCTATATCATGTTGTCTAGTAGAACTATATCATGTTGTCTAGTAGACCTATATCATGTAGCTGTAGTAGACCTATATCATGTTGTCTAGTAGACCTATATCATGTTGATGTAGTAGACCTATATCGTGTAGCTGTAGTAGACCTATATCACGTTGTCTAGTAGACCTATATCATGTAGCTGTAGTAGACCTATATCATGTAGATGTAGTAGACCCATATCATGTGGATGTAGTAGACTTATATCATGTTGTCTAGTAGACCTGTATCATGTAGATGTAGTAGACCTATATCATGTTGTCTAGTAAACCTATATCATGTTGATGTAGTAGACCTATATCATGTTGATGTAGTAGACCTATATCATGTTGATGTAGTAGAACTATATCATGTTGATGTAGTAGACCTATATCATGTTGTCTAGTAGATCTGTATCATGTAGCTGTAGTAGATCTATATCATGTTGTCTAGTAAACCTATATCATGTTGATGTAGTAGACCTATATCATGTTGATGTAGTAGACCTATATCATGTTGATGTAGTAGAACTATATCATGTTGATGTAGTAGACCTATATCATGTTGTCTAGTAGATCTGTATCATGTAGCTGTAGTAGATCTATATCATGTTGTCTAGTAAACCTATATCATGTTGATGTAGTAGACCTATATCATGTTGATGTAGTAGACCTATATCATGTTGATGTAGTAGACCTATATGTGGATGTAGTAGACCTGTATCATGTTGATGTAGTAGATCTATATCATGTTGTCTAGTAAACCTATATCATGTTGATGTAGTAGACCTATAGCATGTTGATGTAGTAGTCCTATATCATGTTGTCTAGTAAACCTATATCATGTTGATGTAGTAGACCTATATCATGTTGATGTAGTAGACCTAAAGCATGTTGATGTAGTAGACCTATATCATGTTGTCTAGTAAACCTATATCATGTTGATGTAGTAGACCTATATCATGTGGATGTAGTAGACCTATATTGTGTAGCTGTAGTAGACCTATATCATGTTGTCTAGTAGACCTATATCATGTTGAAATATTTTCTGTGGAATCTAAGGTAGTTCAGGTATTCAGTCGTTGCACCTGAGGGCTGGGGGGGTTTTCACTACCTAACTGACAAGTTAGCTTTAGGCCTTGACAGTGTTACTGTCTTTATTACTGAAGCCCTCCAGGTGAAGGAGGTGCTTCATCCCAAATGGCACCCTTCCCTACTTTTTGTTCACTTCATTTGGCCAAGGTCCATAGTGAATTGGGTGCCATTAAGGACGAAGCCGTGATTGGGCTGTACCCTACCCTTCCAAAAGTTAGCGATCTATCTTTGCGTGTTAAGATGAGATGGCTTGGGTGCTTCAGCTCCACTGCCAGAGAACTAATAAATGGTGAAATTACTAAATGGTGAAATGAAGTCTCTCTTATCTTTGAGAGAGAGAGAGAGCGAGAGATCCCCTCTTCCGGGGCTGATGCCTCAGCAGGTTCAGGAATGTCTCATCACTCCCAGACATGACATCCTAGAGAGAACCTGCACAGAAAGAATCCTTAAACTGTACCTGACTGAAGGAAGTATTGGATGTCACAGAACAAAGCTGTTTGTAATAGCCTGAAGTCCAACGTTATGATGTAACAGTATAGAGATATAGACCCAGATGGTGTAACCATATAGAGATATAGACCCAGATGATGTAACAGTATAGAGATATAGACCCAGATGATGTAACATTATAGAGATATAGACCCAGATGATGTAACAGTATAGAGATATAGACCCAGATGATGTAACAGTATAGAGATATAGACCCAGATGGTGTAACAGTATAGAGATATAGACCCAGATGATGTAACCTTATATAGAGATATAGACCCAGATGATGTAACATTATAGAGATATAGACCCAGATGATGTAACATTATAGAGATATAGACCCAGATGATGTAACATTATAGAGATATAGACCCAGATGATGTAACATTATATAGAGATATAGACCCAGATGATGTAACATTATAGAGATATAGACCCAGATGATGTAACCATATAGAGATATAGACCCAGATGGTGTAACAGTATAGAGATATAGACCCAGATGATGTAACGTATAGAGATATCGACCCAGATTATGCTATAGACCCAGATGATGTAACAGTATAGAGATATAGACCCAGATGATGTAACATTAGAGAGATATAGACCCAGATAATGTTTTTAAGGAGATATAGACTCAGATGATGTAATATTAGAGCGATATAGACCCAGATGATGTAACATTAGAGAGATATAGACCCAGATGCTGTTTTTAGAGAGATATAGACCCAGATGATGTAACATTAGAGAGATATAGACCCAGATGCTGTTTTTAGAGAGATATAGACACAGATGATGTAACATTAGAGAGATATAGACCCAGATGCTGTTTTTAGAGAGATATAGACCCAGATAATGTTTTTATGGAGATATAGACCCAGATAATGTTTTTATGGAGATATAGACCCAGATGATGTAACATTAGAGATATAGACCCAGATGCTGTTTTTAGAGAGATATAGACCCAGATGATGTAACATTAGAGATATAGACCCAGATAATGTTTTTATGGAGATATAGACCCAGATGATGTAACATTAGAGATATAGACCCAGATGCTGTTTTTAGAGAGATATAGACCCAGATGATGTAACATTAGAGATATAGACCCAGATAATGTTTTTATGGAGATATAGACCCAGATGATGTAACATTAGAGATATAGACCCAGATGCTGTTTTTAGAGAGATATACCTTAGATATTGGTTTCCATAGAATGTTTCCAGACTTGTCTCCTGAATTTAAAATGCAACTCATCTGGTGAAGTTATTTCCCCTATAACTCACTCTGCCGCAGGATATTACATCATACTTCCCAGTTCCTTTGGGGGAACCCCCTCCAGCAATATTTAGATATTAAATAGCATTGGAATATTTCATCATTTGGTTGACTAATATAGGCCTAAAGGTTTTATTTTTTCAGATATAAACATAACATCTAGTGGATAGAGAGTTGGACTGGTAACCCAAAGGTTAAAGGTTAAAGTTGTTTTCTGGTTGTGAAACGTGCTATTAAGGGAAAAGGAAGCAGACATAATCACGAGAATTTTAATTTCTCTGTAATATAACATTGTACGGTCCACGCTGTGGCTGAACCTAGACAGGGTGGGGATTTGGATCTGTAGAGCTGGGTAGGGTTTCAGTGGAAGGGAGAGAAATATGGAGGGAATGGGAGAGAGGAAGAACGAGAGAGGGAATGGGAGAGAGGGGGAATGGGAGAGAGGAAGAACGAGAGGGGGAATGGGAGAGAGGGGGAATGGGAGAGAGGAAGAACGAGAGGGGGAATGGGAGAGAGGAAGAACGAGAGGGGAATGGGAGAGAGGAAGAACGAGAGGGGGAATGGGAGAGAGGAAGAACGAGAGGGGGAATGGGAGAGAGGGGGAATGGGAGAGAGGAAGAACGAGAGGGGGAATGGGAGAGAGGAAGAACGAGAGGGGGAATGGGAGAGAGGGGGAATGGGAGAGAGGAAGAACGAGAGGAAGAACGAGAGGGGGAATGGGAGAGAGGAAGAACGAGAGGGGGAATGGGAGAGCGGAAGAACGAGAGGGGGAATGGGAGAGAGGAAGAACGAGAGAGAGGAAGAACGAGAGGGGGAATGGGAGAGAGGAAGAACGAGAGGGGGAATGGGAGAGCGGAAGAACGAGAGGGGGAATGGGAGAGAGGAAGAACGAGAGAGAGGAAGAACGAGAGGGGGAATGGGAGAGAGGGGGAATGGGAGAGAGGAAGAACGAGAGGGGGAATGGGAGAGAGGAAGAACGAGAGGGGGAATGGGAGAGAGGGGGAATGGGAGAGAGGAAGACCGAGAGGGGGAATGGGAGAGAGGAAGACCGAGAGGGGGAATGGGAGAGAGGAAGACCGAGAGGGGGAATGGGAGAGAGGAAGAACGAGAGGGGGAATGGGAGAGAGGGGGAATGGGAGAGAGGAAGAACGAGAGGGGGAATGGGAGAGAGGAAGAACGAGAGGGGGAATGGGAGAGAGGAAGAACGAGAAGGGGAATGGGAGAGAGGAAGAACGAGAGGGGGAATGGGAGAGAGGAAGAACGAGAGGAAGAACGAGAGGGGGAATGGAGAGAGGAAGAACGAGAGGGGGAATGGGAGAGCGGAAGAATGAGAGGGGGAATGGGAGAGAGGAAGAACGAGAGGGGGAATGGGAGAGAGGAAGAACGAGAGGGGGAATGGGAGAGAGGAAGAACGAGAGGGGGAATGGGAGAGAGGAAGAACGAGAGGGGGAATGGGAGAGAGGGGGAATGGGAGAGAGGAAGAACGAGAGGGGGAATGGGAGAGAGAGGGAATGGGAGAGAGGAAGAACGAGAGGGGGGAATGGGAGAGAGGGGGAATGGGAGAGAGGAAGAACGAGAGAGGGAATGGGAGAGAGGAAGAACGAGAGGGGGAATGGGAGAGAGGAAGAACGAGAGGGGGAACGGGAGAGAGGAAGAACGAGAGAGGGAACGGGAGAGAGGAAGAACGAGAGGGGGAATGGGAGAGAGGGGGAATGGGAGAGAGGAAGAACGAGAGAGGGAATGGGAGAGAGGAAGAACGAGAGGGGGAATGGGAGAGAGGAAGAACGAGAGGGGGAACGGGAGAGAGGAAGAACGAGAGAGGGAACGGGAGAGAGGAAGAACGAGAGGGGGAATGGGAGAGAGGAAGAACGAGAGGGGGAATGGGAGAGAGGAAGAACGAGAGGGGGAATGGGAGAGAGGAAGAACGAGAGGGGGAATGGGAGAGAGGAAGAACGAGAGGGGGAATGGGAGAGAGGAAGAACGAGAGGGGGAATGGGAGAGAGGAAGAACGAGTGGGACAGAGGGATTGTTAGAGAAAGAAAAGGGAGAGAGAGAAGCTGGGTGGTATGGACAGAGGGAGAGAAAGAGAGAAGCTAGGTGGTATGGACAGAGGGAGAGAAAGAGAGAAGCTAGGTGGTATGGACAGAGGGGGAGAAAGAGAGAGGCCCAGAGTTGTCATTATGGACTGTGACAGTTCCCTCCCTGACTAGGGTGGTTGCCGTGGTTCCTATTGTTTGGAGGAAGCCACAGGGATAGGGCCGTGTCCCAAAAGGCCATTCCCTACATTAGTGCACTACTTTTGACCACAACCCTATGAGCCCTGGTGGAAAGTAGTGCACTACTTTTGACCACAACCCTATGTGCCCTGGTGGAAAGTAGTGCACTACTTTTGACCACAACCCTATGAGCCCTGGTGGAAAGTAGTGCACTACTTTTGACCACAACCCTATGAGCCCTGGTGGAAAGTAGTGCACTACTTCTGACCACAACCCTATGAGCCCTGGTGGAAAGTAGTGCACTACTGTTGACCACAACCCTATGAACCCTGGTGGAAAGTAGTGCACTACGTTTGACCACAACCCTATGAGCCCTGGTGGAAAGTAGTGCACTACTTTTGACCACAACCCTATGAGCCCTGGTGGAAAGTAGTGCACTACTTTTGACCACAACCCTATGAGCCCTGGTGGAATGTAGTGCACTACTTTTGACCACAACCCTATGAGCCCTGGTGGAAAGTAGTTTCCTACTTTTGACCACAACCCTATGAGCCCTGGTGGAAAGTAGTGCACTACTTTTGACCACAACCCTATGAGCCCTGGTGGAAAGTAGTGCACTACTTTTGACCACAACCCTATGAACCCTGGTGGAAAGTAGTGCACTACGTTTGACCACAACCCTATGAGCCCTGGTGGAAAGTAGTGCACTACTTTTGACCACAACCCTATGAGCCCTGGTGGAAAGTAGTGCACTACTTTTGACCACAACCCTTTGAGCCCTGGTGGAAAGTAGTGCACTACTTTTGACCAAACCCCTATGAGCCCTGGTGGAAAGTAGTGCACTAGGGATCCATTGAAACACAGTGGATCTGCTCTTTTTTTGTCGCTGCTGATTGAGTCCTAGACTTGGCCAGAGCCTTTCTCTGTCGTGTTGCTCTTTCTCTATTCCCATGATTCCTTTCTCCGTCTCTGTCACCGTTTCACCTCCTGCTACTGTAATTCAGTCACCGTTTCACCTCCTGCTACTGTAATTCATTCACTGTTTCACCTCTTGCTACTGTAATTCAGTCACTGTTTCACCTCTTGCTACTGTAATTCAGTCACCGTTTCACCTCCTGCTACTGTAATTCAGTCACTGTTTCACCTCCTGCTACTGTAATTCAGTCACTGGTTCACCTCCTGCTACTGTAATTCAGCCACTGGTTCACCTCCTGCTATTGTAATTCAGTCACTGTTTCACCTCCTGCTACTGTAATTCAGTCACTGTTTCACCTCCTGCTACTGTAATTCAGTCACTGTTTCACCTCCTGCTGTAATTCAGTCACTGTTTCATCTCCTGCTACTGTAATTCAGTCACTGTTTCACCTCTTGCTACTGTAATTCAGTCACTGTTTCACCTCCTGCTACTGTAATTCAGTCACTGTTTCACCTCCTGCTACTGTAATTCAGCCAGTGTCGAAGGTTGTGCTGCTATTAAAGGTGTGTGACTGCCACCTAGTGTTAGTTTGAAACATTACATCTCCTTGGTCACACTGACTCATTCTCCTTTCTTTCTTTGTTTCCGTGATCCCAGAGTGTGTGCAGGCTTTTTGTCCAGTCAGAACTAATCAACTGTGATCATCAAGGCCCCCCCCCCCCCCAGATGTGTGTGTTAAGGCTGGGCTGAAACTAAAGCCTCTTTTACTAAGTCTAAAATTGTCGTTATCTCCTCCCAGTCATCGTTTAGAGGTGCGGTCCCAGGTGGCTCAGGCCTTCCTGTCTAAGTTCCAGCTGTCCTCTGAAGAGATGGACACACTACGAGGGGTAAGAGACGCACCCATCACGGAGGACTTCTTCAAGGCTCTGAGCAGAGTGAAGAACATCCATGAAGATGTCAGGATTCTCCTGAGGACCAACCAGCAGACTGCAGGGTGAGAGACAAACTGTATATACAGAGCATTCAGAAAGTATTCAGACCCCTTCCCCTTTTCCACATTTTGTTACATTACAGCCTTGTTATAAAATTGATTCAATTTTTTTTTACCTGTCTATGCGCAATACCCCATAATGACATCACAATACCACATAATGACATCACAATAGCCCATAATGACATCACAATAGGCCATAATGGCATCACAATACCCCATAATGACATCACAATACCCCATAATGACATCACAATACCCCATAATGACATCACAATAGGCCATAATGGCATCACAATACCCCATAATGACATCACAATACCCCATAATGACATCACAATAGCCCATAATGACATCACAATAGCCCATAATGACATCACAATAGCCCATAATGGCATCACAATAGCCCATAATGACATCACAATAGCCCATAATGACATCACAATACCCCATAATGACATCACAGTACCCCATAATGACATCACAATAGCCCATAATGGCATCACAATAGCCCATAATGGCATCACAATAGCCCATAATGACATCACAATAGCCCATAATGACATCACAATACCCCATAATGACATCACAATAGGCCATAATGGCATCACAATACCCCATAATGACATCACAATAGCCCATAATGACATCACAATAGCCCATAATGACATCACAATACCCCATAATGACATCACAATAGCCCATAATGACATCACAATAGCCCATAATGACATCACAATAGCCCATAATGACATCACAATAGCCCATAATGGCATCACAATAGCCCATAATGACATCACAATAGCCCATAATGACATCACAATAGCCCATAATGACATCACAATAGCCCATAATGACAAAGCAAAAACAGGTTTTTAGAATTGTTTGATAATTTGATAACTGAAAAATCATATTTACATAAGTATTCAGACTCTTCACCCAGTACTTTGTTGAAGTGCCTTTGGCAGTGATTACAGCCTCGAGTCTTCTTGGGTATGACGCAACAAGCTTGACAAACCTGTATTTGGGGAGTTTCTCTCATTCTTCTCTGCAGATCCTCTCAAGCTCTGTCAGGTTGGATGGAGAGCGTCGCCACACAGCTCTTTTCAGGTCTCTCTAGAGATGTTCGATCGGGTTCAAGTCTGGGCTCTGGCTGGGCCACTCAAGAACATTCAGAGACTTGTGCAGAAGCCACTCCTGCATTGTCTTGGTTGTGTGCTTAGGGTCGTTTTCCTGTTGGAAGGTGAACCTTCGCCCCAGTCTGAGGTCCTGAGCGCTCTGGAGCAGGTTTTCATCAAGGATCTTTCTGTATTTGCTCCGTTCAGCTTTGCCTCGATCCTGACTATTCTCCCAGTCCCTGCCGCTGAAAAACATCCCCACAGCATGATGCTGCCACCACCATGGTTCACCGTAGGGATGGTGCCAGGTTTCCTCCAGACGTGACGCTTGGCATTCAGGCCAAAGAGTTCAATATTGGTTTCATCAGATTAGAGAATCTGGTTGAATCTTGATTCTTTAGGTGCCTTTTGGCAAATTCCAAACAGGCTGTCATGTGCCTTTGACTGAGGAGTGGCTTCTGTCTGGTTACTCTACCATAAAGGCCTGATTGATGGAGTGCTGCAGAGATTGTTGTCCTTCTGTAAGGTTCTGCCATCGTCACAGAGGAACGCTGGAGCTCTGTCAGTGACCATCGGGTTCTTCTCCCCCGATTGCTCAGTTTGGCCAGACGGCCAGCTCTAGGAGGAGTCTTGGTGGTTCCAAACTTCTTGCATTTGGAGGCCAATGTGTTTTTGGGGACATTCAATGCTGTAAAACGTTTTGGTACCCTTCCCCAGATCTGTGCCTCGACACAATCCTGTCTCAATTCCTTCGACCTTGTGGCTTGGTTTTTACTCTGACATGCACTGTCAATTGTGGGACCTTATATAGACAGGTGTGTGTGCCTTTCCAAATCAAGTCCAATCAATTGAATTTACCACAGGTGGACTCCAATCAAGTTGTAGAAACATTTAAGGATGATCAATGGAAACAGGATGCACCTGAGCTCAATTTCGAGTCACATAGTAAAAGGGTCTGAATAATAATGTAAATAAGGTATTTCTGTTTTTACTTTGAATAAATTAGCTAAAATGTCTAAACCAATTTTTGCTTTGTCATTTTGGGTATTGTTTGTAGATTGCTGAGGATTTTAATTTTTAATTTAATCCATTTTAGAAGAAGGCTGTAACGTAACAAAATGTGGGAAAAAGTCAAGGGGTCTGAATACTTTCCGAATGCGCTGTTTGTGAAACTCAATTGCCTTTTCTTATTCCAGTTGTTAAATGTGTCTCCCATCCAGGCTGGACATCATGGAGCAGATGGCTGTGTTACAGGAGACGTCCTACGAACAGCTCTACCGCTGGACACAGAGTGAGCACTCATTCATCCATCCTTTCATTCATTCATACACCGACTGGGTTCATGGACTGAATTCTAACCTAATGGTAACGTGTTCACTTAGTCTTCCATTGACGTGGATGCTAACGTGTTCACTTAGTCTCCCATTGACGTAGATGCTAACGTGTTCACTTAGTCTCCCATTGACGTGGATGCTAACGTGTTCACTTAGTCTCCCATTGACGTAGATGCTAACGTGTTCACTTAGTCTCCCATTGACGTGGATGCTAACGTGTTCACTTAGTCTCCCATTGACGTAGATGCTAACGTGTTCACTTAGTCTCTCATTGACGTGGATGCTAACGTGTTCACTTAGTCTCCCATTGACGTAGATGCTAACGTGTTCACTTAGTCTCTCATTGACGTGGATGCTAACGTGTTCACTTAGTCTCCCATTGACGTGGATGCTAACGTGTTCACTTAGTCTCCCATTGACGTAGATGCTAACGTGTTCACTTAGTCTCCCATTGACGTGGATGCTAACGTGTTCACTTAGTCTCCCATTGACGTAGATGCTAACGTGTTCACTTAGTCTCTCATTGACGTGGATGCTAACGTGTTCACTTAGTCTCCCATTGACGTAGATGCTAACGTGTTCACTTAGTCTCTCATTGACGTGGATGCTAACGTGTTCACTTAGTCTCCCATTGACGTGGATGCTAACGTGTTCACTTAGTCTCCCATTGACGTGGATGCTAACGTGTTCACTTAGTCTCTCATTGACGTAGATGCTAACGTGTTCACTTAGTCTCCCATTGACATAGATGCGTGACCTAGGTAGGATTCACTCCATATTGAGAGATTTAGCATTTAAGTACTGACACATTCTAATCTCTCCCTCTCTCTCTTTCTCTCTATATATCTCTCGCTCTTTCGCTTTCTCTCTCTCTCTCTTTCTCTCTCTCTCTCTCCCTCGCTCTAGATGAGTGCCGTGGTCTGACCCAGGAGTCCTGTGACATCAGTCCAGTGCTTAGTCAGGCTATGGAGGCCTTGCAGGACCGCCCTGTTCTCTACAAGTAAGCACCACACACACCTTTTTATATATATATATGAAATCGTTAATGCACATGATTAAAAAGTGCATTAATGTGGATTAAAGTTGATTTATCAAATGTCTTTGATTCAGATGACCATGAATTGTTGCTAGCTAGACTCAGTAACATTGGTCTCAGTGAAGGGGCAGTAAATTGGTTTAGGAACTAATCTTTCTGACAGAACACAATGTGTTATATACTGACAATCACAAGTCTAGTTGTCTAGAGATTAATGAAGGGGTGCCCCAGGGTTCCATTCTAGCTCCTGTGTTGTTCTCAATGATTTGGGAAATGGGATGCAACCAGCAACGTTCCATCTATATGCAGATGATACAGTTCTATATTCATGTGCTCCTTCTCTGGTTCAGGCTGTTGAAGAGCTGCAGACTGCTTTTCAATCACTGCAGGCCTCCCTTTATGGTCTCAAACTGGTCTTGGATGTAGAAACAACTAAGTTCATGACCTTTTACCAGAGCTAGAACTCTGCCAGAGAACTTTAGCATTGTCACATCTGATGGCTTATTGGAAAAGTGTCATCCTACAAATACCAAGGTATGTGGTTGGATGACAAGTTGTCCTTTAAAGTTCATGTGGATAATCTTGTGACAAAGTTTCAATTGAAATTGGGTTTTATTTTCATAATAAGGCTTGCTTCCTGCTTATGACTAAAAAGAAGGTTGTTCAGTCCACTTTTCTCTCTGTTATTGATTATGGTGACTTGTTGTATTTGGATGCAGCATCCTCTGTCTGACAGAGACTGGACTCTGTTTATCATGCAGCCTCCTCTGTCTGACAGAGACTGGACTCTGTTTATCATGTAGCCTCCTCTGTTTATCATGTAGCCTCCTCTGTTTATCATGCAGCCTCCTCTGTCTGGCAGAGACTAGACTCTGTTTATCATGCAGCCTCCTCTGTCTTACAGAGACTGGACTCTGTTTACCATGTAGCCTCCTCTGTTTATCATGCAGCCTCCTCTGTCTGGCAGAGACTAGACTCTGTTTATCATGCAGCCTCCTCTGTCTGGCAGAGACTAGACTCTGTTTATCATGTAGCCTCCTCTGTTTATCATGCAGCCTCCTCTGTCTGGCAGAGACTAGACTCTGTTTATCATGCAGCCTCCTCTGTCTTACAGAGACTGGACTCTGTTTATCATGTAGCCTCCTCTGTTTATCATGCAGCCTCCTCTGTCTGACAGAGACTGGACTCTGTTTATCATGCAGCCTCCTCTGTCTTACAGAGACTGGACTCTGTTTATCATGCAGCCTCCTCTGTTTATCATGCAGCCTCCTCTGTCTTACCTCGTGGTCTTATTTTCTTATTATTTGGGGTGGGGGGGTAGAGTAAACCCTCTCTCTTCGCCTTTTCCTCTCTACCACGACTCACCATCACCACCAGCCAATTGACAACCACTGAAGATGCAGTTATCTGTCAGGTCCACATGGGGGCACACTTTTCCCATAATGGTCCTGTATGTATGCTGTTCAGCTTCTCAGAGTACACCAGAGATAATCATTACAACAGAGAGATTAGTCTGACTGTTAACAGTACACCAGAGATAATCATTACAACAGAGAGATTAGTCTGACTGTTAAAAGTAAACCAGGGGTCCCTGACTCATGTTAGCCTCCTGGTCCAACCGTAGACATGCATATATCCTGTGTTTATATACATTGTTACAACATGTTTTCTTACTGACGGTCACACCTCCCTTCCTCTCCTTATCCTCTGTCCTTCCTTCCTTCCTTCCTTCCTTCCCTCCCTCCCTCCCTCCCTCCCTCCCTCCCTCCCTCCCTCCCTCCCTCCCTCCCTCCCTCCCTCCCTCCCTCCCTCCCTCCCTCCCTCCCTCCCTCCCTCCCTCCCTCCCTCCCTCCCTCCCTCCCTCCCTCCCTCCCTCCCTCCCTCCCTATTTGTCTCTCCTCCCCTCTCTCTGTCTCTCCCACGTTCCTCAGCCAAGGCCAGGGGATGTGGGGGTGGTAGACTGCTGTTCCTGTTATACACCCCCTCCTGTCCCCCTCCCTGACTGGCAGCAACAATGTTTAGCTACTGTTTAGTCTGACAGGGTTGTCTTCCCCCCCAAACAAGCCATAAAACACACCTCTTCTCAGATAGACAGACACATGGACAGTGTTGTCTGTCTGTCTACCTTGACCTCCGGCTCCAAAACACAGACACTCTGTCTTGTGGTCTTCTCACTCACGGGTGTGTTGTGTTTTGTCTGTCTCTCATCCCTATTCCCCTGGTTGGCACATAGCAGCAGAGAGCAGCGGTACTATAGCAACAGTAATATAGTAACTACTATAGCAACAGTACTATAGCAACAGTACTATAGCAACAGTACTATAGTAATAGTACTATAGCAACAGTAATATAGCAACGGTACTATAGTAACAGTAATATAGTAACAGTAATATAGTAACAGTCACATAGCAACAGTACTATAGTAACAGTAATATAGCAACGGTACTATAGTAACAGTAATATAGAAGCAGTCACATAGCAACAGTACTATAGTAACAGTAATATAGCAACGGTACTATAGTAACAGTCACATAGTAACAGTACTATAGCAACAGTACTATAGTAACAGTCACATAGCAACAGTACTATAGTAACAGTAATATAGCAGCAGTAATATAGCAACAGTAATATAGTAACAGTCACATAGCAACAGTACTATAGTAACAGTAATATAGCAACGGTACTATAGTAACAGTAATGTAGAAGCAGTAATATAGCAACAGTACTATAGCAACAGTAATATAGTAACAGTAATATAGTAACAGTACTATAGCAACAGTAATATAGTAACAGTAATATAGAAGCAGTCACATAGCAACAGTACTATAGTAACAGTAATATAGCAACGGTACTATAGTAACAGTCACATAGTAACAGTAATGTAGAAGCAGTAATATAGCAACGGTACTATAGCAACAGTAATATAGTAACAGTACTATAGCAACAGTACTATAGTAACAGTAATATAGTAACAGTCACATAGCAACAGTACTATAGTAACAGTACGATAGCAACAGGAATATAGTAACAGTACTATAGTAACAGTAATATAGCAACAGTCACATAGTAACAGTACTATAGCAACAGTAATATAGTAACAGTAATATAGCAACAGTAATATAGCAACAGTCACATAGTAACAGTACTATAGCAACAGTAATATAGTAACAGTCACATAGCAACAGTACTATAGTAACAGTAATATAGCAACAGTAATATAGTAAGTCACATAGCAACAGTACTATAGTAACAGTCACATAGCAACAGTACTATAGTAACAGTACTATAGCAACAGTAATATAGCAACAGTACTATAGTAACAGTACTATAGCAACAGTAATATAGCAACAGTACTATAGTAACAGTAATATAGCAACGGTAAGATAGTAACAGTCACATAGTAACAGTCACATAGCAACAGTACAATAGTAACAGTACTATAGCAACAGTACTATAGCAACAGTAATATAGCAACAGTACTATAGCAACAGTACTATAGTAACAGTAATATAGCAACGGTACTATAGTAACAGTAATATAGTAACAGTCACATAGCAACAGTACTATAGTAACAGTAATATAGCAACGGTACTATAGTAACAGTAATATAGAAGCAGTCACATAGCAACAGTACTATAGTAACAGTAATATAGTAACAGTCACATAGTAACAGTACTATAGCAACAGTAATATAGCAACAGTACTATAGTAACAGTACTATAGTAACATTAATATAGCAACGGTACTATAGTAACAGTAATATAGCAACGGTACTATAGTAACAGTAATATAGTAACAGTCACATAGCAACAGTACTATAGTAACAGTAATATAGCAACGGTACTATAGTAACAGTAATATAGAAGCAGTCACATAGCAACAGTACTATAGCAACAGTACTATAGCAACAGTAATATAGCAACAGTACTATAGCAACAGTACTATAGTAACAGTAATATAGTAACAGTCACATAGTAACAGTACTATAGTAACAGTAATATAGTAACAGTCACATAGCAACAGTACTATAGTAACAGTAATATAGCAACGGTACTATAGTAACAGTAATATAGCAACGGTACTATAGTAACAGTAATATAGTAACAGTCACATAGCAACAGTACTATAGTAACAGTAATATAGCAACGGTACTATAGTAACAGTAATATAGAAGCAGTCACATAGCAACAGTACTATAGCAACAGTACTATAGCAACAGTAATATAGCAACAGTACTATAGCAACAGTACTATAGTAACAGTAATATAGCAACGGTACTATAGTAACAGTAATATAGTAACAGTAATATAGTAACAGTCACATAGCAACAGTACTATAGTAACAGTAATATAGCAACAGTAATATAGTAACAGTCACATAGCAACAGTACTATAGCAACAGTAATATAGTAACAGTACTATAGCAACGGTACTATAGTAACAGTAATATAGCAACAGTAATATATAACAGTAATATATAACAGTAATATATACCAGTAATATATAACAGTAATATATAGCAGTAATATATAACAGTATTATATAGCAGTAATATATAACAGTATTATATAGCAGTAATATATAACAGTAATATATAACAGTAATATATAACAGTAATATATACCAGTAATATATAACAGTAATATATAGCAGTAATATATAACAGTATTATATAGCAGTAATATATAACAGTAATATATAACAGTAATATATAACAGTAATATATAACAGTAATATATACCAGTAATATATAACAGTAATATATAACAGTAATATATAGCAGCAGGAATATATAACAGTAATATATAGCAGTAATATATAACAGTATTATATAGCAGTAATATATAACAGTAATATATAGCAGTAATATATAACAGTAATATATAGCAGTAATATATAACAGTATTATATAACAGTAATATATAACAGTAGTATATAACAGTAGTAATGTATAACAGTAATGTATAACAGTAATGTACAGCAGTAATATATAACAGTAGTATATAACAGTAGTAATGTATAACAGTAATGTACAGCAGTAATATATAACAGTAGTAATATATAACAGTAATATATAACAGTAGTATATAACAGTAGTAATGTATAACAGTAATATATAACAGTAGTAATAAACAGTAGTAATGTATAACAGTAATATATAACAGTAGTATATAACAGTAGTAATGTATAACAGTAATATATAACAGTAGTATATAACAGTAGTAATGTATAACAGTAATATATAACAGTAGTATATAACAGTAGTAATGTATAACAGTAATATATAACAGTAGTATATAACAGTAGTAATGTATAACAGTAATATATAACAGTAGTATATAACAGTAGTAATGTATAACAGTAATATATAACAGTAATATATAACAGTAGTATATAACAGTAGTAATGTATAACAGTAGTAATATATAACAGTAGTAATATATAACAGTAGTAATATATAACAGTAGTAATATATAACAGTAGTAATACATAACAGTAGTAATATATAACAGTAGTAATATATAACAGTATTATAGCAACAGTGATATATAACAGTAATATATAACAGTATTATAGCAACAGTGATATATAACAGTAATATATAACAGTATTATATAACAGTATTATAGCAACAGTGATATATAACAGTAATATATAACAGTAATATATAACAGTAATATAGCAACAGTGATATATAACAGTACTATGGTAACAGTACTATGGTAACAGTACTATAGTAACGGTACTATAGTAACAGTACTATAGCAACAGTAACATAGCAACGGTACTATAGTAACAGTATTATAACAGTAGTATATAATAGTAATATAGCAACAGTAATATAGCAGCAGTATTATAACAGTAATATATAGCAGTAATATATAGCAGTAATATATAGCAGTAATATATAACAGTAGTATACAACAGTAACATAGCAACGGTACTATAGTAACAGTATTATAACAGTAATATATAACAGTAATATATAACAGTAATATATAACAGTAATATATAGCAGTAATATATAGCAGTAATATATAGCAGTAATATATAGCAGTAATATATAGCAGTAATATATAGCAGTAATATATAACAGTAATATATAGCAGTAATATATAACAGTATTATATAACAGTAATATATAACAGTAATATATACCAGTAATATATAACAGTAATATATACCAGTAATATATAACAGTAATATATAACAGTATTATATAACAGTAATATATAACAGTATTATATAGCAGTAATATATAACAGTAATATATAGCAGTAATATATAACAGTAATATATAACAGTAATATATAACAGTAATATATAGCAGTAATATATAACAGTAATATATAACAGTAATATATAGCAGTAATATATAACAGTAATATATAGCAGTAATATATAGCAGTAATATATAACAGTAATATATAGCAGTAGTATATAACAGTAATATATAACAGTAATATATAACAGTAATATATAACAGTAATATATAGCAGTAATATATAGCAGTAATATATAACAGTAATATATAACAGTAATATATAACAGTAGTATATAACAGTAATATATAACAGTAGTAATATATAACAGTAATATATAACAGTAGTAATATATAACAGTAATATATAACAGTAGTAATATATAACAGTAATATATAACAGTAATATATAACAGTAATATATAACAGTAATATATAACAGTAGTATATAACAGTAATATATAACAGTAGTAATATATAACAGTAATATATAACAGTAGTAATATATAACAGTAATATATAACAGTAATATATAACAGTAATATATAACAGTAGTAATATATAGCAGTAATATATAACAGTAATATATAACAGTATTATAGCAGCAGTAATATATAACAGTATTATAGTATCAGTAATATAAGATTTTATATAGTATATAAGATATTACAAATGTCATATTATGTCTATATACAGAGTTGTAATGATGTGCAAATAGTTGAAGTACAAAAGGGAAAATAATTAAACATAAATATAGGTTGTATTTACAGCTTCACTGGTTGCCCTTTTCTTGTGGCATCAGGTCACATCTTACTGCTGTGATGGCACACTGTGGAATTTCACCTAATTGATACGGGAGTTTATCAAAATGTGGATCTGTTTTCAAATTCTTTGTGGGTCTGTGTTTAATCTGAGGGAAATATGTATCTCTAATATGGTCATACATTGGGCAGAAGGTTAGGAAGTGCAGCTCAGTTTCCACCTCATTTTGTGGGCAGTGAGCACATAGCCTGTGTTCTCTTGAGAGCCATGTCTGTCTACGGCGGCCTTTCTCAATAGCAAGGCTATGCTCACTGAGTCTCTCTTTCTCTCAATTCATTTCATTTCGAAGGGCTTTATTGGCAAAGTGAAACATTTAAAATAAAGCATAAAGTCAGGTATTCTACCACTGTGTACTCTCTGTTTAGGGCCAAATAACATTCTGGTTTGCTCTGTTTTTTTTGTTAATTACTTGACACATTGGAAAGAATTATATTTTTGTTTTCTCATGATTTGCTTGGGTCCTGGTCCTGGGGCTCTGTGGGGTGTGTTTGTGAACAGAGCCCCAGGACCAGCTTGCTTAGGGGACTCTTCTCCAGGTTCATCTCTCTGTAGGCGATGGCTTTGTTATGGAAGGTTTGGGAATCGCTTCCTTTTAGGTGGTTATAGAATTTAACAGCTCTTTTCTGGATTTAGATAATTAGTGGGTATCGGCCTAATTCTGCTCTGCATGCATTATTTGGTGTTTTACGTTGTACAGTTCGGATTTAGTGAAGTCTTGTTTGGTGAGCGGACACCAGACGTCACAACCATGGAGGTTCTATAACTGATTCAAGTATTTTTTAGCCAGATCCTAATTGATATGTCAAATATTATGTTTCTTTTGATGGCATAGGAGGCCCTTCTTGCCTTGCCTCTCAGATCGTTTATAGCTTTGTGGAAGTTACCTGTGGCGCTGATGTTTAGGTCGAGGTATGTATCGTTTTTTGTGTGCTCTAGGGCAACGGTGTCTAGATGGATTTTGTATTTGTGGTCCCGGCAACTGTCTTACTGAGATTTACTGTCAGGGCTCAAGTCTGACAGAATCTGTGCGGAAGATCTAGGTGCTGCTGTAGGCCCTCCTTGGTTGGGGACAGATCTAGGTGCTGCTGTAGGCCCTCCTTGGTTGGGGACAGATCTAGGTGCTGCTGTAGGCCCTTCTTGGTTGGGGACAGATCTAGGTGCTGCTGTAGGCCCTTCTTGGTTGGGGACAGATTTAGGTGCTGCTGTAGGCCCTCCTTGGTTGGGGACAGATCTAGGTGCTGCTGTAGGCCTTCCTTGGTTGGTGACAGATCTAGGTGCTGCTGTAGGCCCTCCTTGGTTGGGGACAGATCTAGGTGCTGCTGTAGGCCCTCCTTGGTTGGGGACAGATCTAGGTGCTGCTGTAGGCCCTCCTTGGTTGGGGACAGATCTAGGTGCTGCAGTAGGCCCTCCTTGGTTGGGGACAGAAGCACCAGATCATCAGCAAACAGTAGAAATTTGGCATCAGATTCTAGTAGGGTGAGGCGGGGTGCTGCAGACTGTTCCAATGCCCCCCCCACCAATTCATTGATATATATGTTGAAGAGGGTGGGGCTGCATCCCAGTCTAACCCCACGACCCTGTGGAAAGAAATGTTGCCAATTTTGTTGCCAATTTTAACCGCAGACTTTGTTGTTTGTGTTCATGGGTTTTTATAATGTCTCATGTTTTTCCCACAACACCAATTTCCATCAGTTTGTATAACAGACCCTCGTGACAAATTGAGTCGAAGGCTTTTTTGAAGTCAACAAAGCATGAGAAGACTTTGCCTTTGTTTCGGTTTGTTTGGTTGTCAATTAGGGTGTGCAGGGTGAATACGTGGTCTGTTGTACGGTAATTTGGTAAAAAGCTAATTTGACATTTGCTCAGCACATTGTTTTCACTGAGGAAATGTACGAGTCTGCTGTTAATGATAATGCAGAGGATTTTCCCAAGGTTGTTGTTGACACATATCCCACTGTAGTTATTGGGGCCAAATTTGTCTCCACTTTGTGGATTGGGGTGATCTGTTCTTGGTTCCAAATATCGGGGAATATGCCAGAGATGCCATTTCCTTCAGTTTTCTGTTTGATATATTTAGAGTTGATAGGGAAGCTGAGAGGTCAAATATAATGTTAAGATTTTCTACTGCCAAGTTTACACCTTCACTATTACAGTGGAAAGTTTTGTCCAGGAAGTTGTCTAGAAGGGATTGAATTTGTTGTTACCTAATTTATTTTTGGTAGGTTTCCAAACTACATTCCTTCCATCTATAGCATTTCTTAATATTACTCAGTTCCTTTGGCTTTGATGCCTCATGATTGTAGACCTGATAGGGATGTCAGTGGGCTGACTGTGAACGCTCTGAGAGACTCTGGGTTGAGGTCAGTGATAAAGTAGTCTACAGTACTACTGCCAAGAGATGAGCTATAGGTGTAACTACCATAGGAGTCCCCTCGAAGCCTACCATTGACTATGTACATACCCAGCGTGTGACAGAGCTGCAGGAGTTGTGAACCTTTTTGTTAGTTATGTTGTCATAGTTGTGCCTCGGGGGCATATGTGGGAGGGAATGCTGTCACCTCCAGGCAGGGCTTTGTCCCCGTGTGTCTCTCTCTGTTTCTACCTGTCTGTCTGTCTGTCTCTGTCTCTGTCTCTCTCTCTTTCTGTCTCTCTCTCTCTTTCTGTCTCTCTCTCTCTTTCTGTCTCTCTCTCTCTTTCTGTCTCTCTCTCTCTTTCTGTCTCTCTCTCTCTTTCTGTCTCTCTCTCTCTTTCTGTCTCTCTCTCTCTTTCTGTCTCTCTCTCTCTTTCTGTCTCTCTCTCTCTTTCTGTCTCTCTCTCTCTTTCTGTCTCTTGTCTGTCTCTCTCTTTCTGTCTCTTTGTCTGTCTGTCTCTCTCTTTCTGTCTCTCTCTTTCTGTCTCTTTGTCTGTCTCTCTTTCTGTCTCTCTTTCTGTCTCTTTGTCTGTCTCTCTCTCTCTCTTTCTGTCTCTCTCTCTTTCTGTCTCTTTGTCTGTCTGTCTCTCTCTTTCTGTCTCTCTCTCTTTCTGTCTCTCTCTCTTTCTGTCTCTCTCTTCTGTCTCTCTCTCTTTCTGTCTCTCTCTCTTTCTGTCTCTCTCTCTTCTGTCTCTCTCTCTTTCTGTCTCTCTCTCTCTGTCTCTCTCTCTCTCTGTCTCTCTCTCTTTCTGTCTCTCTCTCTTTCTGTCTCTCTCTCTTTCTGTCTCTCTCTCTTTGTCTCTCTCTCTTTCTGTCTCTCTCTCTTTCTGTCTCTCTCTCTTTCTGTCTCTCTCTCTTTCTGTCTATCTCTTTCTGTCTCTCTCTTTCTGTCTATCTCTTTCTGTCTATCTCTTTCTGTCTCTCTCTCTTTCTGTCTCTTTCTGTCTCTCTCTCTTTCTGTCTCTTTCTGTCTCTCTCTCTTTCTGTCTCTTTCTGTCTCTCTCTCTTTCTGTCTCTCTCTCTTTCTGTCTCTCTCTCTTTCTGTCTCTTTGTCTGTCTCTCTCTTTCTGTCTCTCTCTTTCTGTCTCTCTCTCTCTTTCTGTCTCTCTCTCTCTTTCTGTCTCTCTCTCTCTTTCTGTCTCTCTCTCTCTTTCTGTCTGTCTCTCTCTCTTTCTGTCTCTCTCTCTCTTTCTGTCTCTCTCTCTTTCTGTCTCTCTCTCTTTCTGTCTCTCTCTCTTTCTGTCTCTTTGTCTGTCTCTCTTTCTGTCTCTCTCTTTCTGTCTCTCTCTTTCTGTCTCTTTGTCTGTCTCTCTTTCTGTCTCTTTGTCTGTCTCTCTTTCTGTCTCTCTCTCTTTCTGTCTCTTTGTCTGTCTGTCTCTCTTTCTGTCTCTCTCTTTCTGTCTCTCTCTTTCTGTCTCTTTGTCTGTCTGTCTCTCTTTCTGTCTCTCTCTTTCTGTCTCTTTGTCTGTCTGTCTCTCTTTCTGTCTCTCTCTTTCTGTCTCTCTCTTTCTCTCTCTCTCTCTCTCTCCCTCTCTTTCTGTCTCAATTAAATTACAATTGCTTTATTGATGTAACAATGTACATATTGTCAAAGTTTACTTTGGAAAGGGAATGATTCATTAATAATATCAATAACAACATCCTTAAAATCATCGAGATAATCACAAATAGGCCGATCAGTAAGCTCCAGAATCAAGGGTTATATTAGACATGGAAATCAATAATTAAATAATACGAAGACATGTGCAGGTTGGTTGGTTTGTCAGACACTGTCTCATCTTATGGCAGGCAGTAATGAAGTGGGCTGCCAACCCACATCTCTCTGCTTCTTCCTCCAACAGGATGAGGCCTATTCTGATCAGAAATGTCTTGGTAACCTTCCATGATGATTTGAAATTCTCTCTCTCTTTGCCTCTCTCGCTTTCTCTCTCGCTTTCTCTCTTGCTTTCTCTCTCTCTCGCTTTCTCTCTCTCTCTCTCTCTCTCTCTCTTTCTCTCTCGTTCTCTTTCTCTCTCTCTCTCTCTCTCTCTTTCGCTCTCTTTCTCTCTCTCTCTCTCTCTCTCTCTCTCTCTCTCTCTCTCTCTCTCTCTCTCTCTCTCTCTCTCTCTCTCTTGCTCTCTTTCACTCTCTCTCTCTCTCTTTCGCTCTCTCTCTCTCTCTCTTTCGCTCTCTCTCTCTCTCTCTTTCGCTCTCTCTCTCTCTCTTTCGCTCTCTCTCGCTTTCTCTCTCTCTCTCGCTTTCTCTCTCTCTCTCGCTTTCTCTCTCTCTCGCTTTCTCTCTCGCTTTCTCTCTCTCTCTCTCGCTTTCTCTCTCGCTTTCTCTCTCTCTCTCTCGCTTTCTCTTTCTCTCTTTCTCTCTGTCTCTCTCTGACTCTTTCTCTCCACCCCCCTCCCCCCTCCCCCCTCTCTCTGTCTCTCTTTCTCTCTCTCTCTCAGGTACACCTTGGATGAGTTTGGGACAGCTCGGAGGTGTGTGGTGGTGCGGGGGTTCATTGATGCCCTGACCAGAGGGGGTCCAGGGGGCACGCCTCGACCCATAGAGATGCACTCCCACGATCCTATGAGGTACTAACCCAACACACACCAGAGACAGACACACACACACACACACAGCTGCCACATAGGGCTCTGTAGATCTGGCCAAGAGTACGGCACTATGTAGGGAATAGGGCCTACATTGTCCAACCAGGCAGGCTTGTTAGAGAATAGGCACCATGTCTGTGCTGGCCAGTGTGGTTCTCAGTTCAAGGCAGTAAAACCCTAAGTGAATTAGGAGGAGGCTGACACTTACAGAGAAACCTCTCTTCCTTCCAGGGAATCTATAAGGGAGAAGGAGAGGGGGGAGGGTTCTATAAGGGAGAAGGAGAGGGGGGAGGGTTCTGTAAGGGAGGGGGAGGAGGAGGAGGGTGGTAGGAGGGTTCTGTAAGGGAGGGGAGGAGGAGGTGGGTGGTTGGAGGGTTCTGTAAGGGAGAAGGAGAGGGGGGAGGGTTCTGTAAGGGAGGGGGAGGTGGGTGGTTGGAGGGTTCTGTAAGGGAGAAGGAGAGGGGGGAGGGTTCTGTAAGGGAGGGGGAGGAGGAGGTGGGTGGTAGGAGGGTTCTGTAAGGGAGGGGGAGGAGGGTGGTAGGAGGGTTCTGTAAGGGAGGGGGAGGAGGGTGGTAGGAGGGTTCTGTAAAGAAAGGAGGAGGGTGGTAGGAGGGTTCTGTAAGGGAGAATGAGAGGGGGGAGGGTTCTGTAAGGGAGGTGGAGGAGGAGGAGGGTGGTAGGAGGGTTCTGTAAGGGAGAAGGAGAGGGGGGAGGGTTCTGTAAGGGAGGTGGAGGAGGAGGAGGGTGGTAGGAGGGTTCTGTAAGGGAGAAGGAGAGGGGGGAGGGTTCTGTAAGGGAGGTGGAGGGTGGTAGGAGGGTTCTGTAAGGGAGAAGGAGAGGGGGGAGGGTTCTGTAAGGGAGGTGGAGGAGGAGGAGGGTGGTAGGAGGGTTCTGTAAGGGAGAAGGAGAGGGGGGGGGGTTCTGTAAGGGAGGTGGAGGAGGAGGAGGGTAGTAGGAGGGTTCTGTAAGGGAGGGGGAGGATGGTAGGAGGGTTCTGTAAGGGAGGGGGAGGATGGTAGGAGGGTTCTGTAAGGGAGGTGGAGGAGGAGGAGGGTGGTAGGAGGTTTCTGTAAGGGAGGGGTAGGATGGTAGGAGGGTTCTGTGGAGGTGGAGGGTGGTAGGAGGGTTCTGTGGAGGTGGAGGGTGGTAGGAGGGTTCTGTACGGGAGTGGGAGGAGGAGGGGGTGGTAGGAGGGTTCTGTAAGGGAGGTGGAGGAGGAGGAGGGTGGTAGGAGGGTTCTGTAAGGGAGGGGGAGGATGGTAGGAGGGTTCTGTGGAGGTGGAGGGTGGTAGGAGGGTTCTGTGGAGGTGGAGGGTGGTAGGAGGGTTCTGTACGGGAGTGGGAGGAGGAGGGGGTGGTAGGAGGGTTCTGTAAGGGAGGTGGAGGAGGAGGAGGGTGGTAGGAGGGTTCTGTAAGGGAGGGGGAGGATGGTAGGAGGGTTCTGTAAGGGAGGTGGAGGAGGAGGAGGGTTCTGTAAGGGAGGGGGAGGATGGTAGGAGGGTTCTGTAAGGGAGGTGGAGGAGGAGGAGGGTGGTAGGAGGGTTCTGTAAGGGAGGGGGTGGATGGTAGGAGGGCTCTCTGGGGGAGGAGGAGGAGGAGGAGGAGGAGGAGGAGGAGAAGGGTGGGGAGGATGTGGAGTGGGTTCTGTAAGGGAGGATGTGGAGTGGGTTCTGTAAGGGAGGATGTGGAGTGGGTTCTGTAAGGGAGGATGAGGAGTGGGTTCTGTAAGGGAGGATGAGGAGTGGGTTCTGTAAGGGAGGATGAGGAGTGGGTTCTGTAAGGGAGGGTTCTGTTATGGCTTCGTCCCAAATGGCACCCTATTCCCCCCATACAGTGCACTACTTTTGTCCAGGGCACATCGGGTGTCATTTGGGACTGAACGTCTCTCTCACTGTGAGGCTAATCAGATGTGTTCTGAGAACGCCCATCGTGCTCAGAACACACTAGAACACTCTGGAACACTGCTGAACATTCTGTCGCCACAGACTTAATGGAGGCATCAGCACTTCTCAGAACAGGGGCCGGTCAACTGGGTACTGGACTTCCTGACGGGCCGCCCCCAGGTGGTGAGGGTAGGCAACAACATCTCCTCCCCGCTGATCCTCAACACTGGGGCCCCACAAGGGTGCGTTCTGAGCCCTCTCCTGTACTCCCTGTTCACCCACGACTGCGTGGCCACGCACGCCTCCAACTCAATCATCAAGTTTGCGGACGACACAACAGTGGTAGGCTTGATTACCAACAACGACGAGACGGCCTACAGGGAGGAGGTGAGGGCCCTCGGAGTGTGGTGTCAGGAAAATAACCTCACACTCAACGTCAACAAACTACTTCCGGCGCCGACAGAGATGGCCGCCTCGCTTCGCGTTCCTAGGAAACTATGCAGTTTTTTGTTTTTTTACGTGTTATTTCTTACACTAGTACCCCAGGTCATCTTAGGTTTCATCACATACAGCCGAGAAGAACTACTGAATATAAGATCAGCGTCAACTCACCACCAGTACGACCAAGAATATGTTTTTCGCGATGCGGATCCTGTGTTCTGCCTTACAACCAGCGCCACGGGATGGTTCCCATGCAGCGACCCAAAAAAACGACTCAGAAGAAGAGGGAAACGAAGCGGTCTTCTGGTCAGACTCCGGAGACGGGCACATCGTGCACCACTCCCTAGCATTCTTCTTGCCAATGTCCAGTCTCTTGACAACAAGGGTGATGAAATCCGAGCAAGGGTAGCATTCCAGAGGGACATCAGAGACTGTAACGTTCTCTGTTTCACGGAAACGTGGCTCACTGGAGAGACGCAATCCGAAGCGGTGCAGCCAGCGGGTTTCTCCACGCATCGCGCGGACAGAAACGAACATCTTTCTGGTAAGAAGAGGGGCGGGGGCGTATGCCTTATGGCCAACGTGACATGGTGTGATGAAAGAAACATACAGGAACTCAAATCCTTCTGTTCACCTGATTTAGAATTCCTCACAATCAAATGTAGACCGCATTATCTACCAAGAGAATTCTCTTCGATTATAATCACAGCCGTATATATCCCCCCCCAAGCAGACACATCGATGGCTCTGAACGAACTTTATTTAACTCTCTGCAAACTGGAAACGATTTATCCGGAGGCTGCATTCATTGTAGCTGGGGATTTTAACAAGGCTAATCTGAAAACAAGACTCCCTAAATTTTATCAGCATATTGATTGCGCAACCAGGGGTGGAAAGACCCTGGATCATTGTTACTCTAACTTCCGCGACGCATATAAGGCCCTGCCCCGCCCCCCTTTCGGAAAAGCTGACCACGACTCCATTTTGTTGATCCCTGCCTACAGACAGAAACTAAAACAAGAAGCTCCCATGCTGAGGTCTGTCCAACGCTGGTCCGACCAAGCTGACTCCACACTCCAAGACTGCTTCCATCACGTGGACTGGGAGATGTTTCGTATTGCGTCAGCCAACAACATTGACGAATACGCTGATTCGGTGTGCGAGTTCATTAGAACGTGCGTTGAAGATGTCGTTCCCATAGCAACGATTAAAACATTCCCCAACCAGAAACCGTGGATTGATGGCAGCATTCGTGTGGAACTGAAGGCGCGAACCACTGCTTTTAATCAGGGCAAGGTGTCTGGTAACATGACTGAATACAAACAGCGCAGCTATTCCCTCCGCAAGGCTATCAAACAAGCTAAGCGCCAGTACAGAGACAAAGTAGAATCTCAATTCAACGGCTCAGACACAAGAGGCATGTGGCAGGGTCTACAGTCAATCACGGACTACAGGAAGAAACCCAGCCCAGTCACGGACCAGGATGTCTTGCTCCCAGGCAGACTAAACAACTTTTTTGCCCGCTTTGAGGACAATACAGTGCCACTGACACGGCCTGCAACGAAAACATGCGGTCTCTCCTTCACTGCAGCCGAAGTGAGTAAGACATTTAAACGTGTTAACCCTCGCAAGGCTGCAGGCCCAGACGGCATCCCCAGCCGCGCCCTCAGAGCATGCGCAGACCAGCTGGCCGGTGTGTTTACGGACATATTCAACCAATCCCTATACCAGTCTGCTGTTCCCACATGCTTCAAGAGGGCCACCATTGTTCCTGTTCCCAAGAAAGCTAAGGTAACTGAGCTAAACGACTACCGCCCCGTAGCACTCACATCCGTCATCATGAAGTGCTTTGAGAGACTAGTCAAGGACCATATCACCTCCACCCTACCTGACACCCTTGACCCACTCCAATTTGCTTACCGCCCAAATAGGTCCACAGACGATGCAATCTCAACCACACTGCACACTGCCCTAACCCATCTGGACAAGAGGAATACCTATGTGAGAATGCTGTTCATCGACTACAGCTCGGCATTCAACACCATAGTACCCTCCAAGCTCGTCATCAAGCTCGAGACCCTGGGTCTCGACCCCGCCCTGTGCAACTGGGTACTGGACTTCCTGACGGGCCGCCCCCAGGTGGTGAGGGTAGGCAACAACATCTCCTCCCCGCTGATCCTCAACACTGGGGCCCCACAAGGGTGCGTTCTGAGCCCTCTCCTGTACTCCCTGTTCACCCACGACTGCGTGGCCACGCACGCCTCCAACTCAATCATCAAGTTTGCGGACGACACAACAGTGGTAGGCTTGATTACCAACAACGACGAGACGGCCTACAGGGAGGAGGTGAGGGCCCTCGGAGTGTGGTGTCAGGAAAATAACCTCACACTCAACGTCAACAAAACTAAGGAGATGATTGTGGACTTCAGGAAACAGCAGAGGGAACACCCCCCCATCCACATCGATGGAACAGTAGTGGAGAGGGTAGCAAGTTTTAAGTTCCTCGGCATACACATCACAGACAAACTGAATTGGTCCACTCACACAGACAGCATCGTGAAGAAGGCGCAGCAGCGCCTCTTCAACCTCAGGAGGCTGAA
>NC_034188.2:90264258-90394258 GCF_002021735.2 Oncorhynchus kisutch | reverse complement strand
GGTCAGTACTCTGTTAGGACAGTACTCTGTTAGGTCAGTACTCTGTTAGGGCAGTACTCTGTTGGGACAGTACTCTGTTGGGACAGTACTCTGTTGGGACAGTACTCTGTTGGGACAGTACTTTGTTGGGACAGTACTTTGTTGGGACAGTACTCTGTTGGGACAGTACTCTGTTGGGACAGTGTACTCTGTGTTGGGACAGTACCCTGTTGGGACAGTGTACTCTATGTTAGGCCAGTACTTTGTTAAGTCAGTACTCTGTTGGGTCAGTACTCTGTTGGGACAGTGTACTCTGTTAGGTCAGTACTCTGTTGGGACAGTGTACTCTGTTAGGTCAGTACTCTGTTGGGACAGTGTACTCTGTTGGGACAGTGTACTCTGTTGGGACAGTACTCTGTTAGGTCAATACTCTGTTGGGTCAGTACTCTGTTGGGACAGTGTACTCTGTTGGGACAGTGTACTCTGTTGGGACAGTGTACTCTGTTGGGACAGTGTACTCTGTTGGGACAGTGTACTCTGTTGGGACAGTGTACTCTGTTGGGACAGTGTACTCTGTTGGGACAGTGTACTCTGTTGGGACAGTGTACTCTGTTGGGACAGTGTACTCTGTTGGGACAGTGTACTCTGTTGGGACAGTGTACTCTGTTGGGACAGTGTACTCTGTTGGGACAGTGTACTCTGTTGGGACAGTGTACTCTGTTGGGACAGTGTACTCTGTTGGGACAGTGTACTCTGTTAGGTCAGTACTCTGTTGGGACAGTGTACTCTGTTGGGACAGTGTACTCTGTTGGGACAGTACTCTGTTGGGTCAGTACTCTGTTGGGACAGTGTACTCTGTTAGGTCAGTACTTTGTTAGGTCAGTACTCTGTTGGGACAGTACTCTGTTGGGACAGTGTACTCTGTTGGGACAGTGTACTCTGTTGGGACAGTGTACTCTGTTGGGACAGTACTCTGTTGGGACAGTACTCTGTTGGGTCAGTACTCTGTTCGGACAGTGTACTCTGTTAGGTCAGTACTTTGTTAGGTCAGTACTCTGTTGGGACAGTGTACTCTGTGTTAGGCCAGTACTTTGTTACGTCAGTACTCTGTTGGGACAGTGTACTCTGTGTTAGGCCAGTACTTTGTTAGGTCAGTACTCTGTTGGGACAGTGTACTCTGTGTTAGGCCAGTACTTTGTTAGGTCAGTACTCTGTTGGGACAGTGTACTCTGTTGGTTCAGTACTCTGTTAGGACAGTACTCTGTTAGGACAGTACTCTGTTAGGTCAGTACTCTGTTGGGACAGTGTACTATGTATGCACCTATGACACACTACCATTCAAAAGTTTGGGGTCACTTAGAAATGTCCTTGTTTTTGACAGAAAAGCAAAAACAATTGTCCATTAAAATAACTGAATAAATAAAATTGTAAATAGATAAAATTGTTCAGAAACAGAAGACAGACACTGGACAGAGGATCTCTGCCTAGAAGGCCAGCATCCCGGAGTCGGCTCTTCACTGTTAACGTTGAGACTGGTGTTTTACGGGTACTATTTAATGAAGCTGCCAGTTGAGGACTTGTGAGGCATCTGTTTCTCAAACTAGACACTCTAATGTACTTGTCCTCTTGCTCAGTTGTGCACCGGGGCCTCCCACTCCTCTTTCTATTCTGGTTAGTGGCAGTTTGCTCTGTTCTGTGAATGGAGTAGTACACTGTGAAGGGAGTAGTACACTGTGAAGGGAGTAGTACACTGTGAAGGGAGTAGTACACTGTGAAGGGAGTAGTACACTGTGAAGGGAGTAGTACACTGTGAAGGGAGTAGTACACTGTGAAGGGAGTAGTACACTGTGAAGGGAGTAGTACACTGTGAAGGGAGTAGTACACTGTGAAGGGAGTAGTACACTGTGAAGGGAGTAGTACACAAGATCTTCAGTTTCTTGGCAATTTCTCTTATGGAATAGCCTTCATTTCTCAGAACAAGTATAGACTGATGAGTTTCAGAAGAAAGGTCTTTGTTTCTGGACGTTTTGAGCCTGTAATCGAACCCACAAATGCTGATGCTCCAGATACTCAACTAGTCTAAAGAAGGACAGTTTTATTGCTTCTTTAATCTGAACAGTTTTCCGCTGTGCAAATATAATTGCAAAATGGTTTTCTAATGATTAGTTAGCCTTTTAAATGATAAACTTGGATTAACTAACACAGCGTGCCATTGGAACACAGGAGTGATGGTTGCTGATAATGGGCCTCTGTACAGTTGAAGTCGGAAGTTTACATACACTTAGGTTGGAGTCATTAAAAACTTGTTTTTCAACCACTCCACACATTTCTTGTTACTTTGTACAAGACACAGGTAATTTCTCCAACAATTGTTTACAGACAGATTATTTCACTTATAATTCACTGTATCACAATTCCAGTGGGTCAGAAGTTTACATACATTAAGTTGACTGTGCCTTTAAACAGCTTGGAAAATTCCAGAAAATGGTGTCATGGCTTTAGAAGCTTCTGATAGGCTAATTGACATCATTGAGTAAATAAGGAGTGTACCTGTGGATGTATTTCAAGGCCTACCTTCAAACTCGGTGCCTCTTTGCTTGACATCATGGCAAAATCAAAAGAAATCAGCCAAGACCTCCACAAGTCTTCTTCATCCCTGGGAGCAATTTCTAAACGCTTGAAGGTACCACGTTCATCTGTACGAACAATAGTACACAAGTATTAACACCATGGGACCACGAAGCTGTCATACCGCTCAGGAAGGAGATGCGTTCTGTCTCCTAGAGATGAACATACTTTAGTGTGGAAAGTGCAAATCAGTCTCAGAACAACAGCAAAGGACCTTGTGAAGATGCTGGAGGAAACAGGTACGAAAGTATCTATATCCACAGTAAAACGAGTCCTATATCGACATAACCTGAAAGGCCACTCAGCAAGGAAGAAGCCACTCCTACAAAACCGCCATAAAAAAGCCAGACTACGGTTTGCAACTGCACATGGGGACAAAGATCATACTTTTTGGAGAAATGTCCTCTGGTCTGATGAAACAAAAATAGAACTGTTTGACCATAATGACCATCGTTATGTTTGGAGGAAAAAGGGAGAGGCTTGCAAGCCGAAGAACACCATCCCAACCCTGAAGAACTGAATAAGCGAGCAAGGAGACCTACAAACATGACTCAATTACACCAGCTCTGTCAGGAAGAAATGGGCCAAAATTCACCCAACTTATTGTGGGAAGCGTGTGGAAGGCCACCTGAAACGTTTGACCCAAGTAAAACAATTTCAAGGCAATGCTACCAAATACTAATTGAGTGTATGTAAACTTCTGATCCACTGGGAATGTGATGAAGGAAATAAAAAAAATCTGAGTCCTGTGTACTTTGACCCATCCAGGTACGTAGGGGACATGTTAGCGTGGCTGCACCAAGCCACCGCATCGGAGAAGGAGCATCTGGAGGCCCTGCTGAAACAGGTCACAGCACGAGGTAACCTAAAACCCTCACACAATCCCTATGGCAACGAATGGCCGCTTGATCTCTTCTAATCCTAACCGTTGTGCAGGTAGTTAATTCTCTCGTGTGTCTTGTCTGCGTCTGACTGACTGCCTTCCCTTTAGCACCAGGAGTGGATGAGACCATGCAAGAGGTGGTGGGACACATCACTGAGGGAGTCTGCAGACCTCTTAAAGTAAGACCCCCCCAACCCAGTGTGTTTTTTGTGTGTACCTTTCCGTTTGTTTCAGTCGACTGTATTTGACTGTAGAACTAATAAAATGATGAAATACTACTGGAAAGACTGACTGTCCTGGGATAAATACTACTGGAAAGACTGACTGTCCTGGGAGAAATACTACTGGAAAGACTGACTGTCCTGGGATAAATACTACTGGAAAGACTGACTGTCCTGGGATAAATACTACTGTAAAGACTGACTGTCCTGGGATAAATACTACTGGATAGACTGACTGTCCTGGGATAAATACTACTGGACAGACTGACTGTCCTGGGATAAATACTACTGGATAGACTGACTGTCCTGGGATAAATACTACTGGATAGACTGACTGTCCTGGGATTAATACTACTGGAAAGACTGACTGTCCTGGGATAAATACTACTGGAAAGAAATTATGTCCTGGGATAAATACTACTGGATAGACTGACTGTCCTGGGATAAATAGTACTGGAAAGAAATTATGTCCTGGGATAAATACTACTGGAAAGACTGACTGTCCTGGGATAAATACTACTTGAAAGAAATTATGTCCTGGGATAAATACTACTGGATAGACTGACTGTCCTGGGATAAATACTACTGGAAAGAAATTATGTCCTGGGATTAATACTACTGGAAAGACTGACTGTCCTGGGATAAATACTACTGGAAAGAAATTATGTCCTGGGATTAATACTACTGTAAAGACTGACTGTCCTGGGATAAATACTACTGGATAGACTGACTGTCCTGGGATAAATACTACTGGATAGACTGACTGTCCTGGGATAAATACTACTGGACAGACTGACTGTCCTGGGATAAATACTACTGGATAGACTGACTGTCCTGGGATAAATACTACTGGATAGACTGACTGTCCTGGGATTAATACTACTGGAAAGACTGACTGTCCTGGGATAAATACTACTGGAAAGAAATTATGTCCTGGGATAAATACTACTGGATAGACTGACTGTCCTGGGATAAATAGTACTGGAAAGAAATTATGTCCTGGGATAAATACTACTGGAAAGACTGACTGTCCTGGGATAAATACTACTTGAAAGAAATTATGTCCTGGGATAAATACTACTGGATAGACTGACTGTCCTGGGATAAATACTACTGGAAAGAAATTATGTCCTGGGATTAATACTACTGGAAAGACTGACTGTCCTGGGATAAATACTACTGGAAAGAAATTATGTCCTGGGATTAATACTACTGGAAAGACTGACTGTCCTGGGATTAATACTACTGGAAAGACTGACTGTCCTGGGATTAATACTACTGGAAAGACTGACTGTCCGGGGATAAATACTACTGGAAAGAAATTATGTCCTGGGATTAATACTACTGGAAAGACTGACTGTCCTGGGATAAATACTACTGGAAAGACTGACTGTCCTGGGAGAAATACTACTGGAAAGACTGACTGTCCTGGGATAAATACTACTGGAAAGAATGACTGTCCTGGGATAAATACTACTGGAAAGAAATTATGTCCTGGGATAAATACTACTGGAAAGAAATTATGTCCTGGGATAAATACTACTGGATAGACTGACTGTCCTGGGATAAATAGTACTGGAAAGAAATTATGTCCTGGGATAAATACTACTGGAAAGACTGACTGTCCTGGGATAAATACTACTTGAAAGAAATTATGTCCTGGGATAAATACTACTGGATAGACTGACTGTCCTGGGATAAATACTACTGGAAAGAAATTATGTCCTGGGATTAATACTACTGGAAAGAAATTATGTCCTGGGATTAATACTACTGGAAAGACTGACTGTCCTGGGATAAATACTACTGGAAAGAAATTATGTCCTGGGATTAATACTACTGGAAAGACTGACTGTCCTGGGATTTATACTACTGGAAAGACTGACTGTCCTGGGATTAATACTACTGGAAAGACTGACTGTCCGGGGATAAATACTACTGGAAAGAAATTATGTCCTGGGATTAATACTACTGGAAAGACTGACTGTCCTGGGATAAATACTACTGGAAAGACTGACTGTCCTGGGAGAAATACTACTGGAAAGACTGACTGTCCTGGGATAAATACTACTGGAAAGAATGACTGTCCTGGGATTAATACTACTGGAAAGACTGACTGTCCTGGGATAAATACTACTGGAAAGACTGACTGTCCTGGGAGAAATACTACTGGAAAGACTGACTGTCCTGGGATAAATACTACTGGAAAGAATGACTGTCCTGGGATAAATACTACTGGAAAGAAATTATGTCCTGGGATAAATACTACTGGATAGACTGACTGTCCTGGGATTAATACTACTGGAAAGACTGACTGTCCTGGGATAAATACTACTGGAAAGAAATTATGTCCTGGGATAAATACTACTGGATAGACTGACTGTCCTGGGATAAATAGTACTGGAAAGAAATTATGTCCTGGGATAAATACTACTGGAAAGACTGACTGTCCTGGGATAAATACTACTTGAAAGAAATTATGTCCTGGGATAAATACTACTGGATAGACTGACTGTCCTGGGATAAATACTACTGGAAAGAAATTATGTCCTGGGATTAATACTACTGGAAAGACTGACTGTCCTGGGATAAATACTACTGGAAAGAAATTATGTCCTGGGATTAATACTACTGGAAAGACTGACTGTCCTGGGATTAATACTACTGGAAAGACTGACTGTCCTGGGATTAATACTACTGGAAAGACTGACTGTCCGGGGATAAATACTACTGGAAAGAAATTATGTCCTGGGATTAATACTACTGGAAAGACTGACTGTCCTGGGATAAATACTACTGGAAAGACTGACTGTCCTGGGAGAAATACTACTGGAAAGACTGACTGTCCTGGGATAAATACTACTGGAAAGAATGACTGTCCTGGGATAAATACTACTGGAAAGAAATTATGTCCTGGGATAAATACTACTGGAAAGAAATTATGTCCTGGGATAAATACTACTGGATAGACTGACTGTCCTGGGATAAATACTACTGGAAAGAAATTATGTCCTGGGATTAATACTACTGGAAAGACTGACTGTCCTGGGATAAATACTACTGGAAAGAAATTATGTCCTGGGATTAATACTACTGGAAAGACTGACTGTCCTGGGATTTATACTACTGGAAAGACTGACTGTCCTGGGATTAATACTACTGGAAAGACTGACTGTCCGGGGATAAATACTACTGGAAAGAAATTATGTCCTGGGATTAATACTACTGGAAAGACTGACTGTCCTGGGATAAATACTACTGGAAAGACTGACTGTCCTGGGATAAATACTACTGGAAAGAAATTATGTCCTGGGATAAATACTACTGGAAAGAAATTATGTCCTGGGATTAATACTACTGGAAAGACTGACTGTCCTGGGATTAATACTACTGGAAAGACTGACTGTCCTGGGATTTATACTACTGGAAAGACTGACTGTCCTGGGATTAATACTACTGGAAAGACTGACTGTCCGGGGATAAATACTACTGGAAAGAAATTATGTCCTGGGATAAATACTACTGGAAAGAAATTATGTCCTGGGATTAATACTACTGGAAAGACTGACTGTCCTGGGATAAATACTACTGGAAAGAAATTATGTCCTGGGATAAATACTACTGGAAAGACTGACTGTCCTGGGATAAATACTACTGGAAAGAAATCATGTCCTGGGATTAATACTACTGGAAAGACTGACTGTCCTGGGATTAATACTACTGGAAAGAAATTATGTCCTGGGATAAATACTACTGGAAGAAATTATGTCCTGGGATTAATACTACTCGATAGACTGACTGTCCTGGGATAAATACTACTGGATAGACTGACTGTCCTGGGATAAATATTACTGGATAGACTGACTGTCCTGGGATAAATACTACTGGATAGACTGACTGTCCTGGGATAAATACTACTGGATAGACTGACTGTCCTGGGATAAATACTACTGGACAGACTGACTGTCCTGGGATAAATACTACTGGATAGACTGACTGTCCTGGGATAAATACTACTGGACAGACTGACTGTCCTGGGATAAATACTACTGGATAGACTGATTGTTCTGGGATAAATACTACTGGATAGACTGACTGTTCTGGGATAAATACTACTGGATAGACTGACTGTCCTGGGATAAATACTACTGGAAAGAAATTATGTCCTGGATAAATACTACTGGACAGACTGACTGTCCTGGGATAAATACTACTGGATAGACGTTCTGTCCTGGGATAAATACTACTGGATAGACTGACTGTCCTGGGATAAATACTACTGGATAGACGTTCTGTCCTGGGATAAATACTACTGGATAGACGTTCTGTCCTGGGATAAATACTACTGGATAGACTGACTGTCCTGGGATAAATACTAAATATAAAATGGCTTCTCTTTCAGGTGCGTCTGGAGCAGGGAATCTTGTCTGAGCCGGGTTCTGTTCTACTCTACAAGCTGTCCAACCTGCTCAAGTTCTACCACCACACCATCAGGTAGGTAGTACCCTGACCTCTGAACCTGACCCCTGACCCTAACCCTCAAGGCACTACAGAGGGTAGTGCGTACGGCCAAGTACATCACTGGGGCTAAGCTACCTGCCATCCTGGACCTCTATACCAGGCGGTGTCAGAGGGAGGCCCTAACAATTGTCAGACCTCAGCCACCCCTCAGCCAAAAGGCTTCTCAACAGTTTTTACCTCCAAGCCATAAGACTCCTGAACAGGTAATCAATTGGCTACCCGGACTATTTGCATTGTGTGCCCCCGCCCTCCAACCCCTCTTTTACACTGCTGCTACTCTCTGTTACTCTTATGTGCATAGTCACTTTAACTATACATTCATGTACATACTACCTCAATTGGGCCGACCAACCAGTGCTCCCTCACATTGGCTAACCAGGCTATCTGCATTGTGTCCCACCACCCACCAACCCCTGTTTTAAGCTACTGCTACTCTCTGTTCATCATATATGCATAGTCACTTTAACCATATCTACATGTACATACTACCTCAATCAGCCTGACTAACAGGTGTCTGTATGTAGCTACATGTACATACTACCTCAATCAGCCTGACTAACAGGTGTCTGTATGTAGCTACATGTACATACTACCTCAATCAGCCTGACTAACAGGTGTCTGTATGTAGCTACATGTACATACTACCTCAATCAGCCTGACTAACAGGTGTCTGTATGTAGCTACATGTACATACTACCTCAATCAGCCTGACTAACAGGTGTCTGTATGTAGCTACATGTACATACTACCTCAATCAGCCTGACTAACAGCTGTCTGTATGTAGCTACATGTACATACTACCTCAATCAGCCTGACTAACAGGTGTCTGTATGTAGCTACATGTACATACTACCTCAATCAGCCTGACTAACAGGTGTCTGTATGTAGCTACATGTACATACTACCTCAATCAGCCTGACTAACAGGTGTCTGTATAGAGCTACATGTACATACTACCTCAATCAGCCTGACTAACAGGTGTCTGTATGTAGCTACATGTACATACTACCTCAATCAGCCTGACTAACAGGTGTGTCTGTATGTAGCCCCTCTACTGTATATAGCCTCTCTACTGTATATAGCCTCTCTACTGTATATAGCCTCTCTACTGTATATAGCCTCTCTACTGTATATAGCCTCTCTACTGTATATAGCCTCTCTACTGTATATAGCCTCTCTACTGTATACAGCCTCTCTACTGTATACAGCCTCTTTACTGCATATAGCCTCTCTACTGTATATAGCCTCTCTGCTGTATATAGCCTCTCTACTGTATATAGCCTCTCTACTGTATATAGCCTCTCTACTGTATATAGCCTCTCTACTGTATATAGCCTCTCTACTGTATATAACCTCTCTACTGTATATAACCTCTCTACTGTATATAACCTCTCTACTGTATATAGCCTCTCTACTGTATATAACCTCTCTACTGTATATAGCCTCTCTACTGTATATAGCCTCTCTACTGTATATAGCCTCTCTACTGTATATAGCCTCTCTACTGTATATAGCCTCTCTACTGTATAGAGCCTCTCTACTGTATGTAGCCTCTCTACTGTATATAGCCTCTCTACTGTATATAGCCTCTCTACTGTATATAGCCTCTCTACTGTATATAGCCTCTCTACTGTATATAGCCTCTCTACTGTATATAGCCTCTCTACTGTATATAGCCTCTCTACTGTATATAACCTCTCTACTGTATATAGCCTCTCTACTGTATATAGCCTCTCTACTGTATATAACCTCTCTACTGTATGTAGCCTCTCTACTGTATATAGCCTCTCTACTGTATATAGCCTCTCTACTGTATATAGCCTCTCTACTGTATATAGCCTCTCTACTGTATATACCTCTACTGTATATAACCTCTCTACTGTATATAGCCTCTACTGTATATAATCTCTCTACTGTATGTAGCCTCTCTACTGTATATAGCCTCTCTACTGTATATAGCCTCTCTACTGTATATAACCTCTACTGTATATAGCCTCTCTACTGTATATAGCCTCTCTACTGTATATAATCTCTCTACTGTATGTAGCCTCTCTACTGTATATAGCCTCTCTACTGTATATAGCCTCTCTACTGTATATAACCTCTACTGTATATAACCTCTCTACTGTATATAGCCTCTCTACTGTATATAATCTCTCTACTGTATGTAGCCTCTCTACTGTATATAGCCTCTCTACTGTATATAGCCTCTCTACTGTATATAGCCTCTCTACTGTATATAACCTCTACTGTATATAACCTCTCTACTGTATGTAGCCTCTCTACTGTATATAGCCTCTCTACTGTATATAGCCTCTCTACTGTATATAGCCTCTCTACTGTATATAGCCTCTCTACTTTATATAGCCTCTCTACTGTATATAGCCTCTCTACTGTATATAGCCTCTCTACTGTATATAGCCTCTCTACTGTATATAACCTCTCTACTGTATATAGCCTCTCTACTGTATATAGCCTCTCTACTGTATATAGCCTCTCTACTGTATATAACCTCTCTACTGTATATAGCCTCTCTACTGTATATAGCCTCTCTACTGTATATAGTCTCTCTACTGTTTATAGCCTCTCTACTGTATATAGCCTCTCTACTGTATATAGCCTCTCTACTGTATATAGCCTCTACTGTATATAGCCTCTCTACTGTATATAGCCTGTCTACTGTATATAGCCTCTCTACTGTATATAACCTCTCTACTGTATATAACCTCTCTACTGTATATAGCCTCTCTACTGTATATAGCCTCTCTACTGTATATAACCTCTCTACTGTATATAACCTCTCTACTGTATATAGCCTCTCTACTGTATATAGCCTCTCTACTGTATATAGCCTCTCTACTGTATATAGCCTCTCTACTGTATATAGCCTCTCTACTGTATATAGCCTCTCTACTGTATATAACCTCTCTACTGTATTTAGCCTCTCTACTGTATATAGCCTGTCTTTTTACTGTTGTTTTATTTCTTTACCTATCTATTGTTCACCTAATACCTCTTTTACACTATTGGTTAGAGCCTGTAGGTAAGCATTTCACTGTGAGGTCTACTACACCTGTTGTATTCAGCATTTCACTGTGAGGTCTACTACACCTGTTGTATTCAGCATTTCACTGTGAGGTCTACTACACCTGTTGTATTCAGCATTTCACTGTGAGGTCTACTACACCTGTTGTATTCAGCATTTCACTGTAAGGTCTACTACACCTGTTGTATTCAGCATTTTCACTGTGAGGTCTACTACACCTGTTGTATTCAGCATTTTCACTGTGAGGTCTACTACACCTGTTGTATTCAGCATTTCACTGTGAGGTCTACTACACCTGTTGTATTCAGCATTTCACTGTGAGGTCTACTACACCTGTTGTATTCAGCATTTCACTGTAAGGTCTACTACACCTGTTGTATTCAGCATTTCACTGTGAGGTCTACTACACCTGTTGTATTCAGCATTTCACTGTAAGGTCTACTACACCTGTTGTATTCAGCATTTCACTGTAAGGTCTACTACACCTGTTGTATTCAGCATTTTCACTGTGAGGTCTACTACACCTGTTGTATTCAGCATTTTCACTGTGAGGTCTACTACACCTGTTGTATTCAGCATTTCACTGTAAGGTCTACTACACCTGTTGTATTCAGCATTTCACTGTAAGGTCTACTACACCTGTTGTATTCAGCATTTCACCGTAAGGTCTACTACACCTGTTGTATTCAGCATTTCACTGTAAGGTCTACTACACCTGTTGTATTCAGCATTTCACTGTGAGGTCTACTACACCTGTTGTATTCAGCATTTCACTGTAAGGTCTACTACACCTGTTGTATTCAGCATTTCACTGTAAGGTCTACTACACCTGTTGTATTCAGCATTTCACTGTAAGGTCTACTACACCTGTTGTATTCAGCATTTCACTGTGAGGTCTACTAGACCTGTTGTATTCAGCATTTCACTGTGAGGTCTACTACACCTGTTGTATTCAGCATTTCACTGTGAGGTCTACTACACCTGTTGTATTCAGCATTTCACTGTGAGGTCTACTACACCTGTTGTATTCAGCATTTCACTGTGAGGTCTACTACACCTGTTGTATTCAGCATTTCACTGTAAGGTCTACTAAACCTGTTGTATTCAGCATTTCACTGTAAGGTCTACTACACCTGTTGTATTCGGCGCACGTGACAAATCAACTTTGATCTGATTTGACCTCTGAACCTGACCTCTGAACCTAAACCCCGACCTCTGAACCTAACCTTAAGTTATACGATCACACCATCAGGTAGCTAGATTCATCCCCCCAAACCCCCACAAAACACCAAGATCACATGACAGTAAACTGGTCAAGGTGGTTTGATACCATTTCTCTCATCCTTCTAAATGCCTCTATAAAGCCTTTATACAGTGTTGTTCATTTAGAGTTCACTGTTCAATGATGCCCCCTCTATCTGTCTCTCTCTCTGTCTATCTGTCTGTCTCTCTGTCTCTGTCTCTCTCTGTTTCTCTTTCTGTCTCTCTCTCTCTCTGTGTCTCTTTCTGTCTCTCTCTCTGTGTCTCTTTCTGGCTCTCTCTCTGTGTCTCTTTCTGGCTCTCTCTTTCTCTCTCCGTCTGTCTATCTGTCTGTCCCTGTCTCTCTCTCTGTGTCTCTTTCTGTCTCTCTCTCTGTCTCTTTCTGTCTCTCTCTATCTATCTCTCTTTCTGGCTCTCTCTATCTTTCTCTCTCTGTCTCTTTCTGGCTCTCTCTATCTGTCTGTCTCTCTCTCTCTCTGTCTGTCTCTCTGTCTCTCTCTCTGTCTCTCTTTCTCTCTCTCAATTCAATTCAAATCAAAGGGCTTTATTGGCATGGGGGAAACATGTGTTAATGTTGCCAAAGCAAGTGAGGTAGATAATATACAAAAGTGAAATAAACAATAAAAATGAACAGTAAACATTACACATACAGAAGTTTCAAAACAATAAAGACATTACAAATGTCATATTATATATATACAGTGTTTTAACAATGTACAAATGGTTAAGGTATACAAGGGAAAATAAATTAGCATAAATTTGGGTTTTTACTGTGTCTCTTTATGGCTCTGTCTGTCTCTGTCTCTCTCTCTGTCTCTCTGTCTCTCTCTCTCTCTCTCTCTCTCTCTCTCTCTCTCTCTCTCTCTCTCTCTCTCTCTCTCTCATAGTTGTATCGTGGGCACCAGTGTAGCCTCCCTGCTGATGACCATCGAAGAGATGCACATCCTAAGCAAGAAGATGTTTTTCAACAGTCTCAGTCTGCACGCGAGCAGGCTCATGGACAAGGTAGGCTTTGTTGTCTTTAGTAAACTAAACATCACTTTGTTGATGACCTCATATAGAGCTTCTATTTTGTTGCTCTGATGGACACGGCTATCACCTATCACAGTATTGTGTTGCTCTGATGGACACGGCTATCACCTATCACAGTATTGTGTTGCTCTGATGGACACGGCTATCACCTATCACAGTATTGTGTTGCTCTGATGGACACGGCTATCACCTATCACAGTATTGTGTTGCTCTGATGGACACGGCTATCACCTATCACAGTATTGTGTTGCTCTGATGGACACGGCTATCACCTATCACAGTATTGTGTTGCTCTGATGGACACGGCTATCACCTATCACAGTATTGTGTTGCTCTGATGGACACGGCTATCACCTATCACAGTATTGTGTTGCTCTGATGGACACGGCTATCACAGTATTGTGTTGCTCTGATGGACACGGCTATCACAGTATTGTGTTGCTCTGATGGACACGGCTATCACCTATCACAGTATTGTGTTGCTCTGATGGACACGGCTATCACCTATCACAGTATTGTGTTGCTCTGATGGACACGGCTATCACCTATCACAGTATTGTGTTGCTCTGATGGACACGGCTATCACAGTATTGTGTTGCTCTGATGGACACGGCTATCACCTATCACAGTATTGTGTTGCTCTGATGGACACGGCTATCACCTATCACAGTATTGTGTTGTATGAATACGATCAGTGAACAGAGATGAACAGTTTGTACACTGATCAATAGTATAAATTAAACATGTAAAGAGTTGGAGTCATGAGCTGAAATAAAAACATCCCAGAAATATTCTATCCACACAGAAAACGGTTTTTTTCTCTCCAATTTTGTGTACAAATTTTCTTTACATCCCTGTTAGTGAGCATTTCTCCTTTGCCAAGATAATCCATCCACCTGACAGGTGTGGCATATCAAGAAGCTGATTGAACCGCATGATCATTACACATGTGCACCTTGTGCTGGGCACAATAAAAGGCCAATCTAAAATGTGTAGTTTTGTCAACCACAGATGTCTCTACTGGTGTGCTGACTGCAGGCATGTCCACCAGAGCTGTTACCAGAGAATTGAATGTTCATTGATTCATAAGCCCCCCCCCCACGTCTTTTTAAAGAATTTCGCAGTACGTCCAACCGGCCTCACGACCGCAGACCTGGGTCGGGAGGGGGGGGGGGGGGGGGGATTTCTGTCTGTAATAAAGCTCTTTCTTGGGGGAAAAACTAATTCTGATTGGCTGGGCCTTGTGCCACAGTGGCTGGGTCTGGCTCCCCAGTGGCTGGGTCTGGCTCCCCAGTGGCTGGGTCTGGCTCCCCAGTGGCTGGGTCTGGCTCCCCAGTGGCTGGGTCTGGCTCCCCAGTGGCTGGGTCTGGCTCCCCAGTGGCTGGGTCTGGCTGGGCCTTGTGCCACAGTGGCTGGGTCTGGCTCCCCAGTGGCTGGGTCTGGCTCCCCAGTGGCTGGGTCTGGCTCCCCAGTGGCTGGGTCTGGCTCCCCAGTGGCTGGGTCTGGCTCCCCAGTGGCTGGGTCTGGATCCCCAGTGGCTGGGTCTGGATCCCCAGTGGCTGGGTCTGGATCCCCACTGGTTGGGTCTGGATCCCCAGTGGCTGGGTCTGGATCCCCACTGGTTGGGTCTGGCTCCCCAGTGGCCGGGTCTGGCTCCCCAGTGGCTGGGTCCTGGCTCCCCAGTGGCTGGGTCTGGCTGGGTCTGGATCCCCACTGGCTGGTTCTGGCTCCCCAGTGGCTGGGTCTGGCTCCCCAGTGGCTGGGTCTGGTTTTGGGTCTGGTTTTGGGTCTGGCTGGATCTGGCCCCCAGGTTCTGGGTCTGGTTCTGGGTCTGGCTCTGCAGGTTCTGGGTCTGGCTCTGCAGGTTCTGGGTCTGGCTCTGCAGGTTCTGGGTCTGGTTCTGGGTCTGGCTCCCCAGGTTCTGGGTCTGGTTCTGGGTCTGGCTCCCCAGGTTCTGGGTCTGGTTCTGGGTCTGGTTCTGGGTCTGGTTCTGGGTCTGGTTCTGGGTCTGGCTCCCCAGGTTCTGGGTCTGGTTCTGGGTCTGGTTCTGGGTCTGGCTCCCCAGGTTCTGGGTCTGGTTCTGGGTCTGGTTCTGGGTCTGGCTCTGCAGGTTCTGGGTCTGGTTCTGGGTCTGGCTCCCCAGGTTCTGGGTCTGGTTCTGGGTCTGGCTCTGCAGGTTCTGGTCTGGTTCTGGGTCTGGCTCCCCAGGTTCTGGGTCTGGGTCTGGTCTGGCTCTGCAGGTTCTGGGTCTGTTCTGGGTCTGGCTCCCCAGGTTCTGGGTCTGGTTCTGGGTTCTGGTTCTGGGTCTGGCTCCCCAGGTTCTGGGTCTGGTTCTGGCTCTGCAGGTTCTGGGTCTGGTTCTGGGTCTGGCTCCCCAGGTTCTGGGTCTGGTTCTGGGTCTGGTTCTGGGTCTGGTTCTGGGTCTGGCTCCCCAGGTTCTGGGTCTGGTTCTGGGTCTGGCTCCCCAGGTTCTGGGTCTGGTTCTGGTCTGGCTCCCCAGGTTCTGGGTCTGGTTCTGGGTCTGGGCTCCCCAGGTTCTGGGTCTGGTTCTGGGTCCTGGCTCCCCAGGTTCTGGGTCTGGTTCTGGGTCTGGTTCTGGGTCTGGCTCCCCAGGTTCTGGGTCTGGTTCTGGCTCTGCAGGTTCTGGGTCTGGTTCTGGGTCTGGCTCCCAGGTTTCTGGGTCTGGTTCTGGGTCCTGGTTCTGGGTCTGGCTCCCCAGGTTCTGGGTCTGGTTCTGGGTCTGGCTCCCCAGGTTCTGGGTCTGGTTCTGGGTCTGGCTCCCAGGTTCTGGGTCTGGTTCTGGGTCTGGCTCCCAGGTTCTGGGTCTGGTTCTGGGTCTGGCTCCCCAGGTTCTGGGTCTGGTCCTGGGTCCTGGGCTCCCCAGGTTCTGGGTCTGGTTCTGGGTCTGGCTCTGCAGGTTCTGGGTCTGGTTCTGGGTCTGGCTCCCCAGGTTCTGGGTCTGGTTCTGGGTCTGCCGTTCTGGGTCTGGTCTGGTCTGGCTCCCAGGTTCTGGGTCTGGTTCTGGGTCTGGCTCCCCAGGTTCTGGGTCTGGTTCTGGGTCTGGGTCTGGCTCCCCAGGTTCTGGGTCTGGTTCTGGGTCTGGTTCTGGGTCTGGCTCCCCAGGTTCGGGTCTGGTTCTGGGTCTGGGTCTGGCCCCGGTTCTGGGTCTGTTCTGGGTCTGGTTCTGGGTCTGGCTCCCAGGTCTGGGTCTGGTTCTGGGTCTGGGTCTGGCTCCCCAGGTTCTGGGTCTGGTTCTGGGTCTGGTTCTGGGTCTGGCTCCCCAGGTTCTGGGTCTGGGTCTGGTTCTGGGTCTGGCTCCCCAGGTTCTGGGTCTGGTTCTGGGTCTGGCTCCCCAGGTTCTGGGTCTGGTTCTGGGTCTGGTTCTGGGTCTGGTTCTGGGTCTGGCTCCCCAGGTTCTGGGTCTGGTTCTGGGTCTGGTTCTGGGTCTGGCTCCCCAGGTCTGGGTCCTGGTTCTGGGTCTGGTTCTGGGTCTGGCTCCCCAGGTTCTGGGTCTGGTTCTGGGTCTGGTTCTGGGTCTGGTTCTGGGTCTGGTTCCCCAGGTTCTGGGTCTGGTTCTGGGTCTGGTTCTGGGTCTGGTTCTGGGTCTGGCTCCCCAGGTTCTGGGTCTGGTTCTGGGTCTGGCTCCCCAGGTTCTGGTTCTGGGTCTGGTTCTGGGTCTGGTTCTGGGTCTGGCTCCCAGGTTCTGGTTCTGGGTCTGGTTCTGGGTCTGGTTCTGGGTCTGGTTCTGGGTCTGGTTCTGGGTCTGGTTCTGGGTCTGGCTCCCCAGGTTCTGGGTCTGGTTCTGGGTCTGGCTCCCCAGGTTCTGGGTCTGGTTCTGGGTCTGGCTCCCCAGGTTCTGGGTCTGGTTCTGGGTCTGGTTCTGGGTCTGGTTCTGGTTCTGGGTCTGGCTCCCCAGGTTCTGGGTCTGGTTCTGGGTCTGGCTCCCCAGGTTCTGGGTCTGGTTCTGGGTCTGGTTCTGGGTCTGGCTCCCCAGGTTCTGGCCTGTTGACTGATTTCGTTATATGAACTGTAAAATCTTTGACATTTATTCATTTAATATTTAATATTTTTCTTCAGTGTAGAAGTGCCTCGTCCTGTGTACGTGCGGTGTACCTGCATGATGGTCCAACTTCCACATTTTCTATTTAGACAACAAAAAGTGTTTGAAATGTTCCTGTGCCCAAGCTAATGACATGCTGGTGCAGTAGTAGTTCAATAGGATATGGAGAAACATGTTGTTTCTCAACCCTCACAGACAACAGGCCTATTCCTGTAAGACATGGAGACCTAAACGGGTCCCTAATTCACTATATAGAGCACTGCTTTTGACCAGGGCCCATAGGGCTTTGGTCTAAAATAGTGCCCTATACAGGGAATAAGGTCACCATTTGGGACCGTTTGTGAGGAGAGCTGGTAGTTACCAGTTGGGACTGAGAAACAGCAGTCCGTTTCCTCAAATTGGAGTCCAAATATCCCGGATCACGGACAGGCCTCAGTCCAAACAACACTAGCTGCTATCAGATCAATAGCATGAATCACACTAACAACCCTCAACGCCTCTCTAATCTATCGGCCCTGGGTAGGCTGCTACTTTGTTACCTTCTCCACACCAGCTAATACCAGGGACACTGACTTTTACTAATCACATGTATTAGATGGAGAGGAGGAGAGATGGAGGGAGGAGAGATGGAGGGGGGGAGAGATGGAGGGAGGAAAGATGGAGAGATGGAGGAGAGATGGAGGAGAGATGGAGAGATGGAGGAGAGATGGAGAGATGGAGGAGAGATGGAGGGAGGAGAGGTGATGGAGAGGAGAGGTGATGGAGAGGAGAGATGATGGAGAGGAGAGATGGAGAGGAGAGATGGAGGGAGGAGAGATGGAGAGAGGAGAGATGGAGAGAGGAGAGATGGAGAGAGGAGAGATGGAGAGAGGAGAGATGATGGAGAGAGGAGAGATGATGGAGAGGAGAGATGATGGAGAGGAGAGATGATGGAGGGAGGAGAGATGGAGGGAGGAGAGATGGAGAGGAGAGATGGAGGGAGGAGAGTTGGAGGGAGGGAGGGGAGATGGGGAGGGGGAGAGTTGGAGGGAGGGGAGATGGGGAGGGTGAGAGATGGAGGGAGGAGAGATGTGGAGAGTTGGAGGGAGGGAGGGAGGGAGGGAGGGAGGGGAGAGTTGGAGGGAGGGAGGGAGGGAGGGAGGGAGGGAGGGAGGGCAGATGGATGGAGGAGAGATGTGGAGAGTTGGAGGGAGGGGAGATGGAGAGATGGAGGAGAGTTGGAGGGAGGAGAGATGGGGGGGAGGGAGGTGGGATGGGGAGAGATGGAGAGGGTGAGAGATTGAGGGAGGAGAGATGGAGAGATGGAGGAGAGGGGTAGAGAGAGGAGCATGGCCATGGTAGCTATGAAGGAGGAACTGTAGTGTAGTGGTTGAATTGTTTCTCTAACCCCTCCCTCTAACCCCTCCCTCCTACCCCTCCCTCTAACCCCTCCCTCCACTTCCTCTACTCCTCCCTCTAACCCCTCCCTCCTCCTCCTCCCTCTAACCCTCCCTCCTCCTCCTCCTCCCTCTAACCCCTCCCTCATCCTCCTCCTACCCCTCCCTCTAACCCCTCCCTCCTCCTACTGCCTCCCTTTAACCCCTCCCTCCTCCTACCGCCTCCCTCTAACCCCTCCCTCCTCCTCCCCCTCCCTCTAACCACCTCCTCCCTCCTCCTCCCTCCAGGTTGAGCTCCCCCCTCCAGACCTGGGCCCCACCTCCTCTCTGACCCAGACCCTGGCTCTCCTGAGGGAGGTGTTGGCCTCTCATGACTCCTCTGTAGTTCCTCTGGACGCTCGCCAGGCTGACTTCGCTCAGGTAATGTCCTCTTCCCTCAGGTTAATGTCCTCTGCCCTCTGGTTAATGTCCTCTTCCCTCAGGTTAATGTCCTCTGCCCTCAGGTTAATGTCCTCTGCCCTCAGGTTAATGTCCTCTGCCCTCAGGTTAATGTCATCTGCCCTCAGGTTAATGTCCTCTGCCCTCAGGTTAATGTCCTCTGCCCTCAGGTTAATGTTCTCTGCCCTCAGGTTAATGTCCTCTGCCCTCAGGTTAATGTCCTCTGCCCTCAGGTTAATGTCCTCTGCCCTCAGGTTAATGTCCTCTGCCCTCAGGTTAATGTCCTCTGCCCTCAGGTTAATGGCCTCTGCCCTCAGGTTAATGTCCTCTTCCATCAGGTTCTGTCTGTCTGTCTTGCTCTCTCTGTCTGTCTGTCTAGCTCTCTCTCTGTCTGTCTCACTTTCTCTGTCACTCTCTCTGTCTGTCTCGCTCTCTCTCTGTCTGTCTGTCTCTCTCTGTCTGTCTGTCTGTCTGTCTGTCTCGCTCTCTCTCTAACTGTCTGTCTCGCTCTCTCTCTGTCTGTCTCGCTCGCTCTCTCTCTGTCTGTCTGTCTCGCTCTCTGTCTGTCTGTCTCGCTCTCTCTCTGTTGTCTGTCTGTCTCGCTCTCTCTCTGTCTGTCTCGCTCTGTCTGTCTGTCTGTCTGTCTGTCTCGCTCTCTGTCTGTCTCTCGCTCTCTGTCTCGCTCTATGTCTGTCTGTCTCGCTCTCTCTCTCTGTCTCTCTCTCTGTTAGGTGTTGTCTTGTATCCTCCTCCCTCCATCTCTCCCCCTCCCCATCTCCCTCCCTCCCTCCCTCCCTCCAACTCTCCTCCCTCCAACTCTCCTCCATCTCTCCCCCTCTTCCATCAGGTTCTGTCTGTCTGTCTTGCTCTCTCTGTATGTCTGTCTCGCTCTCTCTCTGTCTGTCTGTCTCGCTCTCTGTCTGTCTGGCTCTTTGTCTCTCTGTCTCGCTCTCTCTCTCTGTCTGTCTCGCTCACTCTGTCTGTCTGTCTGTCTCGCTCTCTGTCTGTCTGTCTGTCTCGCTCTCTCTCTCTCTGTCTGTCTCTCTCTGTCTGTCTGTCTGTCTGTCTCGCTCTGTCTGTCTCGCTCTCTCTCTGTCGCTGTCTGTCTGTCTGTCTCGCTCTCTCTCTGTCTGTCTGTCTCGCTCGCTCTCTGTCTGTCTGCCTGTCTCGCTCTCTGTCTGTCTGCCTGTCTCGCTCTCTCTCTGTCTGTCTCGCTCTCTCTCTGTCTGTCTGTCTGTCTGTCTCTCTCTCTGTCTGTCTGTCTGTCTCGCTCTCTGTCTGTCTGTCTCTCTCTCTCTCTGTCTCTCTGTTAGGTGTTGTCTTGTATTCTGGACCCCCTGTTTTCAGCCATTAACTCTGTCCTCTCTCTGTCTCTCTGTTAGGTGTTGTCTTGTATTCTGGACCCCCTGTTTTCAGCCATTAACTCTGTCCTCTCTCTGTCTCTCTGTTAGGTGTTGTCTTGTATCCTGGACCCCCTGCTCCAGCTGTGTACAGTTTCAGCCAGTAACCTCGGTACTGCAGACATGGCAACGTACATGGTGAACTCTCTGTATGTGATGAAGACCACCCTGGCTCTGTTTGAGTTCACAGACAAGAGGCTGGAGATGCTGGAGTTCCAGGTACTGAACTGGCAACCCTTTGTTGGAGCACTGATGGCCAGTTTCCAAAAGACAGATGAAGCCACGTGCTGGACTAAGGAGAGTTCAGGACTACAACTCAATCTGTCTCTGGGAAACTGGCCATCAGTGTTGTAGAAAAGTTGTCTGTCCCTGGACGTGCCTGAAACATGTGGATGTCACATTATAGACATTACAGAATATATTCTATTTGATGTTTAGGCCTAATTTAGTCAATACTACTCTAGCCAGTGATTGAACTGTCTTTATGTGTTCTGTTCCAACAACAGTAGCCATAGTAACATTAAATACATGATGTATTATGTTCTAGAACAGTAGCCATACATAGTAACATTAAATACATGATGTATTCTGTTCTAGAACAGTAGCCATAGTAACATTAAATACATGATGTATTCTGTTCCAGAACAGTAGCCATAGTAACATTAAATACATGATGTATTCTGTTCTAGAACAGTAGCCATAGTAACATTAAATACATTATGTATTCTGTTCTAGAACAGTAGCCATAGTAACATTAAATACATGATGTATTCTGTTCTAGAACAGTATCGATAGTAACATTAAATACATTATGTATTCTGTTCCAGAACAGTAGCCATAGTAACATTAAATACATGATGTATTCTGTTCTAGAACAGTAGCCATAGTAACATTAAATACATGATGTGTTCTGTTCTAGAACAGTAGCCATAGTAACATTAAATACATGATGTGTTCTGTTCCAACAACAGTAGCCATAGTAACATTAAATACATGATGTATTCTGTTCCAGAACAGTAGCCATAGTAACATTAAATACATGATGTATTCTGTTCTAGAACAGTAGCCATAGTAACATTAAATACATGATGTGTTCTGTTCTAGAACAGTAGCCATAGTAACATTAAATACATGATGTATTCTGTTCTAGAACCGTAGCCATAGTAACATTAAATACATGATGTATTCTGTTCCAACAACAGTAGCCATAGTAACATTAAATACATGATGTATTCTGTTCCAGAACAGTAACCATAGTAACATTAAATACATGATGTATTCTGTTCCAACAACAATAGCCATAGTAACATTAAATACATGATGTATTCTGTTCTAGAACAGTAGCCATAGTAACATTAAATACATGATGTATTCTGTTCTAGAACAGTAGCCATAGTAACATTAAATACATGATGTATTCTGTTCCAACAACAGTAGCCATAGTAACATTAAATACATGATGTATTCTGTTCTAGAACAGTAGCCATAGTAACATTAAATACATGATGTATTCTGTTCTAGAACAGTAGCCATAGTAACATTAAATACATGATGTATTCTGTTCCAACAACAGTAGCCATAGTAATATTAAATACATGATGTATTCTGTTCCAGAACAGTAACCATAGTAACATTAAATACATGATGTATTCTGTTCCAACAACAGTAGCCATAGTAACATTAAATACATGATGTATTCTGTTCCAACAACAGTAGCCATAGTAACATTAAATACATGATGTATTCTGTTCTAGAACAGTAGCCATAGTAACATTAAATACATGATGTATTCTGTTCCAACAACAGTAGCCATAGTAACATTAAATACATGATGTGTTCTGTTCCAACAACAGTAGCCATAGTAACATTAAATACATGATGTATTCTGTTCTAGAACACTAGCCATAGTAACATTAAATACATGATGTATTCTGTTCTAGAACAGTAGCCATAGTAACATTAAATACATGATGTATTCTGTTCCAACAACAGTAGCCATAGTAACATTAAATACATGATGTATTCTGTTCTAGAACAGTAGCCATAGTAACATTAAATACATGATGTATTCTGTTCTAGAACAGTAGCCATAGTAACATTAAATACATGATGTATTCTGTTCCAACAACAGTAGCCATAGTAATATTAAATACATGATGTATTCTGTTCCAGAACAGTAACCATAGTAACATTAAATACATGATGTATTCTGTTCCAACAACAGTAGCCATAGTAACATTAAATACATGATGTATTCTGTTCTAGAACAGTAGCCATAGTAACATTAAATACATGATGTATTCTGTTCCAACAACAGTAGCCATAGTAACATTAAATACATGATGTGTTCTGTTCCAACAACAGTAGCCATAGTAACATTAAATACATGATGTATTCTGTTCCAGGACAGTAGCCATAGTAACATTAAATACATGATGTATTCTGTTCTAGAACAGTAGCCATAGTAACATTAAATACATGATGTATTCTGTTCTAGAACAGTAGCCAAAGTAACATTTAAATACATGATGTATTCTGTTCTAGAACAGTAGCCATAGTAACATTAAATACATGATGTATTCTGTTCCAGAACAGTAGCCATAGTAACATTAAATACATGATGTATTCTGTTCCAGAACAGTAGCCATAGTAACATTAAATACATGATGTGTTCTGTTCTAGAACAGTAGCCATAGTAACATTAAATACATGATGTATTCTGTTCCAACAACAGTAGCCATAGTAACATTAAATACATGATGTATTCTGTTCTAGAACAGTAGCCATAGTAACATTAAATACATGATGTATTCTGTTCCAACAACAGTAGCCATAGTAACATTAAATACATGATGTGTTCTGTTCCAACAACAGTAGCCATAGTAACATTAAATACATGATGTATTCTGTTCCAGGACAGTAGCCATAGTAACATTAAATACATGATGTATTCTGTTCTAGAACAGTAGCCAAAGTAACATTTAAATACATGATGTATTCTGTTCTAGAACAGTAGCCATAGTAACATTAAATACATGATGTATTCTGTTCCAGAACAGTAGCCGTAGTAACATTAAATACATGATGTGTTCTGTTCTAGAACAGTAGCCATAGTAACATTAAATACATGATGTGTTCTGTTCTAGAACAGTAGCCATAGTAACATTAAATACATGATGTGTTCTGTTCCAACAACAGTAGCCATAGTAACATTAAATACATGATGTGTTCTGTTCCAAGAACAGTAGCCATAGTAACATTAAATACATGATGTATTCTGTTCTAGAACAGTAGCCATAGTAACATTAAATACATGATGTATTCTGTTCTAGAACAGTAGCCATAGTAACATTAAATACATGATGTATTCTTTTCTAGAACAGTAGCCATAGTAACATTAAATACATGATGTATTCTGTTCCAACAACAGTAGCCATAGTAACATTAAATACATGATGTATTCTGTTCCAACAACAGTAGCCATAGTAACATTAAATACATGATGTATTCTGTTCCAACAACAGTAGCCATAGTAACATTAAATACATGATGTATTCTGTTCTAGAACAGTAGCCATAGTAACATTAAATACATGATGTGTTCTGTTCCAAGAACAGTAGCCATAGTAACATTAAATACATGATGTATTCTGTTCCAGAACAGTAGCCATAGTAACATTAAATACATGATGTATTCTGTTCTAGAACAGTAGCCATAGTAACATTAAATACATGATGTATTCTGTTCTAGAACAGTAGCCATAGTAACATTAAATACATGATGTATTCTGTTCTAGAACAGTAGCCATAGTAACATTAAATACATGATGTATTCTGTTCTAGAACAGTAGCCATAGTAACATTAAATACATGATGTATTCTGTTCTAGAACAGTAGCCATAGTAACATTAAATACATGATGTATTCTGTTCTAGAACAGTAGCCATAGTAACATTAAATACATGATGTATTCTGTTCTAGAACAGTAGCCATAGTAACATTAAATACATGTGTATTCTGTTCCAGACCATAACCATGTAAACATTAAATACATGATGTATTCTTTCCAACAACAATAGCCATAGTCACATTAAATACATGATGTATTCTGTTCTAGCAACAGTAGCCATAGTAACATTTAAATAACATGATGTATTCTGTTCATAGAACAGTAAGCCATAGTAACATTAAATAACTGATGTATTCTGGTTCCAAACAAACAGTTAGCCATGCAGTAACAGTTTAAAATAAACATGATGTATTCTGTGCTAGAACAGTAGCCATAGTAACATTTAATACATAGATGTATTCGGTCTGACGAACAGTAGCCATCATGTAAACATTAAATACATGATGTATCTTGGTTCCAACAACAGTAGCCATAGTTAATATTAAATATCATGATGTATTCTGTTCCAGAACAGTAACCATTAGTAAACATTAAATACCTGATGTATTCTGTTCCAACAACAGTAGCATATACATTAAATACATGATGTATTCTGTTCCAACAACAGTAGCCATAGTAACATTAAATACATGATGTATTCTGTCTAAACAGTAGCCATAGTAACATTAAATACATGATGTATTCTGTTCCAACAACAGTAGCCCATAGTAACATTAAAACATGATGTGTTCTGTTCCAACAACAGTAGCCATAGTAACATTAAATACATGATGTATTCTGTTCTAGAACACTAGCCATAGTAACATTAAATACATGATGTATTCTGTTCTAGAACAGTAGCCATAGTAACATTAAATACATGATGTATTCTGTTCCAACAACAGTAGCCATAGTAACATTAAATACATGATGTATTCTGTTCTAGAACAGTAGCCATAGTAACATTAAATACATGATGTATTCTGTTCTAGAACAGTAGCCATAGTAACATTAAATACATGATGTATTCTGTTCCAACAACAGTAGCCATAGTAATATTAAATACATGATGTATTCTGTTCCAGAACAGTAACCATAGTAACATTAAATACATGATGTATTCTGTTCCAACAACAGTAGCCATAGTAACATTAAATACATGATGTATTCTGTTCTAGAACAGTAGCCATAGTAACATTAAATACATGATGTATTCTGTTCCAACAACAGTAGCCATAGTAACATTAAATACATGATGTGTTCTGTTCCAACAACAGTAGCCATAGTAACATTAAATACATGATGTATTCTGTTCCAGGACAGTAGCCATAGTAACATTAAATACATGATGTATTCTGTTCTAGAACAGTAGCCATAGTAACATTAAATACATGATGTATTCTGTTCTAGAACAGTAGCCAAAGTAACATTTAAATACATGATGTATTCTGTTCTAGAACAGTAGCCATAGTAACATTAAATACATGATGTATTCTGTTCCAGAACAGTAGCCATAGTAACATTAAATACATGATGTATTCTGTTCCAGAACAGTAGCCATAGTAACATTAAATACATGATGTGTTCTGTTCTAGAACAGTAGCCATAGTAACATTAAATACATGATGTATTCTGTTCCAACAACAGTAGCCATAGTAACATTAAATACATGATGTATTCTGTTCTAGAACAGTAGCCATAGTAACATTAAATACATGATGTATTCTGTTCCAACAACAGTAGCCATAGTAACATTAAATACATGATGTGTTCTGTTCCAACAACAGTAGCCATAGTAACATTAAATACATGATGTATTCTGTTCCAGGACAGTAGCCATAGTAACATTAAATACATGATGTATTCTGTTCTAGAACAGTAGCCAAAGTAACATTTAAATACATGATGTATTCTGTTCTAGAACAGTAGCCATAGTAACATTAAATACATGATGTATTCTGTTCCAGAACAGTAGCCATAGTAACATTAAATACATGATGTGTTCTGTTCTAGAACAGTAGCCATAGTAACATTAAATACATGATGTGTTCTGTTCTAGAACAGTAGCCATAGTAACATTAAATACATGATGTGTTCTGTTCCAACAACAGTAGCCATAGTAACATTAAATACATGATGTGTTCTGTTCCAAGAACAGTAGCCATAGTAACATTAAATACATGATGTATTCTGTTCTAGAACAGTAGCCATAGTAACATTAAATACATGATGTATTCTGTTCTAGAACAGTAGCCATAGTAACATTAAATACATGATGTATTCTTTTCTAGAACAGTAGCCATAGTAACATTAAATACATGATGTATTCTGTTCCAACAACAGTAGCCATAGTAACATTAAATACATGATGTATTCTGTTCCAACAACAGTAGCCATAGTAACATTAAATACATGATGTATTCTGTTCCAACAACAGTAGCCATAGTAACATTAAATACATGATGTATTCTGTTCTAGAACAGTAGCCATAGTAACATTAAATACATGATGTGTTCTGTTCCAACAACAGTAGCCATAGTAACATTAAATACATGATGTATTCTGTTCCAGAACAGTAGCCATAGTAACATTAAATACATGATGTATTCTGTTCTAGAACAGTAGCCATAGTAACATTAAATACATGATGTATTCTGTTCTAGAACAGTAGCCATAGTAACATTAAATACATGATGTATTCTGTTCTAGAACAGTAGCCATAGTAACATTAAATACATGATGTATTCTGTTCTAGAACAGTAGCCATAGTAACATTAAATACATGATGTATCTGTTCTAGAACAGTAGCCATAGTAACATTAAATACATGATGTATTCTGTTCTAGAACAGTAGCCATAGTAACATTAAATACATGATGTATTCTGTTCTAGAACAGTAGCCATAGTAACATTAAATACATGATGTATTCTGTTCTAGAACAGTAGCCATAGTAACATTAAATACATGATGTATTCTGTTCCAGAACAGTAGCCATAGTAACATTAAATACATGATGTATTCTGTTCTAGAACAGTAGCCATAGTAACATTAAATACATTATGTATTCTGTTCTAGAACAGTAGCCATAGTAACATTAAATACATGATGTATTCTGTTCTAGAACAGTAAGCCATAGTAACATTAAATACATGATGTATTCTGTTCTAGAACAGTAGCCATAGTAACATTAAATACATGATGTATTCTGTTCCAGAACAGTAGCCATAGTAACATTAAATACATGATGTATTCTGTTCCAGAACAGTAGCCATAGTAACATTAAATACATGATGTATTCTGTTCTAGAACAGTAGCCATAGTAACATTAAATACATGATGTATTCTGTTCTAGAACAGTAGCCATAGTAACAATAAATACATGATGTATTCTGTTCCAGAACAGTAGCCATAGTAACATTAAATACATGATGTATTCTGTTCCAGAACAGTAGCCATAGTAACATTAAATACATGATGTATTCTGTTCCAGAACAGTAGCCATAGTAACATTAAATACATGATGTATTCTGTTCTAGAACAGTAGCCATAGTAACATTAAATACATGATGTATTCTGTTCTAGAACAGTAGCCATAGTAACATTAAATACATGATGTATTCTGTTCTAGAACAGTAGCCATAGTAACATTAAATACATGATGTATTCTGTTCTAGAACAGTAGCCATAGTAACATTAAATACATGATGTATTCTGTTCTAGAACAGTAGCCATAGTAACATTAAATACATGATGTATTCTGTTCTAGAACAGTAGCCATAGTAACATTAAATACATGATGTATTCTGTTCTAGAACAGTAGCCATAGTAACATTAAATACATGATGTATTCTGTTCCAGAACAGTAGCCATAGTAACATTAAATACATGATGTATTCTGTTCCAGAACAGTAGCCATAGTAACATGAAATACATGATGTATTCTGTTCTAGAACAGTAGCCATAGTAACATTAAATACATGATGTATTCTGTTCTAGAACAGTAGCCATAGTAACATTAAATACATGATGTATTCTGTTCTAGAACAGTAGCCATAGTAACATTAAATACATGATGTATTCTGTTCCAGAACAGTAGCCATAGTAACATTAAATACATGATGTATTCTGTTCTAGAACAGTAGCCATAGTAACATTAAATACATGATGTATTCTGTTCTAGAACAGTAGCCATAGTAACATTAAATACATGATGTATTCTGTTCTAGAACAGTAGCCATAGTAACATTAAATACATTATGTATTCTGTTCCAGAACAGTAGCCATAGTAACATTAAATACATGATGTATTCTGTTCTAGAACAGTAGCCATAGTAACATTAAATACATGATGTATTCTGTTCTAGAACAGTAGCCATAGTAACATTAAATACATGATGTATTCTGTTCTAGAACAGTAGCCATAGTAACATTAAATACATGATGTATTCTGTTCTAGAACAGTAGCCATAGTAACATTAAATACATGATGTATTCTGTTCCAACAACAGTAGCCATAGTAACATTAAATACATTACGTAAGCACCACTAATTCAAGTCGTTGTTGTAAATCTATGTACGGTGGTGAACATGCTGACTCTAGACATGATACTGTTTGACATAGACCACAGCCCAGGTCAGACCACAGCCCAGGTCAGACCACAGCCCAGGTCAGACCACAGCCCAGGTCAGACCACAGCCCAGGTCAGACCACAGCCCAGGTCAGACCACAGCCCAGGTCAGTCTACAGCCCAGGTCAGACCACAGCCCAGGTCAGACCACAGCCCAGGTCAGACCACAGCCCAGGTCAGACCACAGCCCAGGTCAGACCACAGCCCAGGTCAGTCCATTGTCATGATAGCTGTGAATTCGAGCCCATTTGAAGCGTTCTCTATTGTATCGTGTTCCATACTTCGTATTGGAGTAGATAGGATTTCATATTGTCTCTGTCAGACAAAGGACAATCATGCTGTAGTGAGAGTTGGATGTGTGTCAGGAGTATAATTAAACATTAAGGCCTGAGGAGGTGTGATATATGACCAATATACCACGGCTAAGGGCTGTTCTTACACACGACGCAACGCGGAGTACAGCCTGGACACAGCCCTTAGCCGTGGTATACTGACCATATACCACAACCCCCCTGAGATGCCTTATTGCTGTTATAAACTGGTTACCAACGTAATTAGAGCAGTACAAATACATGTTCTGTCATACCCCTTGGTATACGGCCTGATATACCATGTCTGTCAGCCAATCAGCATTCAGGGCTCGAACCACCCAGTTAATAAATACTTTTATGCTGTGTGCATATGCCCCCTGGTATAAAGTAGTGCACTACATAGGGAATAGGGCTCTGGTCTAAAGTAGTGCACTACATAGGGAATAGACCTCTGGTCTAAAGTAGTGCACTATATAGGGAATAGGGCTCTGGTCTATAGTAGTGTACTACATAGGGAATAGGGCTCTGGTCTAAAGTAGTGCACTACATAGGCCTCTGGTCTAAAGTAGTGCACTACATAGGGCTCTGGTCTAAAGTAGTGCACTACATAGGGCTCTGGTCTAAAGTAGTGCACTACATAGGGAATAGGGCTCTGGTCTAAAGTAGTGCACTACATAGGGAATAGGGCTCTGGCCTAAAGTAGTGTACTATATAGGGAATAGGGCCCTGGTCTATAGTAGTGTACTATATAGGGAATAGGGCTCTGGTCTAAAGTAGTGTACTATATAGGGAATAGGGCTCTGGTCTAAAGTAGTGTACTATATAGGGAATAGGGCTCTGGTCTAAAGTAGTGTACTATATAGGGAATAGGGCCCTGGTCTATAGTAGTGTACTATATAGGGACTAGGGCTCTGGTCTAAAGTAGTATACTATATAGGGAATAGGGCTCTGGGCTAAAGTAGTGCACTATATAGGGAATAGGGCTCTGGTCTAAAGTAGTGCACTATATAGGGAATAGGGCTCTGGTCTAAAGTAGTGTACTATATAGGGAATAGGGCTCTGGTCTAAAGTAGTGTACTATATAGGGAATAGGGCCCTGGTCTATAGTAGTGTACTATATAGGGACTAGGGCCCTGGTCTATAGTAGTGTACTATATAGGGAATAGGGCTCTGGGCTAAAGTAGTGCACTATATAGGGAATAGGGCTCTGGTCTAAAGTAGTGCACTATATAGGGAATAGAGCTCTGGTCTAAAGTAGTGCACTATATAGGGAATAGGGCTCTGGTCTAAAGTAGTGCACTATATAGGGAATAGGGCTCTGGTCTAAAGTAGTGCGCTACATAGGGAATAGGGCTCTGGTCTAAAGTAGTGCACTATATAGGGAATAGGGCTCTGGTCTAAAGTAGTGCACTACATAGGGAATAGGGCTCTGGTCTAAAGTAGTGCACTATATAGGGAATAGGGTGCCATTTGGGATGCACTTAGTCTTCCAGAGGTATAATGAGAATATAGAGAATATTATACTGTGTTTCAGATGATGTGTGTCTGCTGTTGATGTTGGAGCACCCAGAGTCCCACTCTATCCCTCATTATAAAGACTTTATAATGCTGTTCAATTAACCACGAGTGCCATTCATCTACAATAGTGACTGAGATAGACATTGTACTAGAAACAGTATGTATTGTGTTAGTAGCCAGCCTGTCTGACTCTCTGTTTCCCTACTTCTGTCCCATCATCCTCTCCTCTCCCATCCTACTGTCCTCCCATCCTCTCCTATCCTCCTCTCCTCTCCTTATCTCCCATCATCCTCTCCTCTCCCATCCTACTGTCCTCTCCTCTTCTTATCTCCCATCATCCTCTGCTCTCCATTCATCCTCTCCTCTCCTTATCTCCCATCATCCTCTCCCATCCTACTGTCCTCTCCTCTTCTTATCTCCCATCATCCTCTCCTCTCCCATCCTCCTCTCCCATCCTACTGTCCTCTCCTTATCTCCCATCATCCTCTCCTCTCCCATCCTACTGTCCTCTCCTCTCCATATCTCCCATCCTCCTCTCCCATCATACTGTCCTCTCCTCTCCATATCTCCCATCCTCCTCTCCCATCCTACTGTCCTCTCCTCTCCATATCATCCTCTCCTCTCCCATCCTACTGTCCTCTCATCCTCTCCTCTCCCATCCTACTGTCCTCTCCTCTCCTTATCTCCCATCATCCTCTCCTCTCCCATCCTACTGTCCTCTCCTCATCTCCCATCATCCTCTCCTCTCCCATCCCCCTCTCCCATCCTACTGTCCTCACCCTTTTCTCCTCTCCATATCTCCCATCCTCCTCTCCCATCCTACTGTCCTCTCATCCTCTCCTCTCGTTATCTCCCATCCTCCTCTCCTCTCCCATCCTACTGTCCTCTCATCCTCTCCTCTCCTTATCACCCATCCTCCTCTGCTCTCCCATCCTCCTCTCCCATCCTACTGTCCTCATCCTCTCCTCTCGTTATCTCCCATCCTCCTCTCCTCTCCCATCCTACTGTCCTCTCATCCTCTCCTTATCACCCATCCTCCTCTGCTCTCCCATCCTCCTCTCCCATCCTACTGTCCTCTCATCCTTCTCTCCGTATCTCCCATCCTCCTCCTCTCCCATCCTACTGTCCTCTCATCCTTCTCTCGTTATCTCCCATCCTACTGTCCTCTCATCCTTCTCTCCGTATCTCCCATCCTCCTCTCCTCTCCCATCCTACTGTCCTCTCATCCTCTCCTCTCCTTATCACCCATCCTCCTCTGCTCTCCCATCCTCCTCTCCCATCTTACTGTCCTCTCATCCTACTGTCCTCTCATCCTTCTCTCCGTATCTCCCATCCTCCTCTCCTCTCCCATCCTCCTCTCCCATCCTGCTCTCTTCCTCCTCTCCCATCCTCTACTCCTACTCTCTTCTGTTTTCTCCCCTCTTGCTCCTCCTCTCCAGATTGAAGCTCACCTGGACACGCTGATCAACGAACAGGCTTCGTTCGTTCTGACCCGTGCTGGACTGAGTTACATCTACAGCTGTGTACAGCAGCACAGCCCAGAACAGGTCAGACTCGCTCACTCACTCCTTTACACACCACACCACAATCCACACCACACATACATGTAACATAGCAGCAGTTATATAGCAGTAATATACAACAGTAATATATAACAGTAGTATATAACAGTAGTATATAACAGTAGTATATAACAGTAGTATATAACAGTAGTATATAACAGTAATATATAACAGTAATATATAACAGTAATATATAACAGTAATATATAACAGTAGTATATAACAGTAATATATAACAGTAATATATAACAGTAATATATAACAGTAGTATATAACAGTAGTATATAACAGTAGTATATAACAGTAGTATATAACAGTAGTATATAACAGTAATATATAACAGTAATATATAACAGTAGTATATAACAGTAGTATATAACAGTAGTATATAACAGTAGTATATAACAGTAGTATATAACAGTAATATATAACAGTAATATATAACAGTAATATATAACAGTAATATATAACAGTAGTATATAACAGTAGTATATAACAATAGTATATAACAGTAATATACAACAGTAATATACAACAGTAATATATAACAGTAATATATAACAGTAATATACAACAGTAATATACAACAGTAATATACAACAGTAATATATAACAGTAATATACAACAGTAATATACAACGGTAATATACAACGGTAATGTACAACGGTAATGTACAACGGTAATGTACAACGGTAATGTACAACGGTAATGTATAACGGTAATGTATAACGGTAATGTATAACGGTAATGTATAACGGTAATGTATAACGGCAATGTATAACGGCAATGTATAACGGCAATGTATAACGGCAATGTATAACGGTAATGTATAACGGTAATGTATAACGGTAATGTATAACGGTAATGTATAACGGTAATGTATAACGGTAATGTATAACGGTAATGTATAACGGTAATGTATAACGGTAATGTATACCAGTAATATATAACAGTAATATATAACAGTAATATAGCACTTTTTACCTTCTCTTTATTCTTCTTTTCGTTTCACCATTGTTTACCTGATAACTCCGGAAGAGCTGTTGTCATGGTTACCACATGATTAGACTCTTAGTAAAGTAATTGTCTGTCCGTCCGTCCATCATAGCACCAATATGTCCTGTTCCGCTCCAGCAACAGTCACAACCAACTGGTGAATTAGAAGAAGAAAAAAAACGTATTTAAAATACGTTAGTTCATCAGTCTTGATTGGCCCAAGTGAGTTAATTCATTATTAATGGAACAAATTAATTAACACACATTCAAATTAATTCAGTGCAAATTTCATCAATTAGACAAAAGTTATTGACAAAATACAAGAGGGACAGCAAGTGAAGAGGATCTGGGGACCCATGCCAAGTCTTTCAGTCCCCTGAGGGGGAAAAGGTGTTGTCGTGTCCTCTTCACGACTGTCTTTGTGTGTTTGGACCTTGATAGTTCGTTGTTGATGTGGACACCAAGGACCATTCTAGTTTGTTGGTGATCTGGACACCAAGGACCATTCTAGTTTGTTGGTGATGTGGACACCAAGGACCATTCTAGTTCGTTGGTGATGTGGACACCAATGACCATGATAGTTTGTTGGTGATGTGGACACCAAGGACCATTCTAGTTTGTTGGTGATGTGGACACCAAGGACCATTCTAGTTTGTTGGTGATGTGGACACCAAGGAACTTGATAGTTTGTTGTTGATGTGGACACCAAGGACCATGATAGTGTGTTGGTGATGTGGACACCAAGGACTATGATAGTGTGTTGGTGATGTGGACACCAAGGACCATGATAGTTTGTTGTTGATGTGGACACCAAGGACCATGATAGTTTGTTGTTGATGTGGACACCAAGGACCATGATAGTTTGTTGGTGATGTGGACACCAAAGACCATGATAGTTTGTTGGTGATGTGGACACCAAGGACCATGATAGTTTGTTGGTGATGTGGACACCAAGGACCATTCTAGTTTGTTGGTGATGTGGACTCCAAGGACCTTGAAACTCTCGACACACTTCACTACAGCCCTGTCGATGTTAATGGGGGCCTGTTCGGCCCGCCTTTTCCTGTAGTCCACGATCAGCTCCTTTGCCTTGCACACATTGAGGGAGAGGTTGTTGTCCTGGCACCACACTGCCAGGTCTCTGACCTACTCCCTATAGGCTGTCTCATCGTTGAGGGAGAGGTTGTTGTCCTGGCACCACACTGCCAGGTCTCTGACCTACTCCCTATAGGCTGTCTCATCGTTGTCGGTGATCAGGCCTACAACTGTTGTGTTGTCAGCAAAGTAAATCAAATCAAATCAAATGTATTTATATAGCCCTTGTACATCAGCTGATATCTCAAAGTGCTGTACAGAAACCCAGCCTAAAACCCCAAACAGCAAGCAATGCAGGTGTAGAAGCATGATGGTGTTTGAGTCGTGTTTGGCCACGCAGTCGTGGGAGTACAGGAAGGAGCTTAGCACACACCCCTGAGGGGCCCCTGTGTTGAGGATCAGCGTGGCAGATATGTTGATACATACCCTAGCAGCAGTAATATATAACAGTAATATATAACAGTAAAATAGAAGCAGTAATATATAACAGTAATATATAACAGTAATATATAACAGTAATATATAACAGTAATATATAACAGTAATATATAACAGTAAAATAGAAGCAGTAATATATAACAGTAATATATAGCAGTAATATATAACAGTAATATATAACAGTAATATATAACAGTAATATATAACAGTAATATATAACAGTAAAATAGAAGCAGTAATATATAACAGTAATATACAACAGTAATATACAACAGTAATATACAACAGTAATATACAACAGTAATATACAGCAGTAATATATAGCAGTAATATATAACAGTAATATATAGTAGTAATATATAACAGTAATATATAGCAACAGTAATATAGCAGCAGTAATATATAACAGTAATATATAACAGTAGTATATAACAGTAATATATAGTAGTAATATATAACAGTAATATATAACAGTAATAATATATAACAGTAATATATAACAGTAGTATATAACAGTAGTATATAACAGTAGTATATAACAGTAATATATAGTAGTAACATATAACAGTAGTATATAACAGTAATATATAGTAGTAATATATAACAGTAATATATAACAGTAATAATATATAACAGTAATATATAACAGTAGTATATAACAGTAGTATATAACAGTAATATATAACAGTAATATATAACAGTAATATATAACAGTAGTATATAACAGTAATATATAGTAGTAATATATAACAGTAATATATAACAGTAATAATATATAACAGTAATATATAACAGTAGTATATAACAGTAGTATATAACAGTAATATATAGTAGTAATATATAACAGTAGTATATAACAGTAATATATAGTAGTAATATATAACAGTAATATATAACAGTAATAATATATAACAGTAATATATAACAGTAATATATAACAGTAGTATATAACAGTAATATATAGCAGTAGTATATAACAGTAATATATAGCAGTAGTATATAACAGTAATATATAGCAGTAGTATATAACAGTAATATATAACAGTAGTATATAACAGTAATATATAACAGTAGTATATAACAGTAATATATAACAGTAATATACAACAGTAGTATATAACAGTAATATATAGCAGTAATATTGCAGCAGTATTATATACCAGTAATATATAACAGTAGTATATAACAGTAATATATAACAGTAATATATAACAGTAATAATATATAACAGTAATATATAACAGTAATATATAACAGTAATATATAACAGTAATAATATATAACAGTAATATAACAGTATTATATAACAGTAATATATAACAGTAATATTGCAGCAGTATTATATACCAGTAATATATAACAGTAATATATAACAGTAATATATAACAGTAATATATAACAGTAATATAACAGTATTATATAACAGTAATATATAACAGTAATATTGCAGCAGTATTATATACCAGTAATATATACCAGTATTATATAACAGCAGTATTATATACCAGTAATATATACCAGTATTATATAACAGCAGTATTATATACCAGTAATATATAACAGCAGTAATATATACCAGTATTATATACCAGTATTATATAACAGTAATATATAACAGTAATATATACCAGTAGTATATAACAGCAGTATTATATACCAGTAGTATATAACAGCAGTATTATATACCAGTATTATATAACAGTAATATATACCAGTATTATATACCAGTATTATATAACAGCAGTAATATATACCAGTATTATATACCAGTATTATATACCAGTATTATATTTATTTTTTATTTTTTATTTCACCTTTATTTAACCAGTATTATATACCAGTATTATATACCAGTATTATATACCAGTATTATATAGCAGTAATATATAACAGTAATATATACCAGTATTATATAGCAGTAATATATAACAGTAATATATACCAGTATTATATAACAGCAGTAATATATAACAGTAATATATAACAGTAATATATAACAGTAATATATAACAGTAATATATAACAGTATTATATACCAGTATTATATACCAGTATTATATACCAGTATTATATACCAGTATTATATACCAGTATTATATACCAGTATTATATAGCAGTAATATATAACAGTAATATATACCAGTATTATATAGCAGTAATATATAACAGTAATATATACCAGTATTATATAACAGTATTATATACCAGTATTATATAACAGCAGTAATATATAACAGTAATATATAACAGTAATATATACCAGTAGTATATAACAGCAGTATTATATACCAGTATTATATACCAGTATTATATAACAGTAATATATACCAGTAGTATATAACAGCAGTATTATATAACAGTATTATATAACAGTAATATATACCAGTAGTATATAACAGCAGTATTATATAACAGTATTATATAACAGTAATATATACCAGTAGTATATAACAGCAGTATTATATACCAGTATTATATAACAGTATTATATACCAGTAGTATATAACAGCAGTATTATATACCAGTATTATATACCAGTATTATATAACAGTAATATATACCAGTAATATATAACAGCAGTAATATATACCAGTATTATATACCAGTAATGTATAACAGCAGTAATATATAACAGTAATATACAGTCGTGGCCAAAAGTTTTGATTGAGGCACTTTTATTTTATTTTTACTTGGAAGCACAGAGCGAGACCTTCATTTCTCCATCCCCGTTGTGTTGCTGTGGCCCTCTGCTGCTGTGGCCCTCTGCTGCTGTGGCCCTCTGCTGCTCTCACATTAGCTGTGTGTATTTCTTGTGTTTTGCTGTGTTTCAGGGGCCTCTGTCTAACCTCCCCAGTATGGACAGCTCCTCTCTGAAAGCATCCATGGTGAGTTAGCTACACCTAAACACTACTATATTCACATGGAGAGGACCAGGGAGGAGGAGGAGGAGAGGGAGGAGGAGGTGGGATTAGGGAGAGGGAGGAGGAGGTGTGATTAGGGAGAGGGAGGAGGTGTGATTAGGGAGAGGGAGGAGGAGGTGGGATTAGGGAGAGCGAGAGTAGGAGTCAAACTGGTTCTGTTTTTCTCTCTATCAGGTGTTAATATTGAGTAAGGTGAAAGTTAAAGATTCACTCTTGAGTTTGACAGTTATGACTAAACATTGGCATTATTTTCTCTCTCCCTCTTTCTCCTCCTCAGACCCAGTTTGATCGTTACCTGTCTTCTCCTGATACCATGGTGATGTCTCAACTCAACTTCCTCCTCAGTGCTGCCATCAAGTGAGTCCTCCTTCCATAAGATAAGACCAGATCAAATTAAGGATGAGGTCATGAAAAACATTAAGGTGTACAGTTGACGTCGGAAATTTACATACACCTTAGGCAAATACTTTTAAACTCCGTTTTTCACAATTCCTGACATTTTAATCCTAGTATAAATTCCCTGTCTTAGGTCAGTTAGGAGCACCACTTTATTTTAAGAATGTGAAATGTCAGAATAATAAGTGCACCAGTTCCTCCTGCAGCAAAGCACCCCCACAACATGATGCTGCCACCACCGTGCTTCACGGTTGGGATGGTGTTCTCCAGCTTGCAAGCCTCCCCCTTTTTCCTCCAAACATAACGATGGTCATTATGGCCAAACAGTTCTATTTTTGTTTCATCAGACCAGAGGACATTTCTCCAAAAAGTATGATCTCTGTCCCCATGTGCAGTTGCAAACCGTAGTCTGGCTTTTTATGGTGGTTTTGGAGCAGTGGCTTCTTCCTTGCTGAGCGGCCTTTCAGGTTATGTCTATATAGGACTCGTTTTACTGTGGATATAGATACTTTTGTACCTGTTTCCTCCAGCATCTTCACAAGGTCCTTTGCTGTTGTTTTGGGATTGATTTGCACTTTTCGCACCAAAGTGCGTTCATCTCCAGGAGACAATGCGTCTCCTTCCTGAGCAGTATGAGGGCTGCGTGGTGTTTATACTTGCGTACTATTGTTTGTCCAGATTAAAGTGGCACCTTCAGGCGTTTGGAAATTGCTCCCAAGGATGAACCAGACTTTTCTGAGGTCTTGGCTGATTTCTTTTGATTTTCCCATGATGTCAAGCAAAGAGGCACTGAGTTTGAAGGTAGGCCTTGAAATACATCTACAGGTACACCTCCTATTGACTCAAATTATGTTAATTAGCCTATCAGAAACTTCTAAAGCTATGACATCATTTTCTGGAATTTTCCAAGCTGTTTAAAGGCACAGTCAACTTAGTGTATGTAAACTTCTGACCCACTGGAATTGTAAGTGAAATAATCTGTCTGTAAACAATTGTTGGAAATATTACTTGTGTCCTAACCGACTTGCCAAAACTATAGTTTGTTAACATGGAATTTATGGAGTGGTTGAAAAACTAGTTTTAATGACTCCAACCTAAGTGTATATAATGTAAACTTCCGACTTCAACTGTATGTGGGCCCTCTTATTTGAATCAGTGTTGATCTTTGGTTTCCAAGGCTGGAGGCCAGAATGTCTAAACTTGCTATGACTATCCCTTTTGTTTTAGTTCTATCTACTGCAAGGCTCTCCATGAGGTTCAGTACCACTAACATAGGAAAGGAGCCTAGTACAGCTAGCATTAAGAGAGGCCAGTCCTGCTAGCATTAAGAGAGGAGAGGCCAGTCCTGCTAGCATTAAGAGAGGAGAGGCCAGTCCTGCTAGCATTAAGAGAGGAGAGGCCAGTACAGCTAGCATTAAGAGAGGAGAGGCCAGTCCTGCTAGCATTAAGAGAGGAGAGGCCAGTCCTGCTAGCATTAAGAGAGGAGAGGCCAGTACAGTTAGCGTGAGGAGAGGCCAGTCCTGCTAGCGTTAAGAGAGGAGAGGCCAGTACTGCTAGCATTAAGAGAGGAGAGGCCAGTACAGTTAGCATTAAGAGAGGAGAGGGCAGTACAGCTAGCATTAAGAGAGGAGAGGCCAGTACAGCTAGGGTTAAGAGAGGAGAGGGCAGTCCTGCTAGCATTAAGAGAGGAGAGGCCAGTACTGCTAGCATTAAGAGAGAAGAGGCCAGTACAGCTAGCGTGAGGAGAGGCCAGTCCTGCTAGCGTTAAGAGAGGAGAGGCCAATACAGCTAGCATTAAGAGAGGAGAGGCCAGTACAGCTAGCGTTAAGAGTGGAGAGGCCAGTCCTGCTAGCATTAAGAGAGGAGAGGCCAGTACAGCTAGCGTTAAGACTGGAGAGGCCAGTACAGCTAGCGTTAAGACTGGAGAGGCCAGTACAGCTAGCGTTAAGGGAGGAGAGGCCAGTACAGCTAGCATTAAGAGAGGAGAGGCCAGTACTGCTAGCGTTAAGGAGAGGCCAGTACTGCTAGCATTAAGAGAGGAGAGGCCAGTCCTGCTAGCATTAAGAGAGGAGAGGCCAGTACAGCTAGGGTTAAGAGAGGAGAGGCCAGTACAGCTAGCATTAAGACTGGAGAGGCCAGTCCTGCTAGCATTAAGAGAGGAGAGGCCAGTCCTGCTAGCATTAAGAGAGGAGAGGCCAGTCCTGCTAGCATTAAGAGAGGCCAGTACAGCTAGCATTAAGAGAGGAGAGGCCAGTACTGCTAGCGTTAAGAGAGGAGAGGCCAATACTGCTAGCATTAAGGGAGGAGAGGCCAGTACAGCTAGCGTTAAGGAGAGGCCAGTACAGCTAGCATTAAGTCTGGAGAGGCCAGTACAGCTAGCATTAAGAGAGGAGAGGCCAGTCCTGCTAGCATTAAGAGAGGAGAGGCCAGTAAAGCTAGCATTAAGAGAGGAGAGGCCAGTCCTGCTAGCATTAAGAGAGGAGAGGCCAGCAAAGCTAGCATTAAGAGAGGAGAGGCCAGTACAGCTAGCATTAAGACTGGAGAGGCCAGTACAGCTAGCATTAAGACTGGAGAGGCCAGTACAGCTAGCATTAAGACTGGAGAGGCCAGTCCTGCTAGCATTAAGAGAGGAGAGGCCAGTACAGCTAGCATTAAGCCTGGAGAGGCCAGTCCTGCTAGCATTAAGAGAGGAGAGGCCAGTCCTGCTAGCATTAAGAGAGGAGAGGCCAGTCCTGCTAGCATTAAGAGAGGAGAGGCCAGTACTGCTAGCATTAAGACTGGAGAGGCCAGTCCTGCTAGCATTAAGAGAGGAGAGGCCAGTACAGCTAGCATTAAGAGAGGAGAGGCCAGTACTGCTAGCATTAAGAGAGGAGAGGCCAGTACTGCTAGCATTAAAAGAGGAGAGGGCCTACACGTGTTTGTGTTGTTGTTCTTGTGTAAGGAGCTAATGCTTTTAGTTGTATATGTGGGTCTGCTATTGGAGTGTGAGGCTGCTTTGGGTGTGTGTGTTTGTGTGCTGTGAGTCACATTACTGGGAAATGCAGGCAGCTTGAGGAGCAGTAGCGCCCGTGTACCTCACCCAGGTTTATAATGTTCTCTATTCATGGAAACATACACACAACACACACACACACACTCTAGTACTGATGGATTGGCAGGACACCAATAATTATCTTCCGGTCCATTTCTTTCTCTCTCTCTTTATTTGTATCCTAACCCCCCCCCCCTCTCGCTACCTGCTTTTTCCCTCAATCTCTCTATGTTTTACCCTTCTCTGACCCCCCTCTCTCTCTGACCCCCCCTCTCTCTGACCCCCCCTCTCTCTGACCCCCCTCTCTCTCTCTCTTACCCCCCCCCCCCTCTCTCTCTTACCCCCCCTCTCTCTCTGACCCCCCTCTCTCTCTGACCCCCCTCTCTCTCTGACCCCCCTCTCTCTCTGACCCCCCCTCTCTCTCCGACCCCGACCCCCCCTCTCTCCGACCCCCACCCCGACCCCCCCTCTCTCCGACCCCCACCCCAACCCCCCCTCTCTCCGACCCCCACCCCAACCCCCCCTCTCTCCGACCCCCTCTCCAACCCCCCCTCTCTCCGACCCCCACCCAACCCCCCCTCTCTGACCCCCACACAACCCCCCCTCTCTCCGACCCCCACCCAACCCCCCCTCTCTCCGACCCCCCACCCAACCCCCTATCTCTCCGACCCTCACCCCAACCCCCTATCTCTCCGACCCACACAAACAACTTACTGCCATCCTAACAACACGTGATGTTCTCCCCCAGCCTGACACTTGAGAAGACAACATGAAACACTGAAGGGGTAGTTACATTTATAGGATCAGCACAACTCTGATTCAGTTGTTGAATGGTTTTATACACACACACACACACACACACACACACACGTCTTGCTATACGTTGCATTCAGAAAGTATTCAGACCCCTTGAATTTTCCCACATTTTATTATGTTACAGCCTTATTCTAAGTTTCTTAAATGTCCCTCATCTATCGACACACAATACCCCATAATGACATCACAATACCCCATAATGACATCACAATACCCCATAATGACATCACAATGCCCCATGACGACAAAGCAAAAACAAGTTTAGACATTTTTGCTAATTTATTTCAAAAATGGTTCCAAACTTCCAAACATAAGTATTCAGACCCTTTACTTAGTACTTTGTTGAAGCACCTTTGACAGCGATTACAGCATCGAGTCTTCTTGGGTATGATGCTTGGCAGATTTGTATTTTGGAGAGTTTCTCCTATTCTCTACAGATCCTCTCAAGCTCTGTCAGGTTGGATGGGGAGTGTTGCTGCACAGCTTTTTTTCAGATCTCTCCAGAGATGTTGGATCAGGTTCAAGTCCGGGCTCTGGCTGGGCAACTCAAGGACATTCAGAGATTTGTCCAGAAGCCACTCCTGGGTTGTCTTGTCTGTGTGCTTAAGGTCATTGTCCTGTTGGAAGGTGAACCTTCGCCCCAGTCTGAGGTGCTGTGAGCTCTGGAGCAGGTTTTCATCAAGGATCTCCCTGTACTTTGCTCTGTTCATCTTTCCCTCGATCCTGACTAGTTTCCCAGTCTCTGCCGCTGAAAAGCATCCCCACAGCATGATGCTGCCACCACCATGCTTCAATGTGGGGATGGTGCCAGGTTTCCTCCAGACGTGACGCTTTGCATTCAGTCTAAATAGTTACATTTTGGTTTCATCAGACCAGTAAATCTTGTTTCTCATGGTCAGAGTCCTTTGGGTGCCTTTTGGCAAACTCCAAGAGGGCTGTCACGTGCCTGTTACTGAGGAGTGGCTTCCGTCTGGCCACTCTACCATAAAGGCCTGATTGGTGGAGTGCAGAGATGGTTGTCCTTCTGGAAGGTTCTCCCATCTCCACAGAGGAACTCTGGAGCTCTGTCATAGTGACCATGGAGTTCTTGGTCACCTCCCTGACCAAGGCCCTTCTCCCCCGATTGCTCAGTTTGGCCAAGCGGCCAGCTCTAGGAAGAGTCTTAGTGGTTCCAAACTTCTTCCTTTTAAGAACGATGGAGGCCACTGTGTTCTTGGGGACCTTCAATGCTGCAGAAATGTTTTCGTACCCTTTCCCAGATCTGTGCCTCGACACAATCCTGTCTCGGAGCTCTACGGACAATTCCTTCGACCTCATGGCTTGGTTTTTGCTCTGACATAAACTGTCAACTGTGGGACCTTATATAGACAGGAGTGTGTCTTTCCAAATCATATCCAATCAATTGAGTTTACCACAGGTGGACTCCATGTTGTAGAAACATCTCAAGGATGATCAATAAAAACAGGATGCACCTGAGATCAATTTCGAGTCTCATAACAAAGGGTCTGAATACTTAAGAAATGAAATAAGGTATTTTTTTATATAAGAAAAAACCTGTTTTCTCTTTGTCATTTTGGTGTTATGTGTAGTTATGTTTTTATTTCATCCATTTCAGAATAAGGCTGTAACGTAACAAAATGATAAAGTCAAGGAGTCTGAATACTGTCTGAATGCACTGTACTTGTGAGGACTTTTTGGGGAACAACAATTGATTCCCATTCAAACTCTTTTTTTCTCGAACCCTAAACCCTTACCCCTAAACCTTACCTAACCCCTAAACCCTTACCCCTAAACCTTACCTAACCCCTACCTCTAAACCTTACCCCTACCTCTAAACCTTACCCCTACCTCTAAACCTTACCCCTACCTCTAAACCTTACCCTAACCCCTAAACCTTACCCTAAACCCGTACCTCTAAACCTTACCCCTAAACCTTACCTAACCCCTAAAACGTTACCCCTAAACCTTACCTAACCCCTAAAACCTTACCCCTAAACCTTACCTAACCCCTAAAACCTTACCCCTAAACCTTACCTAACCCCTAAAACCTAACCCCTAAACCTTACCCTAAACCCTAACCTCTAAACCTTACCCTAAACCCTTACCTCTAAACCTTACCCTAACCCCTACCTCTAAACCTTACCCTAACCCCTAACCCTTACCTCTAAACCTTACCCTAACACCTAACCCTTACCTCTAAACCTTACCCTAACCCCTACCTCTAAACCTTACCCTAACCCCTAACCCCTAACCTCATAACCCTGAACCCAACCTCCAAGCCTAAAATAACATTTTTACAAGTAAGGACCAAAATGTCCTCACTTCTCTGAATCTTAGTTACCTATTCTTGTGAGGACTTCTGGTACAACGTGTGTACACACACACACACACACACACACACACACACACACACACACACACACACACACACACATCCACACACACACATAGTATTGAATGGTTGTAGAGGCTGAGCTGAGAGGTGAATCAAAGGGATAGATACGTCATGCACATCATTCTTATTATTTTGAAGGGCACTGATGGCCAAATTAAATATAATTGAGGAATTCGTTGTATTATAATATACAATTATTTTGGAGGGTTTCAGTCTGAATGGATATTTCAGTTCCTGGAGTCCCTCATCCAGTTCTGTTTGTCAGCCTTCTGAAGCCAATCTCTCTGCCTGTCTCTCTCTCTCTCTGCCTCTCTCTCTCTGCCTCTCTCTCTCTGCCTCTCTCTCTCTCTCTCTCTGCCTCTCTCTCTCTGCCTCTCTCTCTCTCTCTCTCTCTCTCTCTCTCTCTCTCTCTCTCTCTCTCTGTCTCTCTGTCTCTCTCTCTCTCTCTGTCTCTCTGTCTCTCTCTGTCTCTCTCTCTCTGTCTCTCTCTCTCTCTCTGTCTCTCTCTCTCTGTCTCTGTCTCTCATATATATGTATTTCCAGTTCATTCTAAAAGTATTCAGACCTCGACTGTTTCCACATTTTGTTACTTTACTTTGTTACTAATTATCCTTGAGATGTTTCTACAACTTGATTGCAGTCCACCTGTGGTAAATTCAATTCATGAGACATCATTTGAAAAGGCACACACACCTGTCTATATAATGTCACACAGTTGACAGTGCATGTCAGGGCAAAAACCTAACCATGAGGTCGAAGGAATTGTCCGTAGAGCTTTATACAGCATTGAAGGTCCCCAAGAACACAGTGGCCTCGATCATTCTGAAATGGAAGAAGTTTACACCTTATCCTAGAGCCATCCGTCAAAACTGAGCAATCGAGGGAACTTTGAACTCCATGGTCACTATGACAGAGCTCCAGAGTTCCTCTGTGGAGATGGGAGAACCTTCCAGAAGGACAACCATCTCTCCACCAATCAGGCCTTCAAGGTAGAGTGGCCAGATGGAAGCCACTCCTCAGTAAAAAGGCACATGGCAGCCTGCTTGGAGTTTGCCGAAAGGCACTTAAAGGTCTCTGACCATGAGAAATAAGATTCAGTGGTCTGAGGAAACCAAGATTGAAGTCTTTGGCCTGAATGCCAAGCGTCACATCTGGAGGGAACATGGCACATCCCTACGGTGAAGCATGGTGGTGGCAGCATCATGCTGTGGGGATGTTTTTCAGCAGCAGGGACTGGGAGAATAGTCAGGATCAAGGCAAAGATGAACAGAGAAAAGTACAGAGATCCTTGATGAAAACCTGCTCCAGAGCACTCAGGACCTCAGACTGGGGGGGGAAGGTTCACCTTCCAACAGGACAACAACCCTAAGCACACAACCCAGACAACGCAGGAGTGGCTTCGGGACAAGTCTCTGAATGTCTTTGAGTGGCCCAGCCAGAGCCCAGATTTGAACCCGATCGAACATCTCTGGAGAGACTTGAAAATAGCTATGCAGTGACACTCCCCATCCAACCTGACAGAGCTTGAGAGGATCTGTAGAGAAGAATGGGAGAAACTCTCCAAATACAGGTGTGACAAGCTTGTAGCGTCATAGCCCTTACCAAGTCTGGAGGTGTGTTGGGTCATTGTCCTGTTGAAAACCAAATTATAGTCCCAGTAAGGCCAAACCAAATGGGATGGCGTATCGCTGCAGAATCCTGTGGTAACCATGCTGGTTAAGTGTGCCTTGAATTCTAAATGAATCACAGACTGTGTCACCAGCAAGGCACCCCCTACACCATCACACTTCCTCCTCCATGCTTCATCTGGAGATAATCTGGTTAGCTACTCTGCGTCTCACAAAGACATGACTGTTAGAACCGAAAATCTCAAATTTGGATTTATCAGACAGATTGAGTACAGATTTCCACCGGTTTAATGTCCATTTCTCGTGTTTCTTGGCCCAAGCAAGTCTCTTCTTCTTATTGGTGTCCTTTAGAAGTGGTTTCTTTTCAGCAATTCGACCATGAAGGCCTGATTCACTCAGTTGATGTTGATGTCTGTTACTTGAACTCTGTGAGGCATTTATTTGGGGTGCAATTTTTGAGGCTGGAAACTGTAATGAACTTATCCTCTGCAGCAGAGGTAACTCTGGGTCTTCATTTCCTGTGGCGGTCCTCATGAGAGACAGTTTCATCATAGCGCTTGATGTTTTTTGTGACCTTCCTGTCTTAAGGTAACGATGGACTGTCGTTTTTCTTTGCTTATTTGAGCTGTTCTTACCATAAATATGGACTTGGTCTTTTACCAAATAGGGCTATCTTCTGTATACCACCTGTACCTTGTCACAACACAACTGATTGGCTCAAACGCATTAGGAAGAAAATAAACTCCACAACTTCACTTTTAACAAGGCACACCTGTTAATTGAAATGCATTCCAGGTGACTACCTCATAGAGCTGGTTGAGAGAATGCGAAGTGTGTGAAAAGCTGGCAAAGGGTGGCTATTTGAATCTCAAATATAAATATATTTTGATGTGTTTAACTCTTTTAATTTTTTTTATTTTAGTTATTACTACATGATTCCATATGTGTTGTTTCATAGTGTTGATGTCTTCACTATTATTCTACAATGTAGAAAATAAAGACAAACCCCCTTGAATGAGTAGGTGTGTCCAAACGGTTGCTTGGTACGGCAGGGTAGCCTAGTGGTTAGAGTGTAGAGGCGGCAGGGTAGCCTAGTGGTTAGAGTGTAGAGGCGGCAGGGTAGCCTAGTGGTTAGAGTGTAGAGGCGGCAGGGTAGCCTAGTGGTTAGAGTGTAGAGGTGGCAGAGTAGCCTAGTGGTTAGAGAGTAGAGGTGGCAGGGTAGCCTAGTGGTTAGAGTGTAGAGGCGGCAGGGTAGCCTAGTGGTTAGAGTGTAGAGGTGGCAGGGTAGCCTAGTGGTTAGAGTGTAGAGGTGGCCTAGTGGTTAGAGTGTAGAGGCGGCAGGGTAGACTAGTGGTTAGAGTGTAGAGGTGGCAGGGTAGCCTAGTGGTTAGAGTGTAGAGGTGGCAGGGTAGCCTAGTGGTTAGAGTGTAGAGGTGGCAGGGTAGCCTAGTGGTTAGAGTGTAGAGGTGGCAGGGTAGCCTAGAGGCTAGAGTGTAGAGGCGGCAGGGTAGCCTAGTGGTTAGAGTGTAGAGGTGGCAGGGTAGCCTAGTGGTTAGAGTGTAGAGGTGGCAGGGTAGCCTAGTGGTTAGAGTGTAGAGGCGGCAGGGTAGCCTAGTGGTTAGAGTGTAGAGGTGGCAGGGTAGCCTAGAGGTTAGAGTGTAGAGGCGGCAGGGTAGCCTAGTGGTTAGAGTGTAGAGGTGGCAGGGTAGCCTAGAGGCTAGAGTGTAGAAGCGGCAGGGTAGCCTAGTGGTTAGAGTGTAGAGGTGGCAGGGTAGCCTAGAGGCTAGAGTGTAGAGGCGGCAGGGTAGCCTAGTGGTTAGAGTGTAGAGGTGGCAGGGTAGCCTAGAGGCTAGAGTGTAGAGGCGGCAGGGTAGCCTAGTGGTTAGAGTGTAGAGGTGGCAGGGTAGCCTAGAGGTTAGAGTGTAGAGGCGGCAGGGTAGCCTAGTGGTTAGAGTGTAGAGGAGGCAGGGTAGCCTAGTGGTTAGAGTGTAGAGGTGGCAGGGTAGCCTAGAGGCTAGAGTGTAGAGGTGGCAGGGTAGCCTAGTGGTTAGAGTGTAGAGGAGGCAGGGTAGCCTAGTGGTTAGAGTGTAGAGGTGGCAGGGTAGCCTAGTGGTTAGAGTGTAGAGGAGGCAGGGTAGCCTAGTGGTTAGAGTGTAGTGGCGGCAGGGTAGCCTAGTGGTTAGAGTGTAGAGGCGGCAGGGTAGCCTAGTGGTTAGAGTGTAGAGGCGGCAGGGTAGCCTAGTGGTTAGAGTGTAGAGGCGGCAGGGTAGCCTAGTGGTTAGAGCGTTGGACTAGTAACCGGAAGTTCAAACCCCCGAGCTGACAAGGTACAAATCTGCCGTTCTGCCCCTGAACAGGTAGTTAACCCACAGTTCCTCTCTTTTCCTCTCTTTTCTCAACCTCTCCCAATCTCTCTCTCTCATATATTCTCTGTGAGAGGAACCCAGCTAGAGCACCAGTAGATGTCAGTGTGCGCCACTGATGATTCTGTACTCTGGTTGTTATCATCTCTGAACGGGGGTCACAGTCATCATCCAGCTATAGTGGTTTCTCCAGAAAAGCAGGAAATGGAGTGGAACCTCTCTTGGTTGGCTGTTCCAGCTGAATGATTACAGTAGCTCCCAATGCAGTTAGTACCACTGAGCCCTTCCTATTGTATCAGAGGGAGATGAGATGGTCAAAATATGACTTACTAGGATATCAGAGGGAGAAGAGAGGATGGTGAAAATATAGCACTCTTAAAAATATTAAAAATATATAAGTTGTGATTGTTCCTGGTTAGAACATTAACAGAGATTTTGACCAATAAATGTATTGTATTCACAGCTAAAGAGGTTGTACCTACATTCAAGAGTGGACACACACACACACCGTACACATGTTTTACCTTCTCATGCATTAGCAATGTCCCCCTCAGTAACTAATCTATGACCCCCCCCCCTCAGTAACTAATCTATGTCCCCCTCAGTAACTAATCTATGTCCCCCTCAGTAACTAATCTATGTCCCCCTCAGTAACTAATCTATGTCCCCCTCAGTAACTAATCTATGCTATGTCCCCTCAGTAACTAATCTATGTCCCCCTCAGTAACTAATCTATGTCCCCCTCAGTAACTAATCTATGTCCCCCTCGGTAACTAATCTATGCCCCCCTCGGTAACTAATCTATGCCCCCCTCGGTAACTAATATATCCCCCTCAGTAACTAATCCATGCCCCCCCCCTCAATAACTAATATATCCCCCTCAGTAACTAATATATCCCCTCGGTAACTAATCTATGTCCCCCTCAGTAACTAATCTATGTCCCCCACCCCTCAGTAACTAATCCATGTCCCCCACCCCTCAGTAACTAATCTATGTCCCCACCCCTCAGTAACTAATCTATGTCCCCCCCCTCAATAACTAATATATCCCCCTCGGTAACTAATCTATGTCCCCCCTCAGTAACTAATCTGTGCCCCCCCCCCTCAGTAACTAATCTATGTCCCCCTCAGTAACTAATCTATGTCCCCCACCCCTCAGTAACTAATCTATGTCCCCCACCCCTCAGTAACTAATCTATGTCCCCCCCCCTCAGTAACTAATCTATGTCCCACACCCCTCAGTAACTAATCTATGTCCCCCCCCCTCAGTAACTAATCTATGTCCCCCCCCTCAGTAACTAATCTATGTCCCCCCCCTCAGTAACTAATCTATGCCCCCCCCTCAGTAACTAATCTATGTCCCCCCCCCCTCAGTAACTAATCTATGCCCCCCCCCCTCAGTAACTAATCTATGTCCCCCACCCCTCAGTAACTAATCTATGTCCCCCCCTCAGTAACTAATCTATGTCCCCCACCCCTCAGTAACTAATCTATGTCCCCCACCCCTCAGTAACTAATCTATGTCCCCCCCCCTCAGTAACTAATCTATGTCCCACACCCCTCAGTAACTAATCTATGTCCCCCTCAGTAACTAATCTATGTCCCCCCCCTCAGTAACTAATATATCCCCCTCAGTAACTAATCTGTGTGTCCCCCCCCTCAGTAACTAATCTATGCCCCCCTCAGTAACTAATCTATGTCCCCCCCCTCAGTAACTAATCTATGCCCCCCCCCTCAGTAACTAATCTATGCCCCCCCCCTCAGTAACTAATCTATGTCCCCCCCCCCCTCAGTAACTAATCTATGTCCCCCCCCCCTCAGTAACTAATCTATGTCCCCCCCCCCCTCAGTAACTAATCTATGTCCCCCCCCCCCCTCAGTAACTAATCTATGTCCCCCTCAGTAACTAATCTATGTCCCCCCCCCCTCAGTAACTAATCTATGCCCCCCCTCAGTAACTAATCTATGTCGTCCCCCCCCCTCAGTAACTAATCTTTGTCCGTCCCCCCCTCCCTCAGTAACTAATCTATTTCCCCCTATTACAGAGATCAGATCTTCAACCAGTCGACAGAGCTGGTGTGCAGGGCGTATGGAGAGGTGTACACAGCCGTGACCAGCCCAGCCAACAGCTACAAGGACCCAGACAACCTGGTACCACGGTCTCCTCAGCAGGTCCAGGCTCTGCTGTCCTAACACACCTGGTCTAACCAGAGTTAACCCGGTCTCACCTAGGCTCTACGTGTCTCTCTGGACCCACCTGAAGCCTACTCACACAGTGGTGAAGGAAGAAAGACCAATGGCTTTGTGAAGTGGACCGTTATATGAAATGATTGTGTGTTAAGTTATAACCTGTATATGTAAATGGAACTGGGAATAAATTAGGTTTAACAGAAACTCGTTGGTTCTATTTTCTAATTATAAAGAGTCAACAACAATGGACTTGCGAGTGTGAGAGTGACACAAACCAGCTGAAACTAGAGCAGACAGAGAGGTGTGTTTTGGACTCTTGGTCTACTGAGTGTTTCGTCCTCTCGTTCCCGTATCGCGGCATGAATCACAGTGTCTGCCAGGAGAGAGAACAGCTCGCACTCTGAAAAAAAAAAACATTTACGGTCCTGCTCCACGTGAATGGAGATTCCCACCAGCTCAGAGAAACTCTCTCTCTCTCTCTCTAATCAGAAACAGATCTGTCTTCTCATCTGTCTTCTCATCTGTCTTCTCATCTGTCTTCTCATCTGTCTTCTCATCTGTCTTCTCATCTGTCTTCTCATCTGTCTTCTCATCTGTCTTCTCATCTGTCTTCTCCTTTTTCTGTATTAAAATACACTTCAGATGCTTGTGTTTGCAGTCTCTTTTTCTCTCTCCTTCAGAAAGAGATGGTTCAATTTTGCAGCCGTGGTCTCGTTGAGACTAGGGCCAATCTGGGTCAGGCTGAGTGCATTCTACAAGACAATGGAGCTTTCATGTGTCTCATGGCCCGATCTTGTGTGTGTGTGTGTGTGTGTGTGTCAGAAGTCACACCATCATTTAATTGCAGTGAAAATGCCTGCCAGGCTCAATTTGACAGCTATATTTAGGTTGAGAAGTAGAAGAGAGAGATGATATGATGGTGATATGATATTGCATGCTGTCTATTAATAGTCAGTCTCAGGCACGTAAAAAAAAAAAACGTCTCTCAATACTGTAGTGTTTCAGAGTATTGAAGGGAAGGAAGGGAAGGGAAGGGGTTGTTCTATGAGACTTGAGTGTTGGACGTATTGACAGGGTAACTCCTTGTGTCAGTTACCTGATGTGGAATAGAGTTCCATGTAGTCATGACTCTATGTAGTAGTGTGGAATAGAGTTCCATGTAGTCATGGCTCTATGTAGTACTGTGGAATAGAGTTCCTTGTAGTCATGGCTCTATGTAGTACTGTGGAATAGAGTTACATGTAGTCATGGCTCTATGTAGTAACTGTGGAATAGAGTTCCATGTAGTTATGGCTCTATGTAGTAACTGTGGAATAGAGTTCCATGTAGTCATGTCTATGTAGTACTGTGGAATAGAGTTCCATGTAGTCATGGCTCTATGTAGTACTGTGGAATAGAGTTCCATGTAGTCATGGCTCTATGTAGTACTGTGGAATAGAGTTCCATGTAGTCATGGCTCTATGTAGTACTGTGGAATAGAGTTCCATGTAGTCATGGCTCTATGTAGTACTGTGGAATAGAGTTCCATGTAGTCATGGCTCTATGTAGTACTGTGGAATAGAGTTCCATGTAGTCATGGCTCTATGTAGTACTGTGTGCCTCCCATAGTCTGTTCTGGACTTGGGGACTGTGAAGAGACCTCTGGTGGCATGTCTTGTGAGGTATGCATCGGTGTCTGAGCTGTAGTTTAGACAGACAACATGTCAATACCTCCACATAAATCAAAGTAGTGATGAAGTCAATCTAGCTCTCTGTGTACATCCAAGGGCCAGCCGTGCTTCCCTGTTCTTTTCTGTAGCACCTGACCACACGACTAAACACTAGTCAAGGAGCGGCAAAACTAGGGCCTGTAGGACCTGCCTTGTTGACAGTGTTAAGAAGTCAGAACATCACTTTTTTTTATAGACAGACATCTCCCCATTTTAGTATCAATATGGGGCAGGAGGGTAGCCTAGTGGTTAGAGCGTTGGACTAGTAACCAAAATCTGTCGTTCTGCCCCTGAACTGTTCCTAGGCCGCCATTGAAAATAAGAATTTGTTCTTAACTGATTTGCCTAGTTAAATAAAGGTAAAATAAAATAAAAATATATGTTTTGACCATGACAGTTTACGTCAAGTGAAGTGTTACTTCAAGCAATTTAGTAATCTCAACTTTCTCAATTTCCACATTATTTATTACAAGACTTAGTTGAGGTTTAGGGTTAGTGAATGACTTGTCCCAAATACAATGCTTTTAGTTTGATAAATATTTAGGGCTAACTTATTCCCTGCTTCCCATTCTAAAACTAACTGCAGCTTTTTGTTGAGTGTTGCAGTCATTTCAGTCACTGTAGTAGCTGACGTGTATAGTGTTGAGTCATCCGCATACATAGAAACTCTGGCTTTACTCAAAGTCAGTGGCATGTCGTTAATAAAAATGGAAAAAGCAAGGGGCCTAAACAACTACCTTGGGGAATTCCTTACTCGATGTTACGAATCCCTTTTGGCCCGACAGTCTAGGGGGGATGGTAATGAGACCCGTAACATAACTCATGCAAATTATAATAGTGACAAAGTAAAAGTGAGAACGAAATAACTACGACAACTGAAATCTACCGTCAAACTCAAGGTTTATTTGTAAACACACGGTAATGGGGGGTGAAGGAAAAGGGGCTGAGCTGGACCCAAGGAAAGAAACAATAAGTATTCAAAAAACACCCCTATTTCAACAACAACTAACTAACCAAAATACAGTGGGTGGTCCACCCAGTTCTAACTAGTGTATTTAACCAAGTTTACCTACGGGTAGTGTATGCCCATGGGCGACTTGTCTTGGTTTCCCCTTTTCCCACCAGCAATCAAACACAAACACCATAACCAAAAACAATACTTACAGGTGATGACAAAGTGCTATGGAGGTCCTCAAACAAAAGAGAGGTTAATACACAAAGAGAGAGTGAAACAGAGACCTACAGACATGGCATTTACAGAGAGATTGAGCTCTAGAGCAAACAACTGACAGGGTTTTTAAACCAAGGGAAAGGAGCTGTGATAGGGTAGGAAACAGGAGGAGGTGTGTCTTCTGATTGATGATTGGATTGTTGACTGATTGGGGAGTGATGATTTTCACTTGTGAGGGGAGAAGTAGAGAAAAGAAACACACACACAGGATACACACACAGGATACTTGTATCCGTAACACTCGACCTGGATTATGTTGGAGAGGATTCCACGCTAGCGTCCCACCTCGACAACAGCCAGTGAAATTGCAGAGTGCCAAATTCAAAACAACAGAAATCCCATAATTAAAATTCCTCAAACATACAAGTATTATACACCATTTTAAAGATAAACCTCTTGTAAATTCAGCCACAGTGTCCGATTTCAAATAGGCTTTACGGCGAAAGCACACCATGCGATTATGTTAGGACAGCACATAGTCACAGAAAACCTTACAGCCATTTTCCAGCCAAGGAGAGGGCTCACAAAAGTCAGAAATAGCGATAAAATTAATCACTAAACTTTGATCTTCATCAGATGGCACTCACAGGACTTCATGTTACACAATAAATTTTGTTTGATAACGTTAATCTTTATGTCCAAAAACCTCATTTGAAATTGGTGTGTTATGTTCTGAAATGCATTGTCTCAAACAAACATCCGGTGAAAGTGCAGAGAGCCACATCAAATTACAGAAATAATCATCATAAACATTGATAAAAGATACAAGTGTTAAACATACGAATAAAGATAAACTTCTCCTTAACTTCTCTAGGGTAGGGGGCAGCATTCGGAATTTTGGATGAAAAGCATGCCCAAATTAAACAGCCTGCTACTCGGGCCCAGAAGATATGATATGCATATAACTGGTAGATTTGGATAGAAAACACTTTAAAGTTTCCAAAACTGTTGAAATAGTGTCTGTGAGTATAACAAAACTGATTTGGCAGGCGAAAACCTGAGAAAAATCCATTCAGGAAGTAGTTTTTTTGTTTTGTTTTTGTAGTTTTCTATTCAATGCCATTACAGCCATTACAGTATCCATCCGGGGCGGCAGGGTAGCCTAGTGGTTAGAGCGTTGGACTAGTAACCGAAAGGTTGCAAGTTCGAATCCCCGAGCTGACAAGGTACAAATCTGTCGTTCTGCCCCTGAACAGGCAGTTAACCCACTGTTCCTAGGCCGTCATTGAAAATAAGAATTTGTTCTTAACTGACTTGCCTAGTAAAATAAAGGTGTAAAAAAAAAAAAAAACAGTATCCATTGACTTAGGACTCAAATTGCAGTTGCTATGCCTTCCACTAGATGTCAACAGTCTTTAGAAATTGTTTCAGGCTTGTATTCTGAAAAATTAGGGAGACCAGTGAGACCAGTGTGAATGAGTGGACCCTAACGTTCACAGAGCTTTTTCATCCCGAGAGAGTGCCTTTCTTCTTTACCTTCTATATTGACAACGTTATTGTCCGGTTGAAATATTATAGATCATTTAGGCTAAAAACAACCTGAGGATTGAATATTAACATCGTTTGACATGTTTCTATGAACTTTACGGATACAATTTTGATTTTTTTATCTGCCTGTTTTGACTGCGTTTGAGCCTGTGGATTACTGAAGAAAACGTGCAAACAAAACAGAGGTTTTTGGATATAGAGAGACTATCGAACAGAAGGAACATTTATTGTGTAAATTAATGTCTTCTGAGTGCCACCATATGAAGATCATCAAAGGTAAGGGATTCATTTTATCTCTATTTCTGAGTTGTGTAACTCTTCTGCTTGGCTGGTTACTGTTTGTAATGATTTGTCTGCTGGGCTATGTTCTCAAATAATCGTAAGGCTTTTGCCGTAAACCATTTTAACGATTCACAAGAAGTTCATCTTTAAACCTATGTAAAATATGTTTGTTTTCTGAATTTTTATAATGAGTATTTCTGTATTTGGCGCTGTGCAATCTCACTGGATGTTGGCCAGGTGGGACGCTAGCGTCCCACATACCCTAGAGAGGTTAATGCAACCAGTGTGTCAGATTTCAAAAAGGCTTTACGGCGAAAGCACACTTTGCGATTATGTCAGCGCCTAGACACATAAAACCATACAGCTATTTTCCAACCAAGGAGTGTCACAAAAGTCAGAAATAGCATTAAAATCAATCACTTACCCTTGATGATCTTCATCTGGTGGCACTCCCAGGCCTCCATGTTAGACAATAAATGTTAGTTTTGTTCGATAAAGTTCATCTTTATGTCCAAATAACTCAGTTTTGTTGGTGCGTTTAGTTCAGAAATCCAAAGGCACAGTGCGCTCTCTCAACACCAAGACTAAAAGTCAAAACAGTACAATAAAAGTTCGTAGAAACATGTCAAACGATGTTTAAAATCAATCCTCAGGTTGTTTTTGTCATAAATAATCAATAATATTTCAACCGGACAAAAGCTTTGTCAATGGTAAAGGTAAACAAGAAATGCTCGCTCCCTATCACGTGCTTGGTTCATGTCTGGAAATTTCCACTGTCCTCTCATTGAAAGCGGTGTATCTCCCTCAGTTTTCAGAGTAAAAGTCTGAAACAATGCCTAAAGACTGGTCACATGTAGCCATAGAGATCTTGAACTGGGTCCTAAGTCTTTGTATGGTGAATAGGCTTTCAATGGAAAAACAGCCTTTCAAAATAATAGTACTTCCTGGTTGGATTTTCCTCGGGTTTTTGCCATATCAGTTCTGTTATACTCACAGACATTATTTTAAATTTTGGAAAATGTAGAGTGTTTTCTGTCCAAATCTACTAATTATATGCATATCCTAGCTTATGGACCTGAGTAGCAGGCAGTTCAATTTGGGCACGCTTTTCATCCAAAATTCCAAATGCTGCCCCCTACCCTAGTGAAGTTAAAGAACCCCCTCTGTGTTCTGTTAGACAGCAAAGAACTCTTTATCCACATAGCAGGGGGTGTAAAGCCAGAACACATACGTTTTCCAGCAGCAGACTATGATCGATAATGTCAAAAGCTGCACTGAAGTTGAACAAGACTTGACGTGGTTGAGTGTTGATGCGGTTGTGGGCAGAATGATGTGAGTATCTGAAGTACTGTGGTAGTAGATGGTCTGTCTACTTGTCTATGTATTCTAGGATCTGGAGTAGAAGATTTCTGTCTTTATTTTTTTCTTCTTCTAGGATCTGAAGCAGTGGCTCCTCGGGAGGAGGAAGGGGAAGGACCATACTATTCAGTAAATTCAGTATTCAGTAACTATTCAGTAACTATTCAGTAACTATTCAGTAACTATTCAATACATTGCATATAAATAATAAGACATTTTAAAACGCCCTTTTAGATAAAACTATACTAAATATATTCACGTCACCAAATAATATACTTTTTTTTTTTTTACACTGTTTTGCGATAGTCTACTGTAGCTTATACAGTGCCTTAGCGAAAGTATTCGGCCTCCTTGAACTTTGCGACCTTTTTGCCACATTTCAGGCTTCAAACATAAAGATATAAAACTGTATTTTTTTGTGAAGAATCAGCAATAAGTGGGACACAATCATGAAGTGGAACGACATTTATTGGATATTTCAAACTTTTTTAACAAATCAAAAACTGAAAAATTGGGCGTGCAAAATTATTCAGCCCCTTTACTTTCAGTGCAGCAAACTCTCTCCAGAAGTTCAGTGAGGATCTCTGAATGATCCAATGTTGACCTAAATGACTAATGATGATAAATACAATCCACCTGTGTGTAATCAAGTCTCTGTATAAATGCACCTGCACTGTGATAGTCTCAGAGGTCCGTTAAAAGCGCAGAGAGCATCATGAAGAACAAGGAACACACCAGGCAGGTCTGAGATACTGTTGTGAAGAAGTTTTGCGTGGAGCCCCAGATCGAGGGAGATTATCAGTGGTCTTGTATGTCTACAATTTTGTTTCTGGTGTCCTTTGACAGCTCTTTGGTCTTTGGTCTTGGCCATAGTGGAGTTTGGAGTGTGACTGTTTGAGGTTGTGGACAGGTGTCTTTTATACTGATAGCAAGTTCAAACAGGTGCCATTAATACAGGTAACGAGTGGAGAACAAGGGAGCCTCTTAAAGAAGAAGTTACAGGTCTGTGAGAGCCAGAAATCTTGCTTGCTTACTTATTTTCCACCATAATTTAAAAATCCTACAATGTGATTTTCTGGATTTATTTTCTCATTTTGTCTGTCATAGTTGAAGTGTACCTATGATGAAAATTACAGGCCTCTCATCTTTGTAAGTGGGAGAACTTGCACAATTGGTGGCTGACTTTTTTGCCCCACTGTATGTGTCTTACGCATTTAACCCAACCCCTCTGAATCAGAGAGGGGGGGGGGCTGCCTTAATCAACATCCACGTCTTCGACACGTTGGGGAACAGTGGGTTAACTGCCTTGTTCAGGGGCAGAACCTCACATTTTTACCTTGTCAGCTCGGGGATTAGATCCAGCAACCTTTCGGTTACTGGCCCAACACTCTAACCACTACTAGGCTACCTGCCGCCCTACTGGTACAGCTGATTAGCTGTCTTATATCATATGTCGAGAAAAACAAATCTAAATGACTTATCCTACTCCGCTCATCACCATTGGAGACCGGACAACTAAGGAGGACATTGTGACCTCTGGTGGACAAGCAGAGCCCTTTCCCATAGAACGATTGATTGGTTTCAACAGAGAGACGACGAGCAAAGACATCTACACGTAAATACATTGCTTTTCTTACCCAAAACGTGCGGTGTCTCATGTAAGTGTGTATGTTGTATTCTGTGTTATTATTTAGTTAGTAAATAAATAATTAAATGACATTTCTGTAGAACTGAATCGTCAGGAAAAGGCTGGGGTTCTTGCACGTTCAAGAAGTCTGTGACGTTCAGAATGAGACTGATATGAGGTAATGATTAATAAATGACTTGTCGATATGTCTTATCATCGTGAGATGAGTTAGTAACTCATTAAACAACTTCTTCCGTGGTGCCCCAAATTCCCTGCTGTCTCCCACCCTGTCTCCTTGCTCTGTCTCCCTCCGTGTCACCCTGCAGTGTCTCCCTCTTTCGGGGGGGGGGGGGGCGGCGGCAGGGTAGCCTAGTGGTTAGTGCGCTGGACTAGTAACCGGAAGGTTGCAAGTTCAAATCCCCGAGCTGACAAGGTACAAATCTGTCGTTCTGCCCCTGAACAGGCAGTTAACCCACTGTTCCTAGGCCGTCATTGAAAATAAGAATTTGTTCTTAACTGACTTGCCTAGTTAAATAAAGGTAAAAATAAATACATTCTCTCCCTGCTGTATCTCTCTGTCTCCCTCCTTTCTCTCTACCTCACTGGATGTTGCTTAAATATCTCTAACCCCCCCAGCTCAAATATCACTGGGCAGGACATCCAGTCCAGGGGAAGTAAGAGAAATACCAGAAAGTCACAGAGCGGAATCCAGTCAATTTCTTAGTATTATCACCAGGGCTCTGGAGTGGGGACTATACAGGGACTAGAGTGGTCCAAAGTATAGTGCACTACTTTGGACCACTCTAGTCCCTGTATAGTGCACTACTTTGGACCACTCTAGTCCCTGTTTAGTGCACTACTTTGGACCACCCTAGTCCCTGTTTAGTGCACTACTTTAGACCACCCTAGTCCCTGTTTAGTGCACTACTTTGGACCACCCTAGTCCCTGTTTAGTGCACTACTTTTGACCACCCTAGTCCCTGTTTAGTGCACTACTTTGGACCACCCTAGTCCCTGTTTAGTGCACTACTTTGGACCACTCTAGTCCCTGTATAGTCCACTACTTTGGACCACTCTAGTCCCTGTATAGTGCACTACTTTTGACCACTCTAGTCCCTGTATAGTGCACTACTTTGGACCACTCTAGTCCCTGTTTAGTGCACTACTTTGGACCACTCTAGTCCCTGTATAGTGCACTAATTTGGACCACTATAGTCCCTGTTTAGTGCACTACTTTGGACCACTATAGTCCCTGTTTAGTGCACTATGTCGGGATATACTGCCATTTTGGGACGTAACTGTCTCACTGACTGGGGTGTCTCTGTTTTGACCTCCTCGGGGTTCTTTAGGTGAAATGGGGGGTAATATTTTAGATTCTCAATTAGCCATGGTTTCTCTGTCACCGGTGGACTGTTACAGGACGGATGACGTAGCTTTTTGAACAACACAGTCGAGCTATTAAGTAGATTACGTTAATTTAGTGTGTGTGTGTGTGTGTGTGTGTGTGTGTGGTCAAACATAAATGTACATACACAGTACCAGTCGAAAGTTTGGACACACCTACTCATTCAAGGGTTTTTCTTTTCACTATTTTCTACATTGTAGACTAATAGTGAAGACATCAAAACTATGAAATAACACAAATGGAATCATGTAGTAACCCAAAAAAACAAGTGCCAGCCCAGGACCTCCACATTCATCTTCTTCACCTGCGGGATTGTCTGAGACCAGCCACGGCTCAACTGATGAAACGGAGGAATATGTATGTCTCCAATAAAGCACTTTTGTGGGAAAACACTCTTTCTGATTGTCTGGCGATGGCTCCCAAGTGGGTGGACCCAGGCCCACCTATGACCGCGCCCCTGCCCAGTCATGTGACATCCATAGATAAAGGCCTCATTTATTTCAATCGACTGATTTCCTTATATGAACTGTAACTCAGTAAAATCATTTAAATTGTTGTATTTTGCATTTAATTGAGTTCAGTATACATTGTAGAAACTTTTAGATATATGTATGTATGAATATATAGTGCATTCGGAAAGTATTCAGACCCTTTGACCCTTATTCTTTAAGGAATTACATTTTTAAAAATCGTCATCAATACCCCCATGAAGACAAAGCGAAAACAGGTTTTTACAACTGTTTTCAAATGTATTGAAACTTAAAAATAAAATAAAAACAGCAATACCTTATTTACATAAGTATCCAGACCCTTTTCTACAAGACTCAAAATTGAGCTCAGGTGCATCCTGTTTCCATTGATCATTCTTAGATGATCCATCAAGATACTTCAACTTCCAAGAGCTGACCAAGAACCCTCCACTCTGACAGATCCTCTAGTTAGTTCCTCCATAGTTCCTCTATGGAGAAAGGAGAACCTTCAAGAAGGACAACAATCTCTGCAACACAGGTATCTACGAGGGTTTCACCCTGTCATATACGGGTAGCTACGATGGTTTCACCCTGTCATGTACAGGTAGCTATGAGGGATTCACCCGGTCATATACGGGTAGCTACGAGGGTTTCATCCTGTCATATACGGGTAGCTACGATGGTTTCACCCTGTCATGTACAGGTAGCTATGAGGGATTCACCCGGTCATATACAGGTAGCTACGAGGGTTTCACCCTGTCATAAACCGGTATCTACGAGGGATTCACTCTGTCATATACAGGTATCTACGAGGGTTTCACTCTGTCATATTCTCCTTATACAGCAGATATTATAATGTCAGATGTAAGAGGGATCCCAGGGAAACCAGAACATTTGACTATTGTTGAGCAGGTGATTGAGGTGACCTATGGGTCATTAACTCAGAGACAGGAAGCTAAGATGGTGTCAACACATACCCTCACTGTACAGTAGATAAGATACGACAGCTTCCTGTCACAGGTGGCCTAATGTTGTCCTATGTTAGAAGGTGACCAACAGGTCATCTTTCAGCTCAGTGGCCGATCGCTTTTGAGGCATATCTGTCTCACTAAGCTTTCGACTATAGAAGAGTGTGTGTGTGCTGTTTGTGTGTGTGTGTGGTGTGTGTGCCTTGTGTGTGTGTGTGTGCCATGTATGTGTTAAGTGTGTGTGTGCACCCCATGTCCTTTCAGTGCGTTGTTTTTCACAGTGACTTCCTAGGCTTAACCTTTGAACTTACAGTGATAACAGCCATAACACAGAGTCAGCCCAGACAGGAAGTGGTGGGTAAATCAATGATGACGTGGACTTTGAATCTGTTCCGCCACGACATGGTTCCCTATGGGTCCTGGTCTAAAGTAGTGCACTATGTAGGGAATAGGTTGCTATGGATCCTGGTCAATAGTAGTGCACTATGTAGGGAATAGGTTGCTATGGGTCCTGGTCTAAAGTAGTGCACTATGTAGGGAATAGGTTGCTATGGGTCCTGGTCAATAGTAGTGCACTATGTAGGGAATAGGTTGCTATTGGTCCTGGTCAATAGTAGTGCACTATGTAGGGAATAGGTTGCTATGTGTCCTGGTCAATAGTAGTGCACTATGTAGGGAATAGGTTGCTATGTGTCCTGGTCAATAGTAGTGCACTATGTAGGGAATAGGTTGCTATGGATCCTGGTCAATAGTAGTGCACTATGTAGGGAATAGGTTGCTATGGGTCCTGGTCTAAAGTAGTGCACTATGTAGGGAATAGGGTGCTATGTGTCCTGGTCAATAGTAGTGCACTATGTAGGGAATAGGTTGCTATGGATCCTGGTCTAAAGTAGTGCACTATGTAGGGAATAGGGTGCTATGTGTCCTGGTCAATAGTAGTGCACTATGTAGGGAATAGGTTGCTATGGGTCCTGGTCAATAGTAGTGCACTATGTAGGGAATAGGGTGCCACTTTGGACTCAGCCACTGTCTTGCTTATCTGGGTGGATATATATAATCTATTTCATGCGATACTGTATATACAGTACCGATACAGAAACCAAAGTTATTGATAATAAACACCAGGCCTAGACAGGATCAGGAAGTATGCAGTTATCAGGAGCAATTCAAATGATGTCATTAGATTAGGAATACAGAACTGCTTTGCACATAACAGACCTGGGTTCAAATACTATTTTAAATCTTTCAAATACGTTTAGCTTTTGCTTTAGCCTGCCTGGATTGCCAGGTGGGCGAGGTTTTGCAGTTTTGTGGATATTCTATTGGCTATTGGTCCATTGTGCCAATCAAACTCATTCGAGTCCAGCTCAAGTATTTTTGTAATGATATCAAATCACCAAAGGTCTGGCAAATGGAGTTTGCACTTTATTCGAAGTAGGCCTACACTTATCAGGATTCGACTGTACTGTCCTCTTGGTACCCATTTTTATTTCTACTGTGTTCTCTCTGCTCTCTAATCATCTTAGAGGCAATGTTCGTTTTTTATTTCTACTGTGTTCTCTCTGCTCTCTAATCTTCTTAGATGCAATGTTCGTTTTTTATTTCTACTGTGTTCTCTCTGCTCTCTAATCTTCTTAGATGCAATGTTCGTTTTTTTTATTTCTACTATATTCTCTCTGCTCTCTAATCATCTTAGATGCAATGTTCGTTTTTTATTTCTACTGTGTTCTCTCTGCTCTCTAATCATCTTAGATGCAATGTTCGTTTTTTATTTCTACTGTGTTCCCTCTGCTCTCTAATCTTCTTAGATGCAATGTTCGTTTTTTAAATTTCTACTATATTCTCTCTGCTCTCTAATCATCTTAGATGCAATGTTCGTTTTTTATTTCTACTGTGTTCCCTCTGCTCTCTAATCTTCTTAGATGCAATGTTCGTTTTTTTAATTTCTACTATATTCTCTCTGCTCTCTAATCATCTTAGATGCAATGTCAAATCAAATCAAATCAAATTTATTTATATAGCCCTTCGTACATCAGCTGATATCTCAAAGTGCTGTACAGAAACCCAGCCTAAAACCCCAAACAGCAAGCAATGCAGGTGGAGAAGCACAGTGGCTAGGAAAAACTCCCTAGAAAGGCCAATACCTAGGAAGAAACCTAGAGAGGAACCAGGCTATGTGGGGTGGCCAGTCCTCTTCTGGCTGTGCCGGGTGGAGATTATAACAGAACATGGTCAAGATGTTCAATGTTCATAAATGACCAGCATGGTCGAATAATAATAAGGCAGAACAGTTGAAACTAGAGCAGCAGCACAGTCAGGTGGAAGTTGAAACTGGAGCAGCAGCATGGCCAGGTAGACTGGGGACAGCAAGGAGTCATCATGTCAGGTAGTCCTGGGGCATGGTCCTAGGGCTCAGGTCAGTTGAAACTGGAACAGCAGCATGGCCAGGTGGACTGGGGACAGCAAGGAGTCATCATGTCAGGTAGTCCTGGGGCATGGTCCTAGGGCTCAGGTCCTCCGAGAGAGAGAAAGAAAGAGAGAAGGAGAGAATTAGAGAACGCACACTTAGATTCACACAGGACACCGAATAGGACAGGAGAAGTACTCCAGATATAACAAACTGACCCCAGCCCCCCGACACAAACTACTGCAGCATAAATACTGGAGGCTGAGACAGGAGGGGTCAGGAGACACTGTGGCCCCATCCGAGGACACCCCCGGACAGGGCCAAACAGGAAGGATATAACCCCACCCACTTTGCCAAAGCACAGCCCCCACACCACTAATGTTCGTTTTTTATTTCTACTGTGTTCCCTCTGCTCTCTAATCTTCTTAGATGCAATGTTCGTTTTTTTAATTTCTACTATATTCTCTCTGCTCTCTAATCATCTTAGATGCAATGTTCGTTTTTTATTTCTACTGTGTTCTCTCTGCTCTCTAATCATCTTAGATGCAATGTTCGTTTTTATTTCTACTGTGTTCCCTCTGCTCTCTAATCTTCTTAGATGCAATGTTCGTTTTTTAAATTTCTACTATATTCTCTCTGCTCTCTAATCATCTTAGATGCAATGTTCAGATTTTTTATTGCATGAATTTGCCACCAAATTCTTGGTTAATCATGGCGCCTGCCTGCGTCTCTCGGCCCTCTGCATTAATCCTATTATAATCTAGGCTTTAGTTGTGTAATCTTCACACTGAAGTACACTACCAGTCAAAATTTTCGACACACCTACTCATTTTTTAAAATTTTAATTCTTTATTTTTACTATTTTCTACATTGTGGAATAATAGTGAAGACATCAAAACTATGAAATAACACATATGGAATCATGTAGTAACCAAAAAAGTGTTAAACAAATATCATATCATATATCAAATGGACATCTCTATTTTAATATAAACTAGCTCGAAATGTTACTAATGACAAATTACCCAAATGGATCATAATCATTTTTTGTCCATTTTTATTTTAATTTTTTAAATGTGGGAGTGGGGAAAGCGTAAGATTACACCCCTATTTTGAAGGTGGTGGAGCAGCTGTTCCATGTCTATGTACATACGCCCCCTGGTCCTACTGTATTTCCCCTGCTCTGGGATTGGGAGCCCTGCTAGCAGATGGCCCCTGATCCTACTCTATTTCCCCTGCTCTGGGATTGGGAGCCCTGCTAGCGGATGGCCCTTGGTCCTACTGTATTTCTCCTGCTCTGGGATTGGGAGCCCTGCTAGCGGATGGCCCTTGGTCCTACTGTATTTCTCCTGCTCTGGGATTGGGAGCCCTGCTAGCAGATGGCCCCTGGTCCTACTGTATTTCCCCTGCTCTGGGATTGGGAGCCCTGCTAGCGGATGGCCCCTGGTCCTACTGTATTTCCCCTGCTCTGGGTTTGGGAGCCCTGCTAGCGAATGGCCCCTGGTCCTACTCTATTTCCACTGCTCTGGGATTGGGAGCCCTGCTAGCAGATGGCCCCTGGTCCTACTCTATTTCCCCTGCTCTGTGATTGGGAGCCCTGCTAGCGGATGGCCCTTGGTCCTACTGTATTTCTCCTGCTCTGGGATTGGGAGCCCTGCTAGCGGATGGCCCTTGGTCCTACTGTATTTCTCCTGCTCTGGGATTGGGAGCCCTGCTAGCAGATGGCCCCTGATCCTACTCTATTTCCCCTGCTCTGGGATTGGGAGCCCTGCTAGCAGATGGCCCCTGGTCCTACTCTATTTCCCCTGCTCTGTGATTGGGAGCCCTGCTAGCGGATGGCCCTTGGTCCTACTGTATTTCTCCTGCTCTGGGATTGGGAGCCCTGCTAGCGGATGGCCCTTGGTCCTACTGTATTTCTCCTGCTCTGGGATTGGGAGCCCTGCTAGCAGATGGCCCCTGATCCTACTCTATTTCCCCTGCTCTGGGATTGGGAGCCCTGCTAGCAGATGGCCCCTGGTCCTACTCTATTTCCCCTGCTCTGTGATTGGGAGCCCTGCTAGCGGATGGCCCTTGGTCCTACTGTATTTCCCCTGCTCTGGGATTGGGAGCCCTGCTAGCAGATGGCCCCTGGTCCTACTGTATTTCCACTGCTCTGGGATTGGGAGCCCTGCTAGCGCATGGTCTTTCTAAGAAATGGAGAATGACACTTGGTCATGTTGAACTTTGCTCTATATCAACTCCCAGATGCCTCGGAATTATTACCCCATGTGAAATATATTACTGTGTTTTCCAATGCTTCCTCTGGTCCCTTGTAAAAGAGAGAGCCATCTAAGTGGGATTAATCTGGACAATTTAAAGATAAATAAAATCCAACCAATAAATAGTTTTGACTTTATTCATGGTATCCCAGTGTTGTTGTGATGACCAGATAACATGATGTCATGACGTAGGCCACACTATGATGTCATGACGTAGGCCAGACTGTGACGTCATGACGTAGGCCGCACTGATCATGTAATGACGTAGGCTACACTGTGATGTCATGACGTAGGCCAGACTGTGACGTCATGACGTAGGCCGCACTGATCATGTCATGACGTAGGCTACACTGTGATGTCATGACGTAGGCCAGACTGTGATGTCATGACGTAGGCCGCACTGATCATGTCATGACGTAGGCTACACTGTGATGTCATGACGTAAGCTAAACTGTGATGTCATGACGTAAGTTACACTGTGATGTCATGACGTAGGCTACACTGTGATGTCATGACGTAAGCTAAACTGTGATGTCATGACGTAGGCCACACTGATCATGTCATGACGTAGGCCACACTGTGATGTCATGACGTAAGTTAAACTGTGATGTCATGACGTAGGCCACACTATGATGTCATGACGTAGGCTACACTGTGATGTCATGACGTAAGCTAAACTGTGATGTCATGATGTAGGCCACACTGCGATGTCATGACGTAGGCTACACTGTGATGTCATGACGTAGGCTAAACTGTGATGTCATGACGTAGGCTACACTGTGATGTCATGACGTAGGCTACACTGTGTCCCAATCAGCTGGAACATAAACTAAGTTTAGTTGTTAAATCGTTTTTTGGCTCTTTGATTCACTGCTCCCTCTGACACCGATATCAGTGTAGGCTATCTATTTCCCTGTCGGTCACTGGGCCAGGGACACAGGCTGCGTCCATAACGGTACCCTATTCCCAATTTAGTGCACTACTTTTTGGGGGGTATTTTATTATGGATCCCCATTAGTTCCTGCCAAGGCAGCAGCTACTCTTCCTGGGGTTTATTATGGATCCCCATTAGTTCCTGCCAAGGCAGCAGCTACTCTTCCTGGGGTTTATTATGGATCCCCATTAGTTCCTGCCAAGGCAGCAGCTACTCTTCCTGGGGTTTATTATGGATCCCCATTAGTTCCTGACAAGACAGCAGCTACTCTTCCTGGGGTTTATTATGGATCCCCATTAGTTCCTGCCAAGGCAACAGCTACTCTTCCTGGAGTTTATTATGGATCCCCATTAGTTCCTGCCAAGGCAGCAGCTACTCTTCCTGGGGTTTATTATGGATCCCCATTAGTTCCTGCCAAGGCAGCAGCTACTCTTCCTGGGGTTTATTATGGATCCCCATTAGTTCCTGACAAGACAGCAGCTACTCTTCCTGGGGTTTATTATGGATCCCCATTAGTTCCTGCCAAAGCAGCAGCTACTCTTCCTGGGGTTTATTATGGATCCCCATTAGTTCCTGCCAAGGCAGCAGCTACTCTTCCTGGGGTTTATTATGGATCCCCATTAGTTCCTGCCAAGGCAGCAGCTACTCTTCCTGGGGTTTATTATGGATCCCCATTAGTTCCTGTCAAGGCAGCAGCTACTCTTCCTGGGGTTTATTATGGATCCCCATTAGGTCTTCCTGGGGTCCACACAACATGAAACATAACACAGAATAGACAACAGCTCAAGGACAGAACTACATAAAATATATATATATTTTTACAAAAGCCATATGTAGCCTACATATCAAAACATAACACAACACACTATCAGGGCTCTGGTTAAAAGAAGTGCACTATAAAGAGAATAGTTTGCCATTTGGGACGTAAGCATTAATATACAGCATTGTAACTCTAAACTTCTTCCTAGAAAGAGCCCTTTGTGATTTCAACACATGCAGAGCTAAAATAGACAGACAAACTACTCCCAGGTTTATCAGACTACTCCCAGGTTTATCAGACTACTCCCAGGTTTATCAGACTACTCCCAGGTTCATCAGACTACTCCCAGGTTCATCAGACTACTCCCAGGTTCATCAGACTACTGCCAGGTTCATCAGACTACTCCCAGGTTCATCAGACTACTCCCAGGTTTATCAGACTACTCCCAGGTTTATCAGACTACTCCCAGGTTCATCAGACTGCTCCCAGGTTTATCAGACTACTCCCAGGTTTATCAGACTACTCCCAGGTTTATCAGACTACTCCCAGGTTCATCAGACTACTCCCAGGTTCATCAGACTACTCCCAGGTTTATCAGACTACTCCCAGGTTTATCAGACTACTCCCAGGTTTATCAGACTACTCCCAGGTTCATCAGACTACTCCCAGGTTCATCAGACTACTCCCAGGTTTATCAGACTACTCCCAGGTTATCAGACTACTTCCAGGTTTATCAGACTACTCTGGAGGATGAGTTGTTGGTTTTGTGCCGCTCAGAATTTGGTCAGGGAAAGGTGTACTATGAAAGGACTGGGCCTGCTCTGTCAGAAGATGAGTTATCCAGTGATGGAGCAACCCAGGGCAGCCTTGTCCCTGGCTAGCCTAGCGTCATCAGGGTGTTTAGATCTGTTGGTTGGTGTCCATCAATATTTGATCACAAAACGCTACAGTATATTATAACAAAGTAATACTATGAGAGAACTGGCCCTGCCTGTCTGCCAGTCAGAAGATTAGTTAGCCAGTGACGGAGCAACCCAGAGCAGCCTTTTCCCCTGCTAATGGCCTGTTGTATTAGGCTGGCCCCAGTCTCAGCTGTACCCCAGCAGCCCTACCCCAGCAGCCCTACTTCAGACCCAGCCCTACCTCAGACCCAGCCCTACCCCAGCAGCCCTACCTCAGACCCAGCCCTACCCCAGCAGCCCTACTTCAGACCCAGCCCTACCCCAGTCCGAGTCCTACTCCAGTCTCAGCCTTGTCTCAGCCCTGCCCCAGTCTTAGCCCTACCCAGTCTCAGTCCTACCCCAGCCCTAACCCAGCCTCAGCCGTACCCCAACCATAGCCCAACCTCAGCCTCAGCTCTACACCAGTCACCGCCCTACTCCAGTCTCAGCCCTACCTCAATCCCAACCCTACCTCAGCCTCAGCCCTGCTCCAGTCTCAGCCCTACCCCAGACTCAGCCCTGCTCCAGACTCAGCCCTACCCCAGCCTCAGCCCTACCCCAGTCTCAGCCCTATCCCAGCCTCAGCCCTACCCCAGCCCTACTCCAGCCTCAACTCTACTCCAGCCTCAACCCAGCCCCTGCCATTCCCCAGCCTCAGCCCTACCTCAGCCTCAGCCCTACTCCAGTTTCCGCCCTACCTCAGCCTCAACCCTGCTCCAGTCTCAATCCTGGTCCAGGTTCAGCCCTACCTCAGCCTCAGCCCTACCCCAGCTCGACGCTACACTACAGTATTGCATGTGTCTGTGATGCCTATTGTGCAAGTGTAGTATCCCTTGAGAGAGATGGACTCACACATTACAGAGAAAACATGTCACAATTACACCATGACTATTTACACTGTATGACTAATGCAACAGCCTGTTGTCAAATATTACTCACATTACATACTACACAACACAATTAACCCCAACACTATGTCATAACAGAATAACGACTAGGTCCTCAGATAAGTCACCCAACACCATGTCATAACAGAATAATGACTAGAGTCATGGCCAAAAGTTTTGAGAATGACACAAATATTAATTTCCACAAAGTTTCCTGCTTCAGTGTCTTTAGATATTTTTGTCAGATGTTACTATGGAATACTGATGTATAATTACAAGCATTTCATAAGTGTCAAAAGCTTTTATTGACAATTACATGAAGTTGATGCAGAGACTCTTGCAGTGTTGACCCTTCTTTTTCAAGACCTCTGCAATCTGTCCTGGCATGCTGTCAATTAACTTCTGGGCCACATCCTGACTGGTGGCAGCCCATTCTTGCATAATCAATGCTTGGAGTTTTTCAGAATTTGTGGGGTTTTGTTTGTCCACCCGCTTCTTGAGGATTGACCACAAGTTCTCAATGGGATTAAGGTCTGGGGAGTTTCCTGGCCATGGACCCAAAATATCGATCCACTTAGTTATCACTTTTGCCTTATGGCAAGGTGCTCCATCATACTGGAAAAGGCATTGTTCATCACCAAACTGTTCCTGGATGGTTGGGAGAAGTTGCTCTCGGGGGATGTGTTGGTACCATTCTTTATTCATGGCTGTGTTCTTAGGCAAAATTGTGAATGAGCCCACTCCCTTGGCTGAGAAGCAACCCCACACATGGTCTCAGGATGCTTTACTGATGACATGACACAGGACTGATGGTAGCACTCACCTTGTCTTCTCCGGACAAGCTTTTTTCCAGATGCCCCAAACAATCGGAAAGGAGATTCATCAGAGAAAATGACTTGACCCCAGTCCTCAGCAGTCCAATCTCTGTACCTTTTGCAGAATATCAGTCTGTCCCTGATGTTTTTCCTGGGGAGAAGTGGCTTCTTTGCCCTTCTTGACACAAGGCCATCCTCCAAAAGTTTTCGCCTTACTGTGCGTGCAGATGCACTCACACCTGCCTGCTGCCATTCCTGAGCAATCTCTATACAGGTGGTGCCCCGATCCCGCAGCTGAATCAACTTGAGGAGACGGTCCTGGGGCTTGCTGGACTTTCTTGGGTGCCCTGAAATCTTCCTCACAACAATTGAACCGCTCTCCTTGAAGTTCTTGATGATCCGATAAATGGTTGATTTAGGTACAATCTTACATGCAGCAATATCCTTGCCCGTGAAGCCCTTTTTGTGCAATGCAATGATGACGGCACGTGTTTCCTTGCAGGTCACCATGGTTGACAGAGGAAGAACAACGATTCCAAGCACCCTCCTTTTGAAGCTTCCAGTCCACTCAATCAGCATGACAAAGTGATCTCCAGCCTTGTCCTCGTCAACACTCACACCTGTGTTAACGAGAGAATCACTGGCATGATGTCAGCTGGTCCTTTTGTGGCAGGGCTGAAATCCAGGGTACATTTTTGGGGGGGATTCATTTCATTTGCATGGCAAAGAGGGACTTTGCAATTAATTGTAATTCATCTGATCACTCTTCATAACATTCTGGAGTATATGCAAATTGCCATCATACAAACTGAGGCAGCAGACTTTGTGAAAATTAATATTTGTGTCATTCTCAAAACTTTTTGCCATGACTAGGTCCTCAGAGAACAGTCACCCAACACCATGTCATAACAGAATAATGACTAGGTCCTCAGAGAACAGTCACCCAACACCATGTCATAACAGAATAACGACTAGGTCCTCAGAGAACAGTCACCCAACACCATGTCATAACAGAATAATGACTAGGTCCTCAGAGAACAGTCACCCAACACCATGTCATAACAGAATAACGACTAGGTCCTCAGAGAACAGTCACCCAACACCATGTCATAACAGAATAATGACTAGGTCCTCAGAGAACAGTCACCCAACACCATGTCATAACAGAATAACGACTAGGTCCTCAGAGAACAGTCACCCAACACCATGTCATAACAGAATAACGACTAGGTCCTCAGAGAACAGTCACCCAACACCATGTCATAACAGAATAATGACTAGGTCCTCAGAGAACAGTCACCCAACACCATGTCATAACAGAATAATGACTAGGTCCTCAGAGAACAGTCACCCAACACCATGTCATAACAGAATAATGACTAGGTCCTCAGAGAACAGTCACCCAACACCATGTCATAACAGAATAATGACTAGGTCCTCAGAGAACAGTCACCCAACACCATGTCATAACAGAATAATGACTAGGTCCTCGGAGAATAGTCACCCAACACCATGTCATAACAGAATAATGACTAGGTCCTCAGAGAACAGTCACCTTATATTAACTCACTGCTTCCTGAACCGGTCTTCGTGATCCTCAGCCGGTCCACAACTCTATCAGTTCTATTCCAACAGTAGTAGAACTGGCCAACTAATCACCAAGTCTTAACAAACCAGATTCAACTAGCCAACTAATCACCAAGTCTTAAAAAACAGAGTTAACTAGCCAACTAATCCGCAAGACTTAACAAACCAGATTCAACTAGCCAACTAATCACCAAATCTTAAAAACCAGAGTTAACTAGCCAACTAATCCGCAAGACTTAACAAACCAGATTCAACTAGCCAACTAATCACCAAGACTTAAAACAACCCAGATTCAACTAGCCAACTAATCAGCAAGACTTAACAAACCAGATTCAACTAGCCAACTAATCAGCAAGTCTTAACAAACCAGATTCAACTAGCCAACTAATCTCCAAGACTTAACAAACCAGATTCAACTAGCCAACTAATCAGCAAGCTGAATTCCGTAGGCTAATCCCCTTTACGCTACAATCTTGGCGACCCGGGATCCCGGTTCCAGAAGTGAAATCCATCCCTGGCTTGGATATTTTATTTTCATATGTCATTTCCAGGACAGTTCCATGACCATGATGCATGTGTAACCAGGCCAGTACAGCTCAGCCTGCCTCAGTAGTGTCTATAGGAATGATATTAACCAGGCCAGTACAGCTCAGCTTGCCTCAGTAGTGGCTATAGGATTGATGTGCAACCAGGCCAGTACAGCTCAGCTTGCCTCAGTAGTGCCTATAGGCTATAGGAATGATATGTAACCAGGCCAGTACAGCTCAGCTTGCCTCAGTAGTGGCTATAGGCTATAGGAAGGATATTAACCAGACCAGTACAGCTCAGCTTGCCTCAGTAGTGTCTATAGGAATGATATTAACCAGGCCAGTACAGCTCAGCTTGCCTCAGTAGTGCCTTAAGGCTATAGGAATGATATTAACCAGGCCAGTACAGCTCAGCTTGCCTCAGTAGTGCCTATAGGAATGATATTAACCAGGCCAGTACAGCTCAGCTTGCCTCAGTAGTGCCTATAGGCTATAGGAATGATATTAACCAGGCCAGTACAGCTCAGCTTGCCTCAGTAGTGCCTATAGGCTATAGGAATGATATTAACCAGGCCAGTACAGCTCAGCTTGCCTCAGTAGTGCCTATAGGCTATAGGAATGATATTAACCAGGCCAGTACAGCTCAGCTTGCCTCAGTAGTGTCTCTAGGCTATAGGAATGATATTAACCAGGCCAGTACAGCTCAGCTTGCCTCAGTAGTGTGCATAGCGTCTAAGTGTTGAGTTAATCCTGGGTTAGGAGTGTCTGAGACAACACTACTCCTATGACATCACTAATCCCTCGTACAGCCCACGTATACATTTTCCATCCTAGACTGGTATAGTAGTCTACTATGTGTGTGTGTGCGTGTGTGTGTGTGTGTGTGTGTGACTGCATGTCTGTGTGGTAAAGTAGCTTACTATGAGGGTGTGTGTGTGTGTGTGTGTGTGTGTGTGTGTGGTAAAGTAGTTTACTATGAGGGTGTGTGTGTGTGTGTGTGTGTGTGTGAGTGTGACTGCATGTCTGTGTGGTAAAGTAGTCTACTATGAGTGTGTGTGTGTGTGTGACTGCATGTCTGTGTGGTAAAGTAGTCTACTGTGTGTGTGTGTGTGTGTGTGTGTGTGTGTGTGTGTGTGTGTGTGTGTGTGTGTGTGTGTGTGTGTGTGTGTGTGTGTGTGTGTGTGACTGCATGTCTGTGTGGTAAAGTAGTCTACTATGAGGGTGTGTGTGTGTGTGTGTGTGTGTGTGTGTGTGGTAAAGTAGCCTACTATCAGGGTGTGTGTGTGTGTGTGTGGTAAAGTAGCCTACTATGAGGGTGTGTGTGTGTGTGTGTGGTAAAGTAGCCTACTATGAAGGGGTGTGTGTGTCGGTATGTGTGTTTATGTCTGTGTGGTAAAGTAGTCTACTATGAGGGAGGTGCTGACGGAATGACAGGGCTGCCTATTTCAGTCTTAGGGCAGGACCCCAGGAGAACCAGACGTATCCAGTTTACCCTCCTACACATGCAGTTCAACCCCACGCAAACCCTCTTTTTATGGACGTGACTGACTAAAGGGGATCCTGGCTGTGTTGGGCGTTTCTGCTGTGTGGAGGGTGTGGATGGATAGAGTGAGAATACTCAACTCCTCAAAATAGACTATAGAGCGTGATTATACTATGGAAAATATGTTTCATTTACAAAATGTATTCTGTCATAGAATTGGCAAGAATATACAGCTATATTTATTTACTGTAGATAGACTAGTTGTCCATTGACATCAAAGCATCCTAGCACTAAGTGTTAGGGTGAGAGAAGTGGATATCAAAGCATCCTAGCACTAAGTGTTAGGGTGAGAAAAGTGGATATCAAAGCATCCTAGCACTAAGTGTTAGTGTGAGAGAAGTGGATATCAAAGCATCCTAGCACTAAGTGTTAGGGTGAGAGAAGTGGATATCAAAGCATCCTAGCACTAAGTGTTAGAGTGAGAGAAGTGGATATCAATGCATCCTAGCACTAAGTGTTAGGGTGAGAGAAGTGGATATCAACGCATCCTAGCACTAAGTGTTAGAGTGAGAGAAGTGGATATCAATGCATCCTAGCACTAAGTGTTAGGGTGAGAGAAGTGGATATCAAAGCATCCTAGCACTAAGTGTTAGAGTGAGAGAAGTGGATATCAATGCATCCTAGCACTAAGTGTTAGGGTGAGAGAAGTGGATATCAACGCATCCTAGCACTAAGTGTTAGTGTGAGAGAAGTGGATATCAAAGCACCCTAGCACTAAGTGTTAGTGTGAGAGAAGTGGATATCAAAGCATCCTAGCACTAAGTGTTAGGGTGAGAGAAGTGGATATCAAAGCATCCTAGCACTAAGTGTTAGGGTGAGAGAAGTGGATATCAAAGCATCCTAGCACTAAGTGTTAGGGTGAGAAAAGTGGATATCAAAGCATCCTAGCACTAAGTGTTAGTGTGAGAGAAGTGGATATCAAAGCATCCTAGCACTAAGTGTTAGGGTGAGAGAAGTGGATATCAACGCATCCTAGCACTAAGTGTTAGGGTGAGAGAAGTGGATATCAAAGCATCCTAGCACTAAGTGTTAGGGTGAGAGAAGTGGATATCAACGCATCCTAGCACTAAGTGTTAGTGTGAGAGAAGTGGATATCAAAGCACCCTAGCACTAAGTGTTAGGGTGAGAGAAGTGGATATCAACGCATCCTAGCACTAAGTGTTAGGGTGAGAGAAGTGGATATCAAAGCATCCTAGCACTAAGTGTTAGGGTGAGAGAAGTGGATATCAACGCATCCTAGCACTAAGTGTTAGTGTGAGAGAAGTGGATATCAAAGCACCCTAGCACTAAGTGTTAGTGTGAGAGAAGTGGATATCAAAGCATCCTAGCACTAAGTGTTAGGGTGACAGAAGTGGATATCAAAGCATCCTAGCACTAAGTGTTAGGGTGAGAGAAGTGGATATCAAAGCATCCTAGCACTAAGTGTTAGTGTGAGAGAAGTGGATATCAAAGCATCCTAGCACTAAGTGTTAGGGTGAGAGAAGTGGATATCAAAGCATCCTAGCCCTATTTCCTGTGAAATGGCACCCTATTTCCTGTATAAATGGCACCCTATTTCCTGTATAAATGGCACCCTATTTCCTGTATAAATGGCACCCTATTTCCTGTGTAAATGGCACCCTATTTCCTGTATAAATGGCACCCTATTTCCTGTATAAATGGCACCCTATTTCCTGTATAAATGGCACCCTATTTCCTGTATAAATGGCACCCTATTTCCTGTGTAAATGGCACCCTATTTCCTGTATAAATGGCACCCTATTTCCTGTATAAATGGCACCCTATTTCCTGTATAAATGGCACCCTATTTCCTATGTAAATGGCACCCTATTTCCTGTATAAATGGCACCCTATTTCCTGTATAAATGGCACCCTATTTCCTGTATAAATGGCACCCTATTTCCTGTATAAATGGCACCCTATTTCCTGTATAAATGGCACCCTATTTCCTGTATAAATGGCACCCTATTTCCTGTACAAATGGCACCCTATTTCCTGTATAAATGGCACCCTATTTCCTGTATAAATGGCACCCTATTTCCTGTAAAAATGGCACCCTATTTCCTGTATAAATGGCACCCTATTTCCTGTATAAATGGCACCCTATTTCCTGTATAAATGGCACCCTATTTCCTGTATAAATGGCACCATATTTCCTACGTGAATGTAAACTTCCGACTTCAACTGTAGTCTCCCTATTGTTATGGTACTGCTGCTCTTTAATTACTTGTTACTTCTATTTCTTATTCTTATCTGTATTTAAAAAAAAACATTTTTAAACTGCATTGTTGGTTAGGGGCTCGTAAGCATTTCACTGTAAGGTCTACTACACCTGTTGTATTCAGCATTTCACTGTGAGGTCTACTACACCTATTGTATTCAGCATTTCACTGTGAGGTCTACTACACCTGTTGTATTCAGCATTTCACTGTGAGGTCTACTACACCTGTTGTATTCAGCATTTCACTGTAAGGTCTACTACACCTATTGTATTCAGCATTTCACTGTGAGGTCTACTACACCTGTTGTATTCAGCATTTCACCGTAAGGTCTACTACACCTGTTGTATTCAGCATTTCACTGTAAGGTCTACTACACCTGTTGTATTCAGCATTTCACTGTAAGGTCTACTACACCTGTTGTATTCAGCATTTCACCGTAAGGTCTACTACACCTGTTGTATTCAGCATTTCACTGTGAGGTCTACTACACCTGTTGTATTCAGCATTTCACTGTGACGTCTACTACACCTGTTGTATTCAACATTTCACTGTGAGGTCTACTACACCTGTTGTATTCAGCATTTCACTGTGAGGTCTACTACACCTGTTGTATTCAGCATTTCACTGTGAGGTCTACTACACCTGTTGTATTCAGCATTTCACTGTAAGGTCTACTACACCTATTGTATTCAGCATTTCACTGTAAGGTCTACTACACCTGTTGTATTCAGCATTTCACTGTAAGGTCTACTACACCTGTTGTATTCAGCGCACGTGACAAGTGTGGAACACCTGAATGTGTCTGAATACTTTCCGAATGCATTGTACAGTCCTGTATATTTCCGTTGACTATACCTACAGTCCTGTATATTTCCGTTGACTATACCTACAGTCCTGTATATTTCCGTTGACTATACCTACAGTCCTGTATATTTCCGTTGACTATACCTACAGTCCTGTATATTTCCTTTGACTATACCTACAGTCCTGTATATTTCCGTTGACTATACCTACAGTCCTATATATTTCCTTTGACTATACCTACAGTCCTGTATATTTCCGTTGACTATACCTACAGTCCTGTATATTTCCGTTGACTATACCTACAGTCCTGTATATTTCCGTTGACTATACCTACAGTCCTGTATATTTCCGTTGACTATACCTACAGTCCTGTATATTTCATAACAAGCTGTTCTAGGCTACTCACATTTTCAACTATCAAGACATATTTGCATACGTGATATTCTTGACATGATGCATCTTCGAAATTAATCATGCACTTCCTGAACTTGAAAGTGAGGTGAGCTGTTATTTCATATGGTTTCAACACAGTGACTTGTTATTTCACATGGTAACACACTGCATTGTCATTACAGTCCCTAGCAACACACAACATTGTTACTACGGACCCTGGCAACACACCACCTTGTTACTATGGCAACACACCACCTTGTTACTATGGCAACACACCATGTTGTTACTATGGCAACACACTACATTGTTATTACATTACCTGGCAATACACCACAGTGTTACTATGGCAACACACCACATTGTTACTATGGCAGCACACCACAGTGTTACTATGGCAGCACAACACAGTGTTACTATGAAAGTACACCAAATTGTTACTATGGCAGCACACCACTGTGTTACTATGGCAGCACACCACTTTGTTACTATGACAGCACACCACATGGTTACTATGGCAGCACACCACATTGTTACTATGGCAGCACACCACATCGTTACTATGGCAGCACACCACATTGTTACTATGGCAGCACACCACATTGTTACTATGGCAGCACACCACATTGTTACTATGGCAGCACACCACATTGTTACTATGGAAGCACACCACATTGTTACTATGGAAGCACACCACATTGTTACTATGGCAGCACACCATATTGTTACTATTGCAGCACACCACATTGTTACTATGGCAGCACACCACATTGTTACTATGGCAGCACACCACATTGTTACTACAGTCTGCAGTACTATTGTAGCTACTGTTGTTTTAATCTCTCCTCCAACCCTCTGGAAGTGCCAGAGACTGCTTTTGATGAAGAACAGAGGATCATTTGAGCTGTTTGGTGTTGAAAGGATTCCAGTATCCAAATACACCTCTGCTCCTGGCCCCCTGCCCTCCTCTGGCCTTCCCCAGTGAGAACAGACATGGGGTTTGGGCCAGAGGTTGCCCGGTGCTGGGCCAGTGGCCTGGGGGGGGGGGATCTCTGTGCCGGAGCTGGGCTGAAGCAGAGGGGTGTTGAGACAGCTGTGATCCTCTCTCTCCCTGTCTCTCTGTCTCTCTCTCTTTCTGTCTCTGTCTCTCTCTCTCTGTCTCTCTCTGTCTCTCTCTCTGTCTCTCTCTCTCTGTCTCTCTCTCTCTCTCTCTCTCTGTCTCTCTCTCTTTCTGTCTCTGTCTCTGTCTCTGTCTCTGTCTCTCTCTCTCTCTGTCTCTCTCTGTCTCTCTCTGTCTCTCTCTCTCTTTCTGTCTCTCTCTCTTTCTGTCTCTCTCTGTCTCTGTCTCTCTCTCTTTCTGTCTCTCTCTCTCAGTCTCTCTCTCTCTCTATCTCTCTCTCTCTCTTTTTTTCTCTATCTTTCTAGGCCAAGATGTCTGATTCATGTTATGATGAGTCAAGTCAGAACTGGAGCAGCAGGAATCATGCTCTGCCAGGACCAGGGTTGTGACTCAGAGACTCGGCTCTGTGCACCGTGGAGTCACTGTTCCACTACTCTCACCTCGCCTACACTCCACTCAGGGGGGGTTAAAAGAGAAGTGAAAAGAGCAAAGTGGACCTCGGAGTGGAAAGGAACAGACGAGCTGTTCTTAAATGGCAGGCCATTTCTCATGTTGTTACTGAGCTTTCTGCTGGCTGAAGAGATGTGGTGTGGATAAAGGGGGCTGTTTCCTGCCTCTCCTCTCAGCCCAGGTGCATCGAAGTTGTACTCTCGCCCTTAATGCATCAATAGGGAGTTTTTAGATGGAGAATCATTTTGGTTTGGAATCCTATTATATAAACCATACGTCCTGTGTATAATCTCTTTCGATTTAGAGTTTTAATTGGTCAAAGGCTAACCAAAATCTGTCCCTCAACACCAACGTTAAGATGAAGACGGACGAACTCGTTACTGATGGAGACATCATCACAAATGGCACCCTATTCCCTATGGGGCCCCCTGGTCAAAAGTAGTGCACACTCTTAAAAGAATGGGGTTCCGTTTGGGACATCACCTGTTGTTATCAACATGTCAATCAAAGTGCATTAACAAAACTATGAGCTACCCATTCCAGATCAGTGACCCAGAACAGGAGAGGGGGGAAAATGTGTTCTCACTCAGTTCATTTTAAGGTATAATTGATGGTTGTCCTGGAAACAACGTATGATTTTAGCTTGGTGTTTTTCATATGTGGGGAAAGCAGGCAACAACATGTGAGTCAGCTGAAACCAGCCGGTCTGCCCGGCTTCGGTGTCACGATACGAGAGAAAACGTGGACTCCATCCTGTCCTTTTTCTCAGGAGAGAGACAGAGAGAGAGAAACAAAGGAAGAGAGGGAGAGAGAGAGAGTAAAAAGAGAGAGAGAGAGAGGAAAAAGAGAGAGAGAGACAGAGAGAGAGAGTAAAGAGAGAGAGAGACAGAGAGAGAGAGAGAGTAAAGAGAGAGAGAGTAAAGAGAGAGAGAGTAAAAAGAGACAGAGAGAGAGAGAGAGAGAGAGAGAGAGAGAGAGAGAAAAAAGAGACATAGAGAGGGAGAGTAAAAAGAGAGAGAGAGAGAGAGACAGAGAGAGAGAGTAAAAAGAGAGACAGAGAGAGAGAGAGAGAGAGAGAGACAGAGAGAGGGAGAGAGAGAGAGAGAGTGAGAGTAAAAAGAGAGACAGAGAGAGTAAAAAGAGAGACAGACAGAGAGACAGAGAGTAAAAAGAGAGACAGAGAGATAGAGAGAGTAAAAAGAGAGACAGAGAGAGAGAGTAAAAATAGTATTTTTGTTTGACTACCTCTCTCCTTCCTGAGAGCCGTTCTCTCTCGCAGTCCAAGTCTGAAGAACATTAGTAGTCTACACTTTGGTCAAGAGGTGCTAAAGGAGAATGATCCAGAAATAAATACACTAATGACAAAACAATGTAATGAGGAAATGTGTTACTTTGTCCCAAAAGTGGCTGACTTATCACCAAGTCGTGAGGAAAACAGAATAGGCTGCTTTAGTCAAAAGGTGGCACAAAAAGGCAAACATCTTCATTATCAATATTATTAATATACATTATTATATTGATTATCAATATTATTATTATATATTATTATATTGATTATCAATATTATTTATATATATTATTTTATTCATTATCAATATTATTATTATATATTATTATATTGATTATCAATATTATTATTATATATTATTATATTGATTATCAATATTATTTATATATATTATTATATTGATTATCAATATTATTATTATATATTATTATATTGATTATCAATATTATTTATATATATTATTATATTGATTATCAATATTATTATTATATATTATTATATTGATTATCAATATTATTTATATATATTATTTTATTCATTATCAATATATATCATATTCAGTATCAATAGTATGAATATATATTATTTTATTCATTATCAATATATATCATATTCATTAGCAATATTATGAATATATATTATTATATTCATTAGCAATATATATCATATTCATTATCAATGTTATTAATATATATTATATTATCAATATTATTACTAGTTATTATTATATTCATTAGCAATAGTATTAATATATATTATATTCATTATCTATTTTATTAATATATATTATTATATTCATTATTAATATATATTAGTATAGTCATTATTAATGTATATTATTATATTCAGTATCAACAATATTATATATTATTATCTTTATGATCAACATTACAATGATATTATATTATCTTCATTATTGTTATTATTATTATTATTATATACAATTATATTCAATATCAGCATTATAATTATATTACTATCAGCATTATTATATAAAATGATATTCATTTATCAGCATTACTATTGTATATTATTATCTTTATTATAATTACATTTATTGCCAATATTATTTTTATGTATTATCTTCACTATTTACATTATTATATAGTATTATATTCATTATCAACATTGTTATTATATAATAATATATTCATTATCAACATTGTTATTATATAATAATATATTCATTATTAACATTGTTATTATATAATAATATATTCATTATTAACATTGTTATTATATAATAATATATTCATTATTAACATTGTTATTATATAATATTATATTCATTATCAACATTGTTATTATATAATATTATATTCATTATCAACATTGTTATTATATAATAATATATTCATTATCAACATTGTTATTATATAATATTATATTCATTATCAACATTGTTATTATATAATAATATATTCATTATCAACATTGTTATTATATAATAATATATTCATTATCAACATTGTTATTATATAATAATATATTCATTATCAACATTGTTATTATATAATAATATATTCATTATCAACATTGTTATTATATAATAATATATTCATTATCAACATTGTTATTATATAATAATATATTCATTATCAACATTGTTATTATATAATAATATATTCATTATCAACATTGTTATTATATAATAATATATTCATTATCAACATTGTTATTATATAATAATATATTCATTATCAACATTGTTATTATATAATAATATATTCATTATCAACATTGTTATTATATAATAATATATTCATTATCAACATTGTTATTATATAATATTATATTCATTATCAACATTGTTATTATATAATAATATATTCATTATCAACATTGTTATTATATAATATTATATTCATTATCAACATTGTTATTATATAATAATATATTCATTATCAACATTGTTATTATATAATATTATATTCATTATCAACATTGTTATTATATAATAATATATTCATTATCAACATTGTTATTATATAATATTATATTCATTATCAACATTGTTATTATATAATATTATATTCATTATTAACATTGTTATTATATAATAATATATTCATTATCAACATTGTTATTATGGGGCGGCAGGGTAGCCTAGTGGTTAGAGCGTTGGACTAGTAACCGGAGCTGACAAGGTACAAATCTGTCGTTCTGCCTCTGAACAGGCAGTTAACCCACTGTTCCTTGGCCATCATTGAAAATAAGAATTTGTTCTTAACTGACTTGCCTGGTTAAATAAAGGTTAAATGAAAAATTATATTCATTATCAACATTGTTATTATATATTATTATATTCATGATCAACGTTGTTATTATATAATATTAGATTCATTATCAACATTATTATATATTATTAGATTCATTATCAACATTGTTATATTATATTCATTATCAACATTGTTATTATATAATATTAGATTAATTACCAACATTATTGTATATTATTATATTCATTATCAACATTGTTATTATATAATATTATATTCATTATCAACGTTGTTATATAATATAATATTCATTATCAACGTTGTTATTATATATTATTATATTCATTATCAATAGTATTAATATATAGTATTATATTCATTATCAATAGTATTAATATATAGTATTATATTCATTATCAATAGTATTAATATATAGTATTATATTCATTATCAATAGTATTAATATATATTATTATATTCATTATCAATAGTATTAATATATATTATTATATTCATTATCAATAGTATTAATATATAGTATTATATTCATTAACTTCAGCAACACTGTTGTTGTTCTTCGATCTGAAAATCACTTGTCCTATTAGCCTTCTCAAAGCCAGTAGAAAGGAGACATTCTCTTTCAAACTTCCTATTGAGAGAAAATCACAGGAAATAAGAGACTGTTGAGTCCTGCTGCTGGAGACAAATTGCCTCCACTCCCTCAGCCAGAGAGCGTAGCTGACCACACAAACGCACGTACTCAGACGTGCACCCAAAGTCTGGCACATTTATCACAACTGAAATCAGATGTAGCTTTTCTGCAGGAAACCCACTTGATTAATAAAGAGGCTCTTAAGTCAGAAATGGGTTGGTCAAGTGTTTTCTTCTTGCTACGATAGTAATGAAATATTAAGTACAAGTAGAGGGATCCTGATCCATAAGAATACAGACTTCAGTCGCGCTCACCTCTCATCCCTGCTATTACATCCACCCTCACCTCTCATCTCTGCAATTACAACCACCCTCACCTCTCATCCCTGCTATTACATCCACCCTCACCTCTCTGCTATTACATCCAGCCTCACCTCTCATCCCTGCTATTACATCCACCCTCAACTCTCATCCCTGCTATTACAACCACCCTCACCTCTCATCCCTGCTATTACAACCACCCTCACCTCTCATCCCTGCTATTATATCCACCGTCAACTCTCATCCCTGCTATTACAACCACCCTCACCTCTCATCCCTGCTATTATATCCACCCTCAACTCTCATCCCTGCTATTACATCCACCCTCACCTCTCATCCCTGCTATTATATCCACCCTCACCTCTCATCCCTGCTATTACATCCACCCTCAACTCTCATCCCTGCTATTACAACCACCCTCAACTCTCATCCATGCTATTACAACCACCCTCACCTCTCATCCCTGCTATTACATCCACCCTCACCTCTCATCCCTGCTATTACATCCACCCTCAACTCTCATCCCTGCTATTACATCCACCCTCAACTCTCATCCCTGCTATTACAACCACCCTCAACTCTCATCCCTGCTATTACATCCACCCTCACCTCTCATCCCTGCTATTACATCCACCCTCACCTCTCATCCCTGCTATTACAACCACCCTCACCTCTCATCCCTGCTATTACAACCACCCTCAACTCTCATCCCTGCTATTACATCCACCCTCACCACTCATCCCTGCTATTATATCCACCCTCAACTCTCATCCCTGCTATTACATCCACCCTCAACTCTCATCCCTGCTATTACAACCACCCTCAACTCTCATCCCTGCTATTACAACCACCCTCACCTCTCATCCCTGCTATTACATCCACCCTCACCTCTCATCCCTGCTATTACATCCACCCTCACCTCTCATCCCTGCTATTACATCCACCCTCAACTCTCATCCCTGCTATTACATCCACCCTCAACTCTCATCCCTGCTATTACAACCACCCTCAACTCTCATCCCTGCTATTACATCCACCCTCACCTCTCATCCCTGCTATTACAACCACCCTCACCTCTCATCCCTGCTATTACATCCACCCTCACCTCTCATCCCTGCTATTACATCCAACCTCACCTCTCATCCCTGCTATTACATCCACCCTCACCTCTCATCCCTGCTATTATATCCACCCTCAACTCTCATCCCTGCTATTACATCCACCCTCACCTCTCATCCCTGCTATTTCAACCACCCTCACCTCTCATCCCTGCTATTACAACCACCCTCACCTCTCACCCCTGCAATTACAACCACCCTCACCTCTCATCCCTGCTATTTCAACCACCCTCACCTCTCATCCCTGCTATTACAACCACCCTCACCTCTCACCCCTGCAATTACAACCACCCTCACCTCTCATCGCTGCTATTACATCCACCCTCACGTCTCATCCCTGCTATTACATCCACCCTCACCTCTCATCCCTGCTATTACATCCACCCTCACCTCTCATCCCTGCTATTACATCCACCCTCAACTCTCATCCCTGCTATTACATCCACCCTCAACTCTCATCCCTGCTATTACATCCACCCTCACCTCTCATCCCTGCTATTACATCCACCCTCACCTCTCACCCCTGCAATTACAACCACCCTCACCTCTCATCCCTGCTATTACATCCACCCTCACGTCTCATCCCTGCTATTACATCCACCCTCACCTCTCATCCCTGCTATTACATCCACCCTCACCTCTCATCCCTGCTATTACAACCACCCTCACCCCTTATCCCTGCTATTACATCCACCCTCACCTCTCATCCCTGCTATTACAACCACCCTCACCTCTCATCCCTGCTATTACATCCACCCTCACCTCTCATCCCTGCTATTACATCCACCCTCACCTCTCATCCCTGCTATTACAACCACCCTCACCCCTCATCCCTGCTATTACATCCACCCTCACCTCTCATCCCTGCTATTACAACCACCCTCACCTCTCATCCCTGCTATTACATCCACCCTCACCTCTCATCCCTGCTATTACATCCACCCTCACCTGTCATCCCTGCTATTACAACCACCCTCACCTCTCACCCCTGCAATTACATCCACCCTCACCTCTCATCCCTGCTATTTAATCTACCCTCTAATCCACTGATAAGAATATACTCACAGATCCATATGTAATCAATTGTAGATCTAGGGACTACTATGCAGACCTATACAAAGCTGAATACTTTTCCCCCGGTGAAAATGTCCTTTAATAAACTGATGACAGAGACACATTAGAGGGAGATATATAAGCATTGAGGAAGTTACCAAAGCAATTAAATCACTTACTAGTAATAATGTGATGACAGCTTCTCTGTTAACTTCTATAAAACTCTTATTGAGATACTTCCAGATAAACTCAAGGTATAACACGAGGCGAAACCATTTCACTCCTCGATAGTAACCCCATATTGTCCAAACCAAATAAAGATCTTAGCAGTTACAGACCAATTAAACTTTTAACTGAATAATTAAATATTTTAGAAGATATTAACTGTAAGACGAGATAAGATGTTAAACTAAAATCCACAAAAAAAACCCGAATTGGCTTTTGGTTTTAAAAAGATAGACAAGTAGCAGACAACATGACGAAACACATGCATAGTCTTTTTATTGTATTCTTTTTAATGCCAGAGAGTACCATTCTCCAAACAGCGGTGGTTTCCGTGGACAGGGAGAAGGCATTTAACGGTAAAGAATGGCCATACTTGTTTTAGAACGTTCTCAGAGTTTGGTTCTCAGAGTTTGGTTCTCAGAGTTTGGTTCTCAGCGTTTGGTTCTCAGAGTTTGGTTCTCAGAGTTTGGTTCTCAGAGTTTGGCTCTCAGAGTTTGGTTCTCAGAGTTTGGTTCTCAGAGTTTGGTTCTCAGAGTTTGGTTCTCAGAGTTTGGTTCTCAGCGTTTGGTTCTCAGCGTTTGGTTCTCAGAGTTTGGTTCTCAGAGTTTGGTTCTCAGAGTTTGGTTCTCAGAGTTTGGTTCTCAGAGTTTGGTTCTCAGAGTTTGGTTCTCAGAGTTTGGTTCTCAGTTTGGTTCTCAGAGTTTGGTTCTCAGAGTTTGGTTCTCAGAGTTTGGTTCTCAGAGTTTGGTTCTCAGAGTTTGGTTCTCAGAGTTTGGTTCTCAGCGTTTGGTTCTCAGCGTTTGGTTCTCAGAGTTTGGTTCTCAGCGTTTGGTTCTCAGCGTTTGGTTCTCAGAGTTTGGTTCTCAGCGTTTGGTTCTCAGCGTTTGGTTCTCAGAGTTTGGTTCTCAGAGTTTGGTTCTCAGTTTGGTTCTCAGAGTTTGGTTCTCAGAGTTTGGTTCTCAGAGTTTGGTTCTCAGAGTTTGGTTCTCAGAGTTTGGTTCTCAGCGTTTGGTTCTCAGAGTTTGGTTCTCAGAGTTTGGTTCTCAGAGTTTGGCTCTCAGAGTTTGGTTCTCAGAGTTTGGCTCTCAGAGTTTGGCTCTCAGAGTTTGGTTCTCAGAGTTTGGTTCTCAGAGTTTGGTTCTCAGAGTTTGGTTCTCAGAGTTTGGTTCTCAGAGTTTGGTTCTCAGAGTTTGGTTCTCAGCGTTTGGTTCTCAGAGTTTGGTTCTCAGAGTTTGGTTCTCAGAGTTTGGTTCTCAGAGTTTGGTTCTCAGAGTTTGGTTCTCAGAGTTTGGTTCTCAGAGTTTGGCTCTCAGAGTTTGGTTCTCAGAGTTTGGCTCTCAGAGTTTGGCTCTCAGAGTTTGGTTCTCAGAGTTTGGCTCTCAGAGTTTGGCTCTCAGAGTTTGGCTCTCAGAGTTTGGCTCTCAGAGTTTGGCTCTCAGAGTTTGGTTCTCAGAGTTTGGTTCTCAGAGTTTGGTTCTCAGAGTTTGGTTCTCAGAGTTTGGTTCTCAGAGTTTGGTTCTCAGAGTTTGGTTCTCAGAGTTTGGTTCTCAGCGTTTGGTTCTCAGAGTTTGGTTCTCAGCGTTTGGTTCTCAGAGTTTGGTTCTCAGAGTTTGGTTCTCAGAGTTTGGTTCTCAGCGTTTGGTTCTCAGAGTTTGGTTCTCAGCGTTTGGTTCTCAGAGTTTGGTTCTCAGAGTTTGGTTCTCAGAGTTTGGTTCTCAGAGTTTGGTTCTCAGAGTTTGGTTCTCAGAGTTTGGCTCTCAGAGTTTGGCTCTCAGAGTTTGGCTCTCAGAGTTTGGCTCTCAGAGTTTGGTTCTCAGAGTTTGGTTCTCAGAGTTTGGTTCTCAGAGTTTGGTTCTCAGAGTTTGGTTCTCAGAGTTTGGTTCTCAGAGTTTGGTTCTCAGAGTTTGGTTCTCAGAGTTTGGCTCTCAGAGTTTGGTTCTCAGAGTTTGGCTCTCAGAGTTTGGCTCTCAGAGTTTGGTTCTCAGAGTTTGGCTCTCAGAGTTTGGCTCTCAGAGTTTGGCTCTCAGAGTTTGGCTCTCAGAGTTTGGTTCTCAGAGTTTGGTTCTCAGAGTTTGGTTCTCAGAGTTTGGTTCTCAGAGTTTGGTTCTCAGAGTTTGGTTCTCAGAGTTTGGTTCTCAGAGTTTGGTTCTCAGCGTTTGGTTCTCAGAGTTTGGTTCTCAGCGTTTGGTTCTCAGAGTTTGGTTCTCAGAGTTTGGTTCTCAGAGTTTGGTTCTCAGCGTTTGGTTCTCAGAGTTTGGTTCTCAGCGTTTGGTTCTCAGAGTTTGGTTCTCAGAGTTTGGTTCTCAGAGTTTGGTTCTCAGAGTTTGGTTCTCAGAGTTTGGTTCTCAGAGTTTGGCTCTCAGAGTTTGGCTCTCAGAGTTTGGCTCTCAGAGTTTGGCTCTCAGAGTTTGGTTCTCAGCGTTTGGTTCTCAGCGTTTGGTTCTCAGAGTTTGGTTCTCAGAGTTTGGTTCTCAGAGTTTGGTTCTCAGAGTTTGGTTCTCAGCGTTTGGTTCTCAGCGTTTGGTTCTCAGAGTTTGGTTCTCAGCGTTTGGTTCTCAGCGTTTGGTTCTCAGAGTTTGGTTCTCAGAGTTTGGTTCTCAGCGTTTGGTTCTCAGCGTTTGGTTCTCAGAGTTTGGTTCTCAGAGTTTGGTTCTCAGAGTTTGGTTCTCAGAGTTTGGTTCTCAGAGTTTGGTTCTCAGCGTTTGGTTCTCAGCGTTTGGTTCTCAGAGTTTGGTTCTCAGAGTTTGGTTCTCAGAGTTTGGTTCTCAGAGTTTGGTTCTCAGCGTTTGGTTCTCAGAGTTTGGTTCTCAGCGTTTGGTTCTCAGAGTTTGGTTCTCAGCGTTTGGTTCTCAGAGTTTGGTTCTCAGAGTTTGGTTCTCAGAGTTTGGTTCTCAGAGTTTGGTTCTCAGAGTTTGGTTCTCAGCGTTTGGTTCTCAGCGTTTGGTTCTCAGAGTTTGGTTCTCAGAGTTTGGTTCTCAGAGTTTGGTTCTCAGAGTTTGGTTCTCAGCGTTTGGTTCTCAGAGTTTGGTTCTCAGCGTTTGGTTCTCAGAGTTTGGTTCTCAGCGTTTGGTTCTCAGAGTTTGGTTCTCAGCGTTTGGTTCTCAGAGTTTGGTTCTCAGAGTTTGGTTCTCAGAGTTTGGTTCTCAGAGTTTGGTTCTCAGAGTTTGGTTTAAAGCCAAGTTTTTTTAATTATTTTTTAAAATGTATATAAAAAGTCACCAACAGCCAAAATCTGCACTAATGGTCTAATGTCAGATGCCTTCACCATCCACAGAGGAACACGCCAACGGTAGGTTCTCTCACCGTTTGTTCTTCATTCTGTTTTTTTACAACCCTTTAGCCTGCTTACTTAGAGACGGTAAAATAACACCAGGGAATTAAGATATGCAAAGAGACCGTCAAACTTAAACCTCTATTCAGAGGACATATTGCTAAACAGTAGCGAATCCCCCAGACATTACTTAAGCGTGGACTAGAAATATACTCACGCCTAGGGGCGGCAGGGTAACCTAGTGGTTAGAGTATTGGACTAGTAACCGGAAGGTTACAAGTTCAAACCCCTGAGCTGACAAGGTACAAATCTGTCGTTCTGCCCCTGAACAGGCAGTTAACCCACTGTTCCTAAGCCGTCATTGAAAAGAAGAATTTGTTCTTAACTGACTTGCCTGATTATATAAAAGTAAAATAAAATTTCTAATCAATCAAATTGTATTAGTCACATAACATAGGGTTGGCATATGTTAATGCGAGTGTAGCGAAATGCTTGAAATTTTAGAAAGCTTGAGGCTATAAGATCAACTGGGGAAAATCCCTCCCATTCAAATTGTCTCCAGTAGGTAACTACCTTGGAGTATTGCTAAACCCCCAACTAGATGGTCTCCAGGAAGTGAATAGCTTTGAGTAATGACTAAAACCACAAATATATGGTCTACAAATCAAAATCAAATCAAATTTTATTGGTCACATACACCTGGTTAGCAGATGTTAATGCGAGTGTAGCGAAATGCTTGTGCTTCTAGTTCCGACCGTGCAGTAATATCTAACAAGGAATCTAACAATTTCACAACAACAGTCTGATGGCCTTGAGATAGAAGCTGTTTTTCAGTCTCTCGGTCCCAGCTTTGATGCACCTGTACTGACCTCACCTTCTGGATGATAACAGGATGAACAGGCAGTGGCTCGGGTGGTTGTTGTCCTTGATGATCTTTTTGGCCTTTCTGTGACATCGGGTGGTGTAGGTGTCCTGGAGGGCAGGTAGTTTGCCCCCAGTGATGCGTTGTGCAGACCGCACTACCCTCTGGAGAGCCTTGCGGTTGAGGGCGATACAGTTGCCGTACCAGGCGGTGATACAGCCCGACAGGATGCTCTCAATTGTGCATCTGTAAAAGTTAGGGAGTGTTTTCGGTGAGAAGCCACATTTTCTTCACCAGGCTGTCTGTGTGGGTGGACCATTTTAGTTTGTCCGTGATGTGTATGCTGAGGAATTTAAAACTTTCCACCTTCTCCCCTACTGTCCCTTCAATGTGGATAGCTCTGCTGCTCCTGAAGTCCATGATCATGTCCTTTGTTTTGTTGACGTTGAGTGTGAGATTATTTTCCTGACACCACACTCCGAGGGCCCTCACCTCCTCCCTGTAGGCCATCTCATCGTTGTTGGTAATCAAGCCTACCACTGTAATGTCGTCTGCAAACTTGATGATTGAGTTGGAGGCGTGCATGGCCACGCAGTCATGGGTGAACAGGGAGAACAGGAGGGGGCTGAGAACACACCCTTGTGGGGCCCCAGTGTTGAGGATCAGCGGGTGGAGATGTTGTTTCCTACCCTCACCACCTGGGGGCGTCCGGTCAGAAAGTCCAGGACCCAGGTGAAAGTCCAGGACCCAGGTGTACAGGGCGATAGTCGTTTAGCTCAGTTACCTTAGCTTTCTTGGGAACAGGAACAATGGTGGCCATCGGGAAGCATGTGGGAACAGCAGACTGTGATGGGGATTGATTGAATATGTCCGTAAACACACCAGCCAGCTGGTCTGCGCATGTTCTGAGGACGCGGCTGGGGATGCCGTCTGGGCCGGCAGCCTTGCGAGGGTTAACACGTTTAAATGTTTTACTCACGTTGGCTGCAGTGAACGAGAGCCCGCAGGTTTTGGTAGCAGGCCATGTCGGTGGCACTGTATTGTCCTCAAAGCGAGCAAAGAAGTTGTTTAGTTTGTCTGGGAGCAAGACATCGGGCTCCGCGACGGGGCTGTTTTTTTTTTGTAGTCCGTGATTGACGGAAGACCCTGCCACATACCTCTCGTGTCTGAGCCGTTGAATTGCGAGTAATTCCAGGAGTTAAATACCTTGGAGTAATGCTAAAACCCCAAATACAGATGAAATCGGAAGTTTACATACACTTAGGTTGTAGTGATTAAAACTCATTTTTCAACCACTCCACAATTTGTTTGTTAAAACCTGTTAAGGCTAGGGCAGAATACTGCCCCCGTTGGTGAAATGCGTGCCCATAGTAAACAGAAAAAAAATCTGTAAAAAATTGCTAATATATGCATATAATACATATTATTGAATAGAAAACACTCTAAAGCTTCTAAAACAGTTTAAATTATGTCTGTAAGTAAAGCAGAACTCTCAGGGCACTAATTCTCCCAAACTCTCTCTTGTCATCCAAAAAGTTGGCCCAACTTTGACGTCATCTGCGCCACCCTTCCCAAGCACCTACAGTCCTGGGAACAGTTCCTATGCCTTCAGCGCGGTGTCCGCTTTCAATGGGGCTTCTCATTGTGTGAATCGCGTGCTCACGAGATTAATGACGGGCCGAAACCTTTCGGTCGCGCGAGAAAACAGGTTACTCTGACGCGCATTCTGTCTTTCTTCCAAGATTGATTAAACGATGCGTGTGTTTTTCTCTTTGTCCTGAGAATTGCGGTGAAGCTATATAGCATGCTAACGCTGTGTTCTGAACCAAGTTTGACAAGTTTAGTCGACATATAATATGTAATTTCGACGTTTTGGTGCGAACTAACTTTACTTTTTGGCTGCATTTCAACCGAAATATGTCGTGTTTGATAACCGAAAGACACAGACTTCAAAACTAAAGCTGTTTTTGGTAAGTATAAACCCTTCCAGGTCTTCTGATGGAAGAACAGCAAAGGTAAGGGAACATTTATGTGTTAAATTTGGGTTTCTGTGGAGGAGCCAAAATGCTAATTCCTGAGCGCCGACTCACATGAACGAAATCTGTAAAGTTAAAAATAAATGTAACACAGCTGTTTTATTAAGAAGAAGTGTATCTTTCTAAGTATATGTAGAACATGTATATTTAGTCAACGTTTATGATGTGTATTTCTGTTATCTGGCAGAGTTACCATAATTTCTCCAGGCATTGTTGCAGCATTTTTTAGCCATGACCTTCTATGTAAACCGTGATTTATGGATATAATTAGCATATTATTGAAAAAAACAAATGTACTGTATAACATGTCCTATTCCTGTCATCTGATGAAGATTTTCAAAAGGTTAGTGAATTATTTTACTTTTAATCCTGCTTTTGTGATTGCATCTATTGTTCTACAAAATGGCTATGTAAATTAGCCTATCTTTGGTGGTGGTTTGACATAAATATGTGCTATGTTTTCGCCGTAAAACATTTTAGAAATCTGACTTGGTGGCTAGATGAACAAGGTGTTTATCTTTCATTTGAGCTATTGGACTTGTTAATGTGTGGAGGTTAAATATTTCTAAGAATATTTTTTGCGTTCTGTGTGCTACTGTGTCAGTTGAGCAGTGGGGGGAGGTGCCCTAGCGGGACGTGTGGTGCCAAGTTTAACAAACTATAGTTTTGGTAAGTCGGTTAGGACATCTACTTTGTTCATGACACAAGTAATTTTTCCAAACAATTGTTTTACAGACAGATTATTTCACTTATAATTTACTGTATCACACTTCCAGTGGGTCAGATGTTTACATACACTAAGTTGACTGTGCCTTTAAACAGCTTGGATAATTCCAGAAAAAGATGTCATGGCTTTAGAAGCTGTGTTGTGTTAGCGACTTCTCCAAAAGCTATTTGGTGTCAGGTGTTTCAATTAAGGAGATATCACAACTGTATGTGTGAGTACGTCTGTATATACTTGACCTTTCATGTCAATCTTCCCCGTCCCATATTCTAGGATGTTAACACTGTATGATGGCCTATGTGAATAATGAACTGCTTTTGTTTAGGGAAGTGTCATATTTATTGAAGACACGCACGCACGCACGCACGCACGCACACACACACACACACACACACACACACACACACACACACACACACACACACACACACACACACACACACACACACACACACACACACACACACACACACACACACATGCACTAAATGGAAAAGTGAGAGCCTCCACCTGTCACACATGCTGTATAACATATCCATTCAACCCCCACAGGTAGAGAGGATCAGGGTATAAAGAAGGAGAACAACATGGGGGGGGTGGTCAAACTGTCGCTAAGACCTTTTTAACATTCAAACTCCTCGTCTCCTCGTTTCCTAACGAGGATCTCCCTTATCCACTGTTCCCAGCGGCTCCCTCTCCTGTCTGGCTCTCACCCTCCAGGCAGCCCTCTCCTCCCCCCTGGGAGATGCCCAGGCACGCCAGCTCTTGTTCAGGCACGCCAGCTTGCTGCCCATCCCCCCCCCCCCTCTCTCCCTCTGTTCCCCCAGTACCAGCCAGGCCTGTTTGTATCTGCTTGCTTCAGTCTGTCTCGCCTGGAGCGTAACTGGATAATGAGGCAACTTTCTGGGCTTGACTTTGGCGGCGTCACAAATACCACCTTGTTGCCTACGTTATGCACTATCTTTGACCATGAGATCTCTATTCAGGGTCTCATTCAGAGCCCTCTGTACAGGGAACAGGGTCTCATTCAGAGCCCTCTATACAGGGAACAGGGTCTCATTCAGAGCCCTCTGTATAGGGAACAGGGTCTCATTCAGAGCCCTCTGTACAGGGAACAGGGTCTCATTCAGAGCCCTCTATACAGGGAACAGGGTCTCATTCAGAGCCCTCTGTACAGGGAACAGGGTCTCATTCAGAGCCCTCTGTACAGGGAACAGGGTCTCATTCAGAGCCCTCTATACAGGGAACAGGGTCTCATTCAGAACCCTCTGTACAGGGAACAGGGTCTCATTCAGAACCCTTTGTACAGGGAACAGGGTCTTATTCAGAACCCTCTGTACAGGAAACAGGGTCTCATTCAGAGCCCTCTATACAGGAAACAGGGTCTCATTCAGAGCCCACTATACAAGGAACAGGGTCTCATTCAGAGCCCACTATACAAGGAACACTATACAGTCTCGCAGGAGGGGGAGAGGACATAGCCTCCATTAGGCTCTCAGGAAGGGAGAGGACACAGCCTCCATTAGTCTCTCAGGAGGGGGAGAAGACACAGCCTCCATTAGTCTCTCAGGAGGGGGAGAGGACACAGACTCCATTAGTCTATCAGGAGGGGGATAGGACACAGCCTCCATTAGTCTATCAGGAGGGGAGAGGACACAGCCTCCATTAGTCTATCAGGAGGGGGATAGGACACAGCCTCCATTAGTCTATCAGGAGGGGAGAGGACACAGCCTCCATTAGTCTCTCAGGAGGGGAGAGGACACAGCCTCCATTAGTCTATCAGGAGGGGAGAGGACACAGCCTCCATTAGTCCAATAGCATGTTACTATAGTAGTAGGAGAATGAGGGTTAGATTATTCATGACTTTAGCACTATCGTGGTAGGAGAATGGGGGGTAGATTATTCATGAGTGTAACAGCATGTTACTATAGTGGTAGGAGAATGGGGGGTAGATTATTCATGAGTTTAATACTATAGTGGTAGGAGAATGGGGGGTAGATTATTCATGAGTTTAATACTATAGTGGTAGGAGAACTAGGGTTAGATTATTCATGAGTTTAATACTATAGTGGTAGGAGAATGGGGGGTAGATTATTCATGAGTTTAATACTATAGTGGTAGGAGAATGGGGGGTAGATTATTCATGAGTTTAATACTATAGTGGTAGGAGAATGGGGGGTAGATTATTCATGAGTTTAATACTATAGTGGTAGGAGAATGGGGGGTAGATTATTCATGAGTTTAATACTATAGTGGTAGGAGAATGGGGGGTAGATTATTCATGAGTTTAATACTATAGTGGTAGGAGAATGGGGGGTAGATTATTCATGAGTTTAATACTATAGTGGTAGGAGAATGGGGGGTAGATTATTCATGAGTTTAATACTATAGTGGTAGGAGAATGGGGGGTAGATTATTCATGAGTTTAATACTATAGTGGTAGGAGAATGGGGGGTAGATTATTCATGAGTTTAATACTATAGTGGTAGGAGAATGGGGGGTAGATTATTCATGAGTTTAATACTATAGTGGTAGGAGAAGTAAGGTTAGATTATTCATGAGTTTAAAACTATAGTAGTAGTAGAGTTAGGGTGTGTGTCCCCCCCTGGGGTTTGACTGGGACAGCTGCGCCTCCCGGACCTGTTTCCCTATACCCCAGCTGAGTGCCGTTGCCAGGCACAAGGTGGGAAGGATGGCCTTGGGCTCCGGGGTAATAGCCATGGGGCTATAATGGCGAGACAGTTTTTGTGATCCCCGGCCGATATGAAGTTGAACCATGTGAACAACAGTGCCCATCTAGCTTGCCTGGAGTTGAGGCATTTGGTGGTGCGGAGATACTCCAGATTTTTGTGGTAGGTCCATATGATGAACGGGTGTTCCGCCCCTTCCAGCCAGTGCCTCCATTCCTCCAACGCCATCTTCACTGCGAGAAGCTCACGATTTCCCACATTGTAGTTTTTCTCCGTGGCGTTGAGGCGATGGGGAGAAGGCACGGGGATGTAGCTTCGGGTCCAGGGCAGAATGCTGGGGCAGGACCGCCCCCACTCCTACATCAGACGCATCGGCCTCCACCACGAACTGACGGGAAGAGTCAGGATGAACTAAGATAGGAGCAGTGGTGAGGCGGTGATTGAGGTCCCAGAATGCCCGGTCAGCAGCTGGGGACCACTTGAATGGAACCTTGGGAGAGGTGAGTGCTGACAGGGGGGGAAGCCAGGGTGCTGTAACCCCGGATGAAACGGCGATAGAAGTTGGCGAACCCCAGGAAATGTTGCAGCTAAACCCTGGACGAAGGCTGGGGCCAATCCACCAAAGCTCTCACCTTCCCGGGATCCATCTGGACACTTCCAGTGGAGATTATGTACCCCAAAAAGGGGATGGTGCAGCGATGGAACTCGCACTTCTCTGCCTTAACAAACAGCTGGTTCTCAATGAGGCATTGAAGAACCTGTCTGCTGTGGAGCACATGTTCTTGGAGGGAGCGGGCGAGGACACTGGTTCAATATGTCGCGGAGAAAGGCCTCCCGGGTGGCGCAGTGTTTAAGGACGCTGTACTGCAGCGCCAGCTGTGCCACCAGAGACTCTGGGTTCGCGACCAGGCTCTGTCGTAACCGGCCGCGACCGTGGGGCAATGCATAATTGGCCTAGCGTCGTCCGGGTTAGGGAGGGTTTGGCCGGTAGGGAAATCCTTGTCTCATCGCGCACCAGCGACTCCTGTGGCGGGCCGGGCGCAGTGCGCACTAACAAAGGTTACCAGGTGCACGGTGTTTCCTCCGACACATTGGTGCACATTGGTGCGGCTGGCTTCCGGGTTGGATGGTGCTGTGTTAAGAAGCAGTGCGGCTTGGTTGGGTTGTATATCGGAGGACGCATAACTTTCAACCTTCGTCTCTCCCGAGCCCGTACGGGAGTTGTAGCGATGAGACAAGATAGTGGCTACTAAACAATTGGATAACACAACATTGGGGAGAAAAAGGGGTAAAATGTATAAATAAATAAATAAAAATATGTCGTGAAGAACAGCATTTACCAGAGCCTGAAACACAGCAGGGGCATTGGTGAGGCCAAATGGCATGACCAAATACTTGTTGTGGCCGTTGGCCGTGTTGAAGGCCAGCGGTTTTCCACTCATCCCCCTCCCGTATCGGCACCAGGTGGTAGGCATTCCGTAGATCCAGCTTGGAAAACACGGTGGCCTCCTGGAGCGGTAGTGGTAGAGATAAGTGGTAGCGTGTGGCGGTTCTTCACCGTTGTGTCATTGAGACCCCGGTAGTCTATGCACAGGCACAGGGTCTTGTCCTTCTTCTCCACAAAGAAGAACCCTGTTCCAGCGGTAGAGGACGAAGGGCATATAAATCCTGCAGCTAGGGAGTCCCCAATGTAGGTGTCCATAGCCTTGGTCTCCAGTCCCGACAGAGAGTACAGACATCCTCGGAGTGGTGCTAGGGAGAAGGTCAATCTTGTAGTCATATGGTCAGTGCGGCGGAAGCGAAGTGGCCCGGGCCTTATTGAACACCTCCCAAAGGTCCTGGTACTTCGCTGGAATTGCGGAGAGGTCCAGGGCACCTTCTGAGCCCCCAGAAAGACGTCACGGGGCAGGTTGCGCTCACTTCAGACACTGGGCGTGGCAGAAGTGACTCCAGCCCATTATGGCACCAGTAGACCAGTTGATGAGGGAATTGTGTCACTGGAGCCAGGAGAATCCCAATACCACGGAAATCTGAAGAGAATTGATGAGCAGGAATTTAATAGTCTCGCTGTGATTCCCTGACACCCGTAGGTTGATGGGAGTGGTATTATGAGTGACCCGGCCTATAGGGCGCCCGTCCAACATCCATGGGAGTGGAGAGGGGCTGAGTGGGGATGTTCAGCTCAGAAGCCAGGGTAGCGTCCAAAATCGCTAATCGGCCCCAGAGTCAATGAGGACCCGGAGAGATTTAGACTGGTTTCCCCACAGCAGAATGGCATGAAGAGGGGTGCGAGCAAGGCCAGCTGGAAAGTTCTTCGTTTGGGCCACCAGAGTACTCGCTCCTACCAGTGAGTCTGGTCTTTTTAAAGGACAAGAGGACGCAATACAGACAACTCTTCGTGTTGATCCTGTACTGTCGTTCCGCTGACGACAGCCCAGCTCTACCTAGTTGCATCGGCTCGGGAAGCGGTGACACAGTCGTCTTCAGCGACTCTCTGGGAAGGTCGGGAAGCCTTGCGTTCACTCAGCAACGGGATCGCCGGGACTTCCGGGATGACTAGGAGGTAAGGTAGAATCCCTGGAAGTGAAGGCGAAGTTGAATTTCCTCTTGCTCCGTCGTTCCCATAGTTGCCCATCGTCGGATGGTCAAATCGATGAGGGAATTGAGATACGTAGGTAACTCCCGAGCTGCAAGCTTGTCCTTGACCACCTCCGAGATGCCGTGTTGGAACATATCGAACAGTGCTTCCTGGTTCCAAGCACTCTCCGCTGCCAACGTGTGGAAACCCACCTCATATTCTGGCACACTTCAGGAGTCCTGCCGAAGCTGGATTAGCTGCCGGGCAGCTTCTCTCCCGGAGAATGCGGTGTAAAAACCCTCCCCTCTCACACAAACCCCTCCAGACTAACGCATATGGCCGGCTGTTGTTCCCATACATCAGTAGCCCAGGTTAGAGCCCTGCCGGACATCAGCGTGAAGAGATAGGCTATCTGGTAGCGAACCAAGGTGAAGGAGGAGGGCTGAAGCTCGAAAATTAGGCCACAAAGAGCTAGAAAAGCCCGACAGGTGCTCGGCTCTCCATTGAAGCATTCCGGGGGGGGGGGGGGGGTTACTGTTAGCAGCTGGATAACTGAAGGGCTGTGGGGTTACCACCGTGGTAGGCTGGCTCCCAGACATCCAGCTGAATTGCTCCAGCAAACTATCCAATGCTATCCAACCCAATCCATAAGGCCACGAAGCAGTTCCTCGTGTCTCCCGATGGTGGATCCTTGGGAGGAGATGGCGTTGCACAGCTGGTCCAGGTCTGCTGGGTCAGTTGTGCCCATTTCGTACTATCAGGTTTGAAGGTAAGACCCAGGTGAAGGTAAGACCCAGGTGAAGGTAAGACCCAGGTGCAGGTAAGACCCAGGTGCAGGTAAGACCCAGGTGAAGGTAAGACCCAGGTGAAGGTAAGACCCAGGTGAAGGTAAGACCCAGGTGAAGGTAAGACCCAGGTGAAGGTAAGACCCAGGTGCAGACAATGTCAAAGTTAAAAAAGTTTATTAAAGCGAACACGGGCAGGCAAAGGTACAAGACGGCAGCCTCAGGTCAGGCAGAGGTCGGTAATCAAGAGGAGTTGAGGCAGGCTCAGGTCAGGCAGAGGTCGGTAATCAAGAGGAGTTGAGGCAGGCTCAGGTCAGGCAGAGGTCGGTAATCAAGAGGAGTTGAGGCAGGCTCAGGTCAGGCAGAGGTCGGTAATCAAGAGGAGTTGAGGCAGGCAGCCTCAGGTCAGGCAGAGGTCGGTAATCAAGAGGAGTTGAGGCAGGCTCAGGGTCAGGTCAGGCAGAGGTTGGTAATCAAGAGGAGTTGAGGCAGGCTCAGGGTCTGGTCAGGCAGAGGTTGGTAATCAAGAGGAGTTGAGGCAGGCTCAGGGTCAGGTCAGGCAGAGGTCGGTAATCAAGAGGAGTTGAGGCAGGCAGGCTCAGGTGAGGCAGAGGTCGGTAATCAAGAGGCGTTGAGGCAGGCAGGCTCAGGTCAGGCAGAGGTCGGTAATCAAGAGGAGTTGAGGCAGGCAGGCTCAGGTCAGGCAGAGGTCGGTAATCAAGAGGAGTTGAGGCAGGCAGGCTCAGGTCAGGCAGAGGTCGGTAATCAAGAGGAGTTGAGGCAGGCAGGCTCAGGTCAGGCAGAGGTTGGTAATCAAGAGGAGTTGAGGCAGGCAGGCTCAGGTCAGGCAGAGGTCGGTAATCAAGAGGAGTTGAGGCAGGCAGGCTCAGGTCAGGCAGAGGTCGGTAATCAAGAGGAGTTGAGGCAGGCAGGCTCAGGTCAGGCAGAGGTCGGTAATCAAGAGGAGTTGAGGCAGGCAGGCTCAGGTCAGGCAGAGGTCGGTAATCAAGAGGAGTTGAGGCAGGCAGGCTCAGGTCAGGCAGAGGTTGGTAATCAAGAGGAGTTGAGGCAGGCTCAGGGTCAGGTCAGGCAGAGGTCGGTAATCAAGAGGAGTTGAGGCAGGCAGGCTCAGGTCAGGCAGAGGTCGGTAATCAAGAGGAGTTGAGGCAGGCAGGCTCAGGTCAGGCAGAGGTCGGTAATGAAGAGGAGTTGAGGCAGGCAGGCTCAGGTCAGGCAGAGGTCGGTAATCAAGAGGAGTTGAGGCAGGCAGGCTCAGGTCAGGCAGAGGTCGGTAATCAAGAGGAGTTGAGGCAGGCAGGCTCAGGTCAGGCAGAGGTCAGTAATCAAGAGGAGTTGAGGCAGGCTCAGGCTCAGGTCAGGCAGATGTCGGTAATCAAGAGGAGTTGAGGCAGGCTCAGGGTCAGGTCAGGCAGAGGTTGGTAATCAAGAGAAGTTGAGGCAGGCTCAGGGTCAGGTCAGGCAGAGGTTGGTAATCAAGAGGAGTTGAGGCAGGCTCAGGGTCAGGTCAGGCAGAGGTCGGTAATCAAGAGGAGTTGAGGCAGGCAGGCTCAGGTGAGGCAGAGGTCGGTAATCAAGAGGCGTTGAGGCAGGCATGCTCAGGTCAGGCAGAGGTCGGTAATCAAGAGGAGTTGAGGCAGGCAGGCTCAGGTCAGGCAGAGGTCAGTAATCAAGAGGAGTTGAGGCAGGCAGGCTCAGGTCAGGCAGATGTCGGTAATCAAGAGGAGTTGAGGCAGGCAGGCTCAGGTCAGGCAGAGGTCGGTAATCAAGAGGAGTTGAGGCAGGCAGGCTCAGGTCAGGCAGAGGTTGGTAATCAAGAGGAGTTGAGGCAGGCTCAGGGTCAGGTCAGGCAGAGGTCGGTAATCAAGAGGAGTTGAGGCAGGCAGGGTCAGGTCAGGCAGAGGTCGGTAATCAAGAGGAGTTGAGGCAGGCAGGCTCAGGTCAGGCAGAGGTCGGTAATCAAGAGGAGTTGAGGCAGGCAGGCTCAGGTCAGGCAGAGGTTGGTAATCAAGAGGAGTTGAGGCAGGCTCAGGGTCAGGTCAGGCAGAGGTCGGTAATCAAGAGGAGTTGAGGCAGGCAGGCTCAGGTCAGGCAGAGGTCGGTAATCAAGAGGAGTTGAGGCAGGCAGGCTCAGGTCAGGCAGAGGTCGGTAATGAAGAGGAGTTGAGGCAGGCAGGCTCAGGTCAGGCAGAGGTCGGTAATCAAGAGGAGTTGAGGCAGGCAGGCTCAGGTCAGGCAGATGTCGGTAATCAAGAGGAGTTGAGGCAGGCAGGCTCAGGTCAGGCAGAGGTCAGTAATCAAGAGGAGTTGAGGCAGGCTCAGGCTCAGGTCAGGCAGATGTCGGTAATCAAGAGGAGTTGAGGCAGGCTCAGGGTCAGGTCAGGCAGAGGTTGGTAATCAAGAGGAGTTGAGGCAGGCTCAGGGTCAGGTCAGGCAGAGGTCGGTAATCAAGAGGAGTTGAGGCAGGCAGGCTCAGGTGAGGCAGAGGTCGGTAATCAAGAGGCGTTGAGGCAGGCATGCTCAGGTCAGGCAGAGGTCGGTAATCAAGAGGAGTTGAGGCAGGCAGGCTCAGGTCAGGCAGAGGTCAGTAATCAAGAGGAGTTGAGGCAGGCAGGCTCAGGTCAGGCAGATGTCGGTAATCAAGAGGAGTTGAGGCAGGCAGGCTCAGGTCAGGCAGAGGTCGGTAATCAAGAGGAGTTGAGGCAGGCAGGCTCAGGTCAGGCAGAGGTCGGTAATCAAGAGGAGTTGAGGCAGGCAGGGTAAGGTCAGGCAGAGGTCGGTAATCAAGAGGAGTTGAGGCAGGCAGGGTCAGGTCAGGCAGAGGTCGGTAATCAAGAGGAGTTGAGGCAGGCAGGCTCAGGTCAGGCAGAGGTCGGTAATCAAGAGGAGTTGAGGCAGGCAGGCTCAGGTCAGGCAGAGGTCGGTAATCAAGAGGAGTTGAGGCAGGCAGGCTCAGGTCAGGCAGAGGTCGGTAATCAAGAGGAGTTGAGGCAGGCTCAGGCTCAGGTCAGGCAGAGGTCGGTAATCAAGAGGAGTTGAGGCAGGCAGGCTCAGGTCAGGCAGAGGTTGGTAATCAAGAGGAGTTGAGGCAGGCTCGGGGTCAGGTCAGGCAGAGGTCGGTAATCAAGAGGAGTTGAGGCAGGCAGGCTCAGGTCAGGCAGAGGTCGGTAATCAAGAGGAGTTGAGGCAGGCAGGCTCAGGTCAGGCAGAGGTCGGTAATGAAGAGGAGTTGAGGCAGGCAGGCTCAGGTCAGGCAGAGGTCGGTAATCAAGAGGAGTTGAGGCAGGCAGGCTCAGGTCAGGCAGATGTCGGTAATCAAGAGGAGTTGAGGCAGGCAGGCTCAGGTCAGGCAGAGGTCAGTAATCAAGAGGAGTTGAGGCAGGCTCAGGCTCAGGTCAGGCAGATGTCGGTAATCAAGAGGAGTTGAGGCAGGCTCAGGGTCAGGTCAGGCAGAGGTTGGTAATCAAGAGGAGTTGAGGCAGGCTCAGGGTCAGGTCAGGCAGAGGTTGGTAATCAAGAGGAGTTGAGGCAGGCTCAGGGTCAGGTCAGGCAGAGGTCGGTAATCAAGAGGAGTTGAGGCAGGCAGGCTCAGGTGAGGCAGAGGTCGGTAATCAAGAGGCGTTGAGGCAGGCATGCTCAGGTCAGGCAGAGGTCGGTAATCAAGAGGAGTTGAGGCAGGCAGGCTCAGGTCAGGCAGAGGTCAGTAATCAAGAGGAGTTGAGGCAGGCAGGCTCAGGTCAGGCAGATGTCGGTAATCAAGAGGAGTTGAGGCAGGCAGGCTCAGGTCAGGCAGAGGTCGGTAATCAAGAGGAGTTGAGGCAGGCAGGCTCAGGTCAGGCAGAGGTCGGTAATCAAGAGGAGTTGAGGCAGGCAGGGTAAGGTCAGGCAGAGGTCGGTAATCAAGAGGAGTTGAGGCAGGCAGGGTCAGGTCAGGCAGAGGTCGGTAATCAAGAGGAGTTGAGGCAGGCAGGCTCAGGTCAGGCAGAGGTCGGTAATCAAGAGGAGTTGAGGCAGGCAGGCTCAGGTCAGGCAGAGGTCGGTAATCAAGAGGAGTTGAGGCAGGCAGGCTCAGGTCAGGCAGAGGTCGGTAATCAAGAGGAGTTGAGGCAGGCTCAGGCTCAGGTCAGGCAGAGGTCGGTAATCAAGAGGAGTTGAGGCAGGCAGGCTCAGGTCAGGCAGAGGTTGGTAATCAAGAGGAGTTGAGGCAGGCTCGGGGTCAGGTCAGGCAGAGGTCGGTAATCAAGAGGAGTTGAGGCAGGCAGGCTCAGGTCAGGCAGAGGTCGGTAATCAAGAGGAGTTGAGGCAGGCAGGCTCAGGTCAGGCAGAGGTTGGTAATCAAGAGGAGTTGAGGCAGGCAGGCTCAGGTCAGGCAGAGGTCGGTATTGAAGAGGAGTTGAGGCAGGCAGGCTCAGGTCAGGCAGAGGTCGGTAATCAAGAGGAGTTGAGGCAGGCAGGCTCAGGTCAGGCAGAGGTCGGTAATCAAGAGGAGTTGAGGCAGGCAGGCTCAGGTCAGGCAGAGGTCGGTAATCAAGAGGTGTTGAGGCAGGCAGGCTCAGGTCAGGCAGAGGTCAGTAATCAAGAGGAGTTGAGGCAGGCTCAGGCTCAGGTCAGGCAGAGGTCGGTAATCAAGAGGAGTTGAGGCAGGCTCAGGGTCAGGTCAGGCAGAGGTTGGTAATCAAGAGGAGTTGAGGCAGGCTCAGGGTCAGGTCAGGCAGAGGTTGGTAATCAAGAGGAGTTGAGGCAGGCAGGCTCAGGTCAGGCAGAGGTCGGTAATCAAGAGGAGTTGAGGCAGGCAGGCTCAGGTCAGGCAGAGGTCGGTAATGAAGAGGAGTTGAGGCAGGCAGGCTCAGGTCAGGCAGAGGTCGGTAATCAAGAGGAGTTGAGGCAGGCAGGCTCAGGTGAGGCAGAGGTCGGTAATCAAGAGGCGTTGAGGCAGGCATGCTCAGGTCAGGCAGAGGTCGGTAATCAAGAGGAGTTGAGTAGGGCAGGCTCTGGTCAGGCAGAGGTCAGTAATCAAGAGGAGTTGAGGCAGGCAGGCTCAGGTCAGGCAGAGGTCAGTAATCAAGAGGAGTTGAGGCAGGCAGGCTCAGGTCAGGCAGAGGTCGGTAATCAAGAGGAGTTGAGGCAGGCAGGCTCAGGTCAGGCAGAGGTCGGTAATCAAGAGGAGTTGAGGCAGGCTCAGGCTCAGGTCAGGCAGAGGTCGGTAATCAAGAGGAGTTGAGGCAGGCAGGCTCAGGTCAGGCAGAGGTTGGTAATCAAGAGGAGTTGAGGCAGGCTCAGGGTCAGGTCAGGCAGAGGTCGGTAATCAAGAGGAGTTGAGGCAGGCAGGCTCAGGTCAGGCAGAGGTCGGTAATCAAGAGGAGTTGAGGCAGGCAGGCTCAGGTCAGGCAGAGGTTGGTAATCAAGAGGAGTTGAGGCAGGCAGGCTCAGGTCAGGCAGAGGTCGGTATTGAAGAGGAGTTGAGGCAGGCAGGCTCAGGTCAGGCAGAGGTCGGTAATCAAGAGGAGTTGAGGCAGGCAGGCTCAGGTCAGGCAGAGGTCGGTAATCAAGAGGAGTTGAGGCAGGCAGGCTCAGGTCAGGCAGAGGTCAGTAATCAAGAGGAGTTGAGGCAGGCTCAGGCTCAGGCTCAGGTCAGGCAGAGGTCGGTAATCAAGAGGAGTTGAGGCAGGCAGGCTCAGGTCAGGCAGAGGTCAGTAATCAAGAGGAGTTGAGGCAGGCTCAGGCTCAGGTCAGGCAGAGGTCGGTAATCAAGAGGAGTTGAGGCAGGCTCAGGGTCAGGTCAGGCAGAGGTCGGTAATCAAGAGGAGTTGAGGCAGGCAGGCTCAGGTCAGGCAGAGGTCAGTAATCAAGAGGAGTTGAGGCAGGCAGGCTCAGGTCAGGCAGAGGTCGGTAATCAAGAGGAGTTGAGGCAGGCAGGCTCAGGTCAGGCAGAGGTCGGTAATCAAGAGGAGTTGAGGCAGGCAGGCTCAGGTCAGGCAGAGGTTGGTAATCAAGAGGAGTTGAGGCAGGCTCAGGGTCAGGTCAGGCAGAGGTCGGTAATCAAGAGGGGTTGAGGCAGGCAGGGTCAGGTCAGGCAGAGGTCGGTAATCAAGAGGAGTTGAGGCAGGCAGGCTCAGGTCAGGCAGAGGTCGGTAATGAAGAGGAGTTGAGGCAGGCAGGCTCAGGTCAGGCAGAGGTCGGTAATCAAGAGGAGTTGAGGCAGGCAGGCTCAGGTGAGGCAGAGGTCGGTAATCAAGAGGCGTTGAGGCAGGCATGCTCAGGTCAGGCAGAGGTCGGTAATCAAGAGGAGTTGAGGCAGGCAGGCTCAGGTCAGGCAGAGGTCAGTAATCAAGAGGAGTTGAGGCAGGCAGGCTCAGGTCAGGCAGAGGTCGGTAATCAAGAGGAGTTGAGAGGCAGGCTCAGGTCAGGCAGAGGTCAGTAATCAAGAGGAGTTGAGGCAGGCAGGCTCAGGTCAGGCAGAGGTCGGTAATCAAGAGGAGTTGAGGCAGGCAGGCTCAGGTCAGGCAGAGGTTGGTAATCAAGAGGAGTTGAGGCAGGCTCAGGGTCAGGTCAGGCAGAGGTCGGTAATCAAGAGGAGTTGAGGCAGGCAGGCTCAAGTCAGGCAGAGGTCGGTAATCAAGAGGAGTTGAGGCAGGCAGGCTCAGGTCAGGCAGAGGTTGGTAATCAAGAGGAGTTGAGGCAGGCAGGCTCAGGTCAGGCAGAGGTCGGTATTGAAGAGGAGTTGAGGCAGGCAGGCTCAGGTCAGGCAGAGGTCGGTAATCAAGAGGAGTTGAGGCAGGCAGGCTCAGGTCAGGCAGAGGTCGGTAATCAAGAGGAGTTGAGGCAGGCAGGCTCAGGTCAGGCAGAGGTCGGTAATCAAGAGGAGTTGAGGCAGGCAGGCTCAGGTCAGGCAGAGGTCAGTAATCAAGAGGAGTTGAGGCAGGCTCAGGCTCAGGTCAGGCAGAGGTCGGTAATCAAGAGGAGTTGAGGCAGGCTCAGGTCAGGCAGAGGTCGGTAATCAAGAGGAGTTGAGGCAGGCTCAGGGTCAGGTCAGGCAGAGGTCGGTAATCAAGAGGAGTTGAGGCAGGCAGGCTCAGGTCAGGCAGAGGTCGGTAATCAAGAGGAGTTGAGGCAGGCAGGCTCAGGGTCAGGTCAGGTACCTTTGCCCCAGAGTAGTGGGGCAAAGGTACAGGACGGTAGACTGGGTCAGAGCAGGAAGAAATGTCAAAACTGGGAAAACTAGGAAACAGGCACTATAGACAGGACAGGAGCAAGGGGAAAACCGCTGGTAGGTTTGAATGAACAAAACGAACTGCCAACAGAGAACACAGATATAAATACACAGGGGATAATGAGGAAGATGGGCGACACCTGGAGGGGGTGGAGACAATCACAAAGACAGGTGAAACAGATCAGGGTGTGACAGTTTATTCATGAGTATAATGCTATAGTGGTAGGAGAACTAGGGATAGATTATTCATAAGTTTAATACTATAGTAGCAGTAGGGGGTCTATCCCCTATCTCTCTCTCTCTCTCTCTCTCTGGGTGGTTGGTATGGCTCATTGAAACCACTGCTCCAGTATTAATAAGGGTCATGTTATCCTCTCTCTCTCTGCTCCCTCTCTAAATAACACCTTATCCTGGAGAGTGGAACAGGACGTACAAAACAAAGCATCACGTGTGTTTGTGTTTGTGTGTGTGTGTGTGCGTGTGCGTGTGTGTGTGTGTGTGTCCGTGTCCGCGTGTGTGTCCATGTGTGTGTGTGTGTCCATGTGTGTGTGTGTGTGTGTGTGTGTGTGTGTGTGTGTGTGTGTGTGTGTGTGTGTGTGTCTCTGTGTGCATGTGTACTACAGGTGTATCTTTGGCATTGTACTGGTTTTCACCCCTCTTCTGTCCTACGTAGGTGTTGTTGTGCTCCCCTCTGTTCCCGTCAATGACAGGCCATGTCCCTTTAAAGAGCAATAACAACTGGAACACACAAACGCACTTTGTTTTGCACAACCTGCGATGGTGGTGTGTGTTTTAGGAGCCTGTAACGTTCCTCTGGTATGATAGTAGAACCCTGTGATGTTCCTCTGGTATGACAGTAGAACCCTGTGATGTTCCTCTGGTATGATAGTAGAAGGCCCTGAAGTTCCTCTGGCATGATAGTAGAACCCTGTGATGTTCCTCTGGTATGATAGTAGAACCCTGTGATGTTCCTCTGGTATGATAGTAGAACCCTGTGATGTTCCTCTGGTATGATAGTAGAACCCTGTGATGTTCCTCTGGTATGATAGTAGAACTATGTGATGTTCCTCTGGTATGATAGTAGAACTCTGTGATGTTCCTCTGGTATGATAGTATAACTCTGTGATGTTCCTCTGGTATGATAGTAGAACCCGGTGATGTTCCTCTGGTATGATAGTAGAACCCTGTGATGTTCCTCTGGTATGATTATAGAACCCTGTGATGTTCCTCTGGTATGATAGTAGAACCCGGTGATGTTCCTCTGGTATGATAGTAGAACCCTGTGATGTTCCTCTGGTATGATAGTAGAACCCTGTGATGTTCCTCTGGTATGATAGTAGAACCCTGTGATGTTCCTCTGGTATGATAGTAGAACCCTGTGATGTTCCTCTGGTATAATAGTAGAACTATGTGATGTTCCTCTGGTATAATAGTAGAACCCTGTGATGTCCCTCTGGTATGGTAGTAGAACCCGGTGATGTTCCTCTGGTATGATAGTAGAACCCTGTGATGTTCCTCTGGTATAATAGTAGAACCCTGTGATGTTCCTGTGGTATGATAGTAGAACCCTGATGTTCCTCTGGTATGATAGTAGAACCCGGTGATGTTCCTCTGGTATGATAGTAGAACCCTGTGATGTTCCTCTGGTATGATAGTAGAACCCGGTGATGTTCCTCTGGTATGATAGTAGAACCTTGTGATGTTCCTCTGGTATGGTAGTAGAACCCTGTGATGTTCCTCTGGTATGATAGTAGAACAATGTGATGTTCCTCTGGTATGATAGTAGAACCCTGTGATGTTCCTCTGGTATGATAGTAGAACCCTGTGATGTTCCTCTGGTATGGTAGTAGAACCCTGTGATGTTCCTCTGGTATGATAGTAGAACCCGGTGATGTTCCTCTGGTATGATAGTAGAACCCTGTGATGTTCCTCTGGTATGATAGTAGAACCCGGTGATGTTCCTCTGGTATGATAGTAGAACCCTGTGATGTTCCTCTGGTATGGTAGTAGAACCCTGTGATGTTCCTCTGGTATGATAGTAGAACTCTGTGATGTTCCTCTGGTATGATAGTAGATCCCGGTGATGTTCCTCTGGTATGGTAGTAGAACCCTGTGATGTTCCTCTGGTATGATAGTAGAACCCTGTGATGTTCCTCTGGTATGATAGTAGAACTATGTGATGTTCCTCTGGTATGATAGCAGGTGAAAGGAGAGTGTTTGGACAAGAGAAGATAAACAAAAGATGAGAGAAGAAAAAATGCCTTCTTGAAGTCCAACAGATCACTGCTCAATAGCGAGCAGTAGTTGTCCCACCGTCTAGCTAGCTCGCTTTAGTTGTAGGCTGGTTTGCAGCGGCTGCAGTAAGTGTTATCAAAGAGGATGTTGTTGCTACTTTGTTATCTTCTCCCTTTTCAATAATAACTTTCAACAAAAAGTTAAGTTTCAAATGAGCGTTTTATTGCAGCGTCACTTCCTGTTGTTCGCCATCTCTTTGAAAATGACGTGTGTGTGAAACACTGTTGCATTTAACGTGGAACTGACAGCATTTTAGATCAATTAAATCTTATTCAAATATGTTCAGTTACATCCCCAGGAAGAATATATCAGAAAAATAAACATCTGACAAGCGACCACCTAATTATTAGGTGTGGCAGGGTAGCCGAGTGGTTAGAGTGTAGATGCGGCAGGGTAGCCTAGTGGTTAGAGTGTAGAGGTGGGAGGGTAGCCTAGTGGTTAGAGGTAGAGGAGGCAGGTAGCCTAGTGGTTAGAGTGTAGAGGTGGCAGGGTAGCCTAGTGGTTAGAGTGTAGAGGTGGCAGGGTAGCCTAGTGGTTAGAGGTTAGAGTGTAGAGGTGGCAGGGTAGTCTAGTGGTTAGAGTGTAGGGGTGGCAGGGTAGCCTAGTGGTTAGAGTGTAGAGGTGGCAGGGTAGCCTAGTGGTTAGAGTGTAGGGGTGGCAGGGTAGCCTAGTGGTTAGAGTGTAGAGGAGGCAGGGTAGCCTAGTGGTTAGAGTGTAGGGGTGGCAGGGTAGCCTAGTGGTTAGAGTGTAGAGGTGGCAGGGTAGCCTAGTGGTTAGAGTGTAGAGGCGGCAGGGTAGCCTAGTGGTTAGAGTGTAGAGGAGGCAGGGTAGCCTAGTGGTTAGAGTGTAGAGGCGGCAGGGAAGCCTAGTGGTTAGAGTGTAGAGGCGGCAGGGTAGCCTAGTGGTTAGAGTGTAGAGGTGGCAGGGTAGTCTAGTGGTTAGAGTGTAGAGGCGGCAGGGTAGCCTAGTGGTTAGAGTGTAGAGGTGGCAGGGTAGCCTAGTGGTTAGAGTGTAGAGGCGGCAGGGTAGCCTAGTGGTTAGAGTGTAGAGGCGGCAGGGTAGCCTAGTGGTTAGAGTGTAGAGGCGGCAGGGAAGCCTAGTGGTTAGAGTGTAGAGGAGGCAGGTAGCCTAGTGGTTAGAGCGGTGGACTAGTAACCGAAAGGTTGCAAGTTCAAATCCCTGAGCTGACAAGGTACAAATCTGTCGTTCTGCCCCTGAACAGGCAGTTAACCCACTGTTCCTAGGCCGTCATTGAAAATAAGAATTTGTTCTTTAACTGACTTGCCTGGTTAAATAAAGGTAAAGGTTTACTCCATGTGTAACTCTTTGTTGTATGCTCACACTGCTATGCTTTATCTTGGCCAGGTCGCAATTGCAAATGAGAACTTGTTCTCAACTAGCCTACCTGGTTAAATAAAGGTGAAATAAAAAAATAAAATATAAAAAAATTATAATAATTAAATATGGTCATTTTCACGTTTTCATAAGTTCTTTGATTGTTTGGGAATTACCTACACTAAGGAATTTGTGAAAATTCTGTAGCAACATAGAGCGGGAATGCAGCCGTGCGTTTGGACTATTAATAGACACTGCAGTAAATAAAACCAGGACCGGAGTCTACACAGACCAGGGCGCTATAGCCAATCAGAACTACAGTAGAGCTTTATACAAACAGGCCATTTGCCACACAGGCCTCATTCACTATGAACTGGACTGTGTGTTTTTACAGGCAGTAGGGCCTGTCATCATTCACTTTGAACTGGACTGTGTGTTTACAGGCAGTAGGGCCTGTCATCATTCACTATGAACTGGACTGTGTGTTTACAGGCAGTAGGGTCTGTTATCATTCACTATGATCTGGACTGTGTGTTTACAGGAAGTAGGGCCTGTCATCATTCACTTTGAACTAGACGGTGTGTTAACAGGCAGTAGGGCCTGTTATCATTCACTATGAACTGGACTTTGTGTTTACAGGCACTTTGAACTGGACTGTGTGTTAACAGGTAGTAGGGCCTGTCATCATTCACTTTGAACTGGACTGTGTGTTTAGCAACAGCGAGACTTTAGATCATTAGAACACATTCAACAAAAGCCACAAAATACTCTTGAATGGATGTCTGTAAATACTGTATGTAAACACCATTGGAGGCCTCTTACATTTGGGAACTTTACAGTCCTATTGATCAAACAACCATGTAAAAGGTAGGCTCTCTCTCCCTCAGTTTATGTACATGAATAATAATAAACATTCTATAATTTAAGCTAGCCAGAGCAAGATGAGCTAAAATCTAAGAAACATTAGATGAACCCTCTCAAACTTTTACAGCCAGTTGGCCTTCCAAATTGCACTGATAAACGACGGGGAATTGTAGCCTCCTCTTCCTTCTGTAACTTGCATGCCAATGCAGGTTTGTCCAAAACAAGCACCGAAGATAACTGACTAAAGTTGGCTATCTTGCTAGCTAGCTACTTCCAGACACAAATGAGAGAACACCTCAATCTGACCATTTCACTCACCGTAGCAGAGCTGGTTAGCTGTTTACATGTTATCTAGAGCGTTCTTAACTATTACTTTTTTGTCTATGTTTACTGACACTGGTCATATTCAGCCGGTGTTGCGAGTTGGTAAATGTTTTATAGAGCTGTTGTCTTCCGAACAAACTCTTAAAGATCTGGTAATCTTTTATATCAATAGCAGTCAATTATTAATCGTCACCTTATTCAGTCTCATCTGAACGTCGAAAAAATATTTATTGGTTATCTTCACGAAACATGGCTAACAAGTTGAATCACCAATACAAAAATGTGGTTTCATTATTTATCTACTAAATAATCACACAGAATTACATATACACAGGATGGATCATACATTGATTACTTATGTCATAAAAGAAAATGACCCTAGTGGACGAAACCGATATGACGGCTGGTTACACAAAGAAAGAGGGTCGAGTTTGAATGAAAGAGCGGGAAGACTGAGAAACAAAAGGATTGGGTCTCTATCGGACCTTATGAAGCTATGCCATCGTAAATAGAGAATCTTATGCATTCTAAATAGCCGCCCATTCGGAAAAGGAAAATGCAAGAAATGTATTTGCTCTGAGCTGCGCTTCGATAGGTTGGTCGAAGATGGAAGGCCGGGTTGCCCAGCAGAGATCTCCCTTGTCCTTTGAAGAATATTTCTGGGTGGATACATTGTAGTTGGTCGTGTGGTAGAACGGATAAGTTGTAGTAGCCTGTCGTTCTGAAGAGATTACAATCTGGCAAATTGGAAGTGGCAGGACTGAGTATTTGTAGAGGTCTTGATTATGGAACAGGTTGCAGCTGGTGGGGAACTGCTCTGACTCCAGTACACCTGTCTCCAGATGTGACAGGGTATTGTGGGCATGTTCCACCCAGAGTAACTGGCCACTCCAGGAGGAAGCCTTAGCCGAAGTCACACAGCGAAGAGCAGTCTCCAACTCCAGGTTGGCTCGCTCAGTCTGGCCATTGGTCTGGGGGTGATATCCAGATGAAAGGCTAACACTAATACCGAGTGCTGTGCTCTCCATACCTGGGATGTAAACTGGGGTCCCCTGTCAGAAGCAATGTCAATAGGGATGCCATGCATCCGCAACACACAGGATACCAGCAGGTCCGCAGTCTCCCTGGAGGAAGGAAGCTTGGAGTGGGGAATGAAGTGAGCCGCTTTGGAAAATCGGTCAATAATAGTGTAGATGACTGAGTTACCGTTAGATGGGGGAGAGCCAGTGATGACATCCAGAGCTATGTGTGACCAGGGGCAACTGGGTATGGGAAGAGGGCAAAGCAGACCGGACGTAGGTTTGGTCGGAGGTTTTGTTCCGGGCACAGCAAGCTGAGATTAACTCCAGGGCATCTTTCTCCATGGTGGGCCACCAAAATCGCTGAAGCAGGAAGTCGACAGTCCGGTTCATGCCAGGGTGACAGGTGAGGTGAGTAGCATGGGCCCACTGAAGAACTTCAGAGCGAACTGAATCTGGCACAAACAGAGCCTTACTAGGACCATTACCTGAGTCAGGTTGGTTCTGCTGATCCCCTGGAGAACACAGGACTCAATCTCCCAGGAGGCAGCAGCAACGATACAGGAGGATGGCATAATGGTTTCTGGGCATCGGGCTTAGTATTCTTAGATCCGGGGCGATAAGTGAGTGTGAAATTGAATCTTCCGAAAAAATAATGCCCACCTGGCCTGCAGAGAGTTCAGACATTTGGCGGTCTGGATGTAGAATTGGTTTTTATGATCCATCCACACAAGGGGAGAACTGAGCCCTCCAACCAGTGACGCCACTCCTCAAGAGCAAGCTTCACGGCCAGAAGTTCCCTGGTTACCCATGTCAAAATGTATCTGCAGGTGAGCGCTTGCGGGACAAGAATGCACATGGATAGAGCTTCTGATCAGAGGGTGAACGTTGAGACAGAACAGCACCTACCCCGGTGTTCGGAAGCGTCTACCTCGAGGACAAACTGGAGTTCTGGGTCTGGCTGGGTAAGGATTGGAACGGAAGTGAAGCGGTGCTTGAGTTTCTGGAACACTGCCTCTGCCTCGGGGGACCGGTGGAAAGGAGTGGAGGTGAGAGTGGTGAGAGGAGCTGCCAACGACTGTAGTCACGGATGAAACGTGGCAGGGTCCATTCGTAGCTGTCCTTTCTCAGCCTTAACAAAAAGTTTACCTGGATGTCGGACAAAAAAAGTTTGTCCGACAGCCAGGGAATCTTGGATGAATTCCTCCATAGCCTCTTGCTCAGGGCGAGAGAGGTTATACAACCTGCTACTGGGGAGAGGAGATCCAGGCTGGTGCTCTATAGCGCAGTCGTAAGGTCGATAAGGCGGCAGAGTTGTGGTGTGGTGCTTACTGAACACAGGACTGTGATACTCTGGAGGAACAGAAGACAGGTCCGGGGGATCTGGAATGGACTGGGGTACAAACAAGACAGGGGGAAGGGCAGAATGTAGACAATTTGAATGACAAAATGTACTCCAAGTAGTTACCCTCCCGGTAGTCCAGTCAATCTGTGGGTTCTGTAGTTTTAACCATGGATGGCCCAGAACCAGGGGGGATTTGGGACTGTTTATGTGGAAACTGATATTTTCCTGGTGATTACCAGAGTGGCAGAACTGAGTATTTGTAGAGGTCTTGATTATGGAACGGGTTGCAGCTGGTGGAGAACTGCTCTGTTTTCTAAGTGTGGTGAAGGAGAGTCGGACCAAAATGCAGCATGTAGATTGCGATCGATGTTTAATGAATAACGTAAACACGAAGTAACACAAACACTACAAAACAAAGAATGTAAATAACGAAAACCGAAACAGCCTATACTTGTGAAAACTAACAAAGATAGGAACAAGGACACTAAGGACAATCACCCACGACAAACTCAAAGAATATGGCTGCCTAAATATGGTTCCCAATCAGAGACAACGATAAGCACCTGCCTCTGATTGAGAACCACTCCAGACAGCCATAGACTTTGCTAGATAACCCCACTAGCTACAATCCCAAATACATACACACCAAAACCCCAAGACAAAACACACCACAATACAAAAACTCCCTGCCACACCCTGGCCTGACCCAATACATGAAGAAAAACACAAAATACTTAGACCAGGGCGTGACAGAAACCCCCCCTAAGGTGCAGACTCCCGAACGCACCTCAAAACAATAGGGAGGGTCCGGGTGGGCGTCTGTCCATGGTGGCGGCTCCGGCGCGGGACGTGGAACCCACTCAGTCAATGTCTTAGTCCCCTCTCCTCGCGTCCCTGGATAGACCACCCTCGCCGCCGACCATGACCTAGTAGTCCTCACCCAGAACCCTACTGGACTGAGGAGCAGATCGGGACTGAAGGACAGCTCGGGACTGAGGCAGCTCGGGACTGAGGGGAAGCTCGGGAGTGAGAGAAAGCTCCGGAGTGAGAGAAAGCTCGGGAGTGAGAGAAAGCTCGGGAGTGAGAGAAAGCTCGGGAGTGAGAGAAAGCTCGGGAGTGAGAGAAAGCTCGGGAGTGAGAAGAAGCTCAGGAGTGAGAGACAGCTCAGGAGTGAGAAGAAGCTCAGGAGTGAGAGAAAGCTCAGGAGTGAGAAGAAGCTCAGGCAGGTTGATGGATCTACCAGATCCTGGCTGGCTGGTGGTTTCGGCAGATCCTGGCTGACTGGTGGATCCTGGCTGACTAGCAGATCTGGCAGATCCTGGCTGACTGGTGGATCCTGGCTGACTGGCGAATCCTGGCTGACTGGCGAATCCTGGCTGACTGGCGGATCCTGGCCGACTGGCAGATCCTGGCCGACTAGCAGATCCTGGCCGACTGGCAGATCCTGGCCGACTGGCACTACTGGCAGATCCTGGCCGACTGGAACTTCTGGCGGATCCTGGCTGACTGGCACTTCTGGCGGATCCTGGCAGACTGGTGGATCCTGGCTGAATGGTGGATCTAACTGATCCTGACAGACTGGCGACGCTGGGCAGACTGGCGGCGCTGGGCAGACTGGCGACGCTGGGCAGACTGGCGGCGCTGGGCAGACTGGCGGTGCTGGGCAGACTGGCGATGCTGGGCAGACTGGCGGCGCTGGGCAGACTGGCGACGCTGGGCAGACTGGCGACGCTGGGCAGACTGGCGGCACTGGCGGCGCTGGGCAGACTGGCGGCACTGGCGGCGCTGGGCAGACTGGCGGCTCCTTGCAGACTGACAGCTCCTTGCAGACTGACATCTTGCAGACTGGCAGCTCCTTGCAGACTGACAGCTCCTTGCAGACTGGCAGCTCCTTGCAGACTGGCGGCTCCTTGCAGACTGGCAGCTCTGGCTGCTCCTTGCAGACTGGCAGCTCCATGCAGACTGGCAGCTCTGGCTGCTCCATGCAGACTGACAGCTCTGGCTGCTTCATGCAGACTGGCAGCTCTGGCTGCTCCATGCAGACTGGCTGCTTCATGCAGACTGGCAGCTCTGGCTGCTCCATGCAGACTGACAGCTCTGGCTGCTCCATGCAGACTGACAGCTCTGGCTGCTTCATGCAGACTGGCATCTCTGGCTGCACCATGTAGACTGACAGCTCTGGCTGCTCCATGCAGACTGACAGCTCTGGCTGCTCCATGCAGACTGGCAGCTCTGGCTGCTCCATGCAGACTGGCAGCTCTGGCTGCTTCATGCAGACTGGCAGCTCTGGCTGCTCCATGCAGACTGACAGCTCTGGCTGCTCCATGCAGACTGACAGCTCTGGCTGCTCCATGCGGACTGACAGCTCTGGCTGCTCCATGCAGGCTGGCAGCTCTGGCTTCTCCATGCAGGCTGGCAGCTCTGGCTGCGCTGAACAGGCGGGAGACTCCGGCAGCGCAGGAGAGGAGAAAGGCTCTGGCTGCGCTAAACAGGCAGGAGGCTCCGGCAGTGCTGTAGAGGAGGAAGGCTCTGGCTGCGCTGAACAGGCGGGAGGCTCCGGCAGCGCTGTAGAAGAGAAAGGCTCTGGCTGCGCTAAACAGGCGGGAGACTCCAGCAGCGCAGGACAGGAGAAAAGCGCTGGCTGCGCTGAACAGGCGAGGCGCACTGAAGGCCTGGTGCGTGGTGCTGGAACTGGTGGTACTGGATCGAGGACACGCACAGGAAGCCTGGTGCGGGGAGCTGCTACCGGAGGACTGGAGTGTGGAGATGGCACAGGATGGGCTAGACCGTGAAGGCGTACTGGAGATCTTGAGAGCAGTGTTGGCACAGGACGTGCAAGGCTAGGGATGTGCACAGGAGGCCTGGTGCGTGAGGCTGGCACCAACTTCACCAGCCGACTAACACGCACCTCAGGACGAGTATGGAGCGCTAACCCAGGTGCCATCAAATCCCCAACACGTTCCGTCGGGCGAATTCCATGCAAAAAGCACCAACACAGCAACTCCCTCATTTCTCTCTCCTCCAATTTCCCCATTAACTCCTTCACAGTCTCTGTTTCGCTCACCTCCAACACCGGCTCTGGTTCTGGTCTCCTCCTTGGCTCCTCACGATAAACAGGGAGAGTTGGCTCAGGTCTGACTCCTGACTCTGCCACACTCTCCCTGAGCCCCCCCCAAGACATTTTTGGGGCTGATTCTCAGGCTTCCATCCGCTACGCCGTGCTGCCTCCTCATATCTGTGCCTCTCAGCTTTCTCCTCCTCCAGTTCTTCCTTGGGGCGGCGATATTCTCCAGGCTGAGCCCAGGGTCCTTTACCGTCCAGTTCTTCCTCCCATGTCCATTTCTCCAGGTGGTGCAGCCTCTCCCACTGCAGCTGCTCCTGCTGCTGCTGCCTCTGTTGCCTCTCCTGTGGCTCCTGCCTGTTAACACGCTGCTTGGTCCGTTGGTGGTGGGTGATTCTGTAACGGTTTTCTAAGTGTGGTGAAGGAGAGTCGGACCAAAATGCAGCATGTAGATTGCGATCCATGTTTAATGAATAACGTAAACACGAAGTAACACAAACACTACAAAACAAAGAATGTAAATAACGAAAACCGAAACAGCCTATACTTGTGAAAACTAACAAAGATAGGAACAAGGACACTAAGGACAATCACCCACGACAAACTCAAAGAATATGGCTGCCTAAATATGGTTCCCAATCAGAGACAACGATAAGCACCTGCCTCTGATTGAGAACCACTCCAGACAGCCATAGACTTTGCTAGATAACCCCACTAGCTACAATCCCAAATACATACACACCAAAACCCCAAGACAAAACACACCACAATACAAAAACTCCCTGCCACACCCTGGCCTGACCCAATACATGAAGAAAAACACAAAATACTTAGACCAGGGCGTGACAGAAACCCCCCCTAAGGTGCAGACTCCCGAACGCACCTCAAAACAATAGGGAGGGTCCGGGTGGGCGTCTGTCCATGGTGGCGGCTCCGGCGCGGGACGTGGAACCCACTCAGTCAATGTCTTAGTCCCCTCTCCTCGCGTCCCTGGATAGACCACCCTCGCCGCCGACCATGACCTAGTAGTCCTCACCCAGAACCCTACTGGACTGAGGAGCAGATCGGGACTGAAGGACAGCTCGGGACTGAGGCAGCTCGGGACTGAGGGGAAGCTCGGGAGTGAGAGAAAGCTCGGGAGTGAGAGAAAGCTCGGGAGTGAGAGAAAGCTCGGGAGTGAGAGAAAGCTCGGGAGTGAGAGAAAGCTCGGGAGTGAGAAGAAGCTCAGGAGTGAGAGACAGCTCAGGAGTGAGAAGAAGCTCAGGAGTGAGAGAAAGCTCAGGAGTGAGAAGAAGCTCAGGCAGGTTGATGGATCTACCAGATCCTGGCTGGCTGGTGGTTTCGGCAGATCCTGGCTGACTGGTGGATCCTGGCTGACTAGCAGATCTGGCAGATCCTGGCTGACTGGTGGATCCTGGCTGACTGGCGAATCCTGGCTGACTGGCGAATCCTGGCTGACTGGCGGATCCTGGCCGACTGGCAGATCCTGGCCGACTAGCAGATCCTGGCCGACTGGCAGATCCTGGCCGACTGGCACTACTGGCAGATCCTGGCCGACTGGAACTTCTGGCGGATCCTGGCTGACTGGCACTTCTGGCGGATCCTGGCAGACTGGTGGATCCTGGCTGACTGGTGGATCTAACTGATCCTGACAGACTGGCGACGCTGGGCAGACTGGCGACGCTGGGCAGACTGGCGGCGCTGGGCAGACTGGCGGTGCTGGGCAGACTGGCGATGCTGGGCAGACTGGCGGCGCTGGGCAGACTGGCGACGCTGGGCAGACTGGCGACGCTGGGCAGACTGGCGGCACTGGCGGCGCTGGGCAGACTGGCGGCACTGGCGGCGCTGGGCAGACTGGCGGCTCCTTGCAGACTGACAGCTCCTTGCAGACTGACATCTTGCAGACTGGCAGCTCCTTGCAGACTGACAGCTCCTTGCAGACTGGCAGCTCCTTGCAGACTGGCGGCTCCTTGCAGACTGGCAGCTCTGGCTGCTCCTTGCAGACTGGCAGCTCCATGCAGACTGGCAGCTCTGGCTGCTCCATGCAGACTGACAGCTCTGGCTGCTTCATGCAGACTGGCAGCTCTGGCTGCTCCATGCAGACTGGCTGCTTCATGCAGACTGGCAGCTCTGGCTGCTCCATGCAGACTGACAGCTCTGGCTGCTCCATGCAGACTGACAGCTCTGGCTGCTTCATGCAGACTGGCAGCTCTGGCTGCACCATGTAGACTGACAGCTCTGGCTGCTCCATGCAGACTGACAGCTCTGGCTGCTCCATGCAGACTGGCAGCTCTGGCTGCTCCATGCAGACTGGCAGCTCTGGCTGCTTCATGCAGACTGGCAGCTCTGGCTGCTCCATGCAGACTGACAGCTCTGGCTGCTCCATGCAGACTGACAGCTCTGGCTGCTCCATGCGGACTGACAGCTCTGGCTGCTCCATGCAGGCTGGCAGCTCTGGCTTCTCCATGCAGGCTGGCAGCTCTGGCTGCGCTGAACAGGCGGGAGACTCCGGCAGCGCAGGAGAGGAGAAAGGCTCTGGCTGCGCTAAACAGGCGGGAGGTTCCGGCAGTGCTGTAGAGGAGGAAGGCTCTGGCTGCGCTGAACAGGCGGGAGGCTCCGGCAGCGCTGTAGAAGAGAAAGGCTCTGGCTGCGCTAAACAGGCGGGAGACTCCAGCAGCGCAGGACAGGAGAAAAGCGCTGGCTGCGCTGAACAGGCGAGGCGCACTGAAGGCCTGGTGCGTGGTGCTGGAACTGGTGGTACTGGATCGAGGACACGCACAGGAAGCCTGGTGCGGGGAGCTGCTACCGGAGGACTGGAGTGTGGAGATGGCACAGGATGGGCTAGACCGTGAAGGCGTACTGGAGATCTTGAGAGCAGTGTTGGCACAGGACGTGCAAGGCTAGGGATGTGCACAGGAGGCCTGGTGCGTGAGGCTGGCACCAACTTCACCAGCCGACTAACACGCACCTCAGGACGAGTATGGAGCGCTAACCCAGGTGCCATCAAATCCCCAACACGTTCCGTCGGGCGAATTCCATGCAAAAAGCACCAACACAGCAACTCCCTCATTTCTCTCTCCTCCAATTTCCCCATTAACTCCTTCACAGTCTCTGTTTCGCTCACCTCCAACACCGGCTCTGGTTCTGGTCTCCTCCTTGGCTCCTCACGATAAACAGGGAGAGTTGGCTCAGGTCTGACTCCTGACTCTGCCACACTCTCCCTGAGCCCCCCCCCCAAGACATTTTTGAGGCTGATTCTCAGGCTTCCATCCGCTACGCCGTGCTGCCTCCTCATATCTGTGCCTCTCAGCTTTCTCCTCCTCCAGTTCTTCCTTGGGGCGGCGATATTCTCCAGGCTGAGCCCAGGGTCCTTTACCGTCCAGTTCTTCCTCCCATGTCCATTTCTCCAGGTGGTGCAGCCTCTCCCACTGCAGCTGCTCCTGCTGCTGCTGCCTCTGTTGCCTCTCCTGTGGCTCCTGCCTGTTAACACGCTGCTTGGTCCGTTGGTGGTGGGTGATTCTGTAACGGTTTTCTAAGTGTGGTGAAGGAGAGTCGGACCAAAATGCAGCATGTAGATTGCGATCCATGTTTAATGAATAACGTAAACACGAAGTAACACAAACACTACAAAACAAAGAATGTAAATAACGAAAACCGAAACAGCCTATACTTGTGAAAACTAACAAAGATAGGAACAAGGACACTAAGGACAATCACCCACGACAAACTCAAAGAATATGGCTGCCTAAATATGGTTCCCAATCAGAGACAACGATAAGCACCTGCCTCTGATTGAGAACCACTCCAGACAGCCATAGACTTTGCTAGATAACCCCACTAGCTACAATCCCAAATACATACACACCAAAACCCCAAGACAAAACACACCACAATACAAAAACTCCATGCCACACCCTGGCCTGACCCAATACATGAAGAAAAACACAAAATACTTAGACCAGGGCGTGACACTCTGACTCCAGCATACCTGTCTCAAACCACACAATCACAAACACAGAGAGAGAAGAAGAGGGAGGGGGAGAGGGAACAGGGGGAATGGCTGCTAATTTCCAACCAATGCCTATTCACATGGGCGTGGCCACTGATTGAGCATATTTGACTTATTTTAGAAACTAAAATTACATTTCATCTTTTCACAAATAGTTTCATTTTTAAACATTTAAATTGCACAACAGTTCCATGTGAATCTGATAACTAGAATGTGTAGACTTTCCAAGATACAGTCTATGTCGTCCTATCATCCGATATAATGTCTCAGATGACAACTGATCTGACATCATATTCTTTAAGTACCAACGGACACTTTCAACCGGTTGGATTACCAAAATGTTGTTCGGTTCCAAACCTTCTGATGTTACCATAGTATCTCTATGTTAACAAAGGGCTTTCCAAGAGTCCATTCTGTAGAGTAGAGAGAGGAAAGGGGGAAACGTATTTATGGGGTCATAAACCTCACCAACAGGGCAACGTCATGACAGGACCTACTGGCTTATTATGTCCGAGTTTATGGACGGCTTATCCTTTAACCTCTCTAGGGTATGTGGAACGCTAGCGTCCCACCTGGCCAACATCCAGTGAGATTGCAGAGCGCCAAATTCAAATAAAGAAATACTCATTATAAAAATTCAGAAAAGATACAACTATTAAACATAGGTTTAAAGATTAACTTCTTGTGAATCCAACCACTGTGTCAGATTTAAACAAATGCTTTACGGCGAAAGCATACCTTACGATTATTTGAGAACATAGCCCAGCAGAAAAATCTTTACAAACAGTAACCAGCCAAGTAGAAGAGTTACACAAGTCAGAAATAGAGATAAAATGAATGACATATCTTTGATGATCTTCATATGTTTGCACTCAGAAGACATTCGTTTATTCAATAAATGTTGCTTTTGTTCGATAAAGTCTATCATTATATCCAAAAACCTCCGTTTTGATCGCGCGTTTTCTTCAGTAATCTCCAGGCTCAAACACAGTCACAACAGGCAGACAAAAAAATCTAAATGGTATCCGTAAAGTTCATAGAAACATGTCAAACAATGTTTATATTCAAACCTCATGTTGTTTTTAGCCTAAATTATCTATAATATTTCAACCGGACAATAACGTTGTCAATATAAAAGGTAAACAGGAAAGGCACTCTCTCTGGTCGTGACCATGACAAAGCTCTGTGACACGGCAGGGTCCACTCCTTCAGACTGGTCTTACTCCCTCATTTATAAGAATACAATCCTGAATCAATTTCTAAAGACTGTTGACATCTAGTGGAAGGCATAGCAACTGCAATTTGAGTCCTAAATCAATGGATACTGCAATGGCATTGAATAGAGAACTACAACAACACCTGCCAAATCAGTTCTGTTATACTCACAGACATTATTTTAACCGTTTTGGAAACGTTAGATTGTTTTCTATCCAAATCTACTAATTATGTGGATATCCTATCTTCTGGGCCCCGAGTAGAAGGCAGTTTAATTTGGTCATGCTTTTCATCCAAAATTCCAAATGCTGCCCCCTACCCTAGAGAAGTTAACATCGTGTTGTATGTGACTGCTGTCTGTCCTTCAGCCTTATCCAGTGGTGTAGTGGAGCCTGGAGAAGTTAACATCATGCTGTGTGTGACTGCTGTCTGTCCTTCAGCCTTATCCAGTGGTGTAGTGGAGCCTGGAGAAGTTAACATCACGCTGTCTGTCCTTCAGCCCATCCTATCCTATCCTATCTATCCAGTGGAGCCTGGAGAAGTGGGTCGACTCTAATTTAGAAACAACTTATGAAGGAAAGACACCCTGTGTGAAAAATATATATTTTTTAATGTGTTTTCCCTTTAGATTTGTCTGATTTTCACTCTCAAAATCACACTTTTTTTTGTCCACGACAATACTTAAGTCCCATCAATCTGATTGGGTGGGCCTGTTAGGGCCTGGCTCCCCAGTTAATGGGCCTCTGTCCACCCAGGCCCATCTATGTCTACGCCCCTGATGGAAACAGAGCATGATGACAGTTGTGCGTCACAAATAGCCGACTTAACCAACACTTTTACAATACCTGGTTTCCATACTCATTGTTGTCTTAGTTAGCATTTACTGGTAGATATAAGTTCAAACGTCTTTCCTACCTTACCGGCTCCCGATGTCATTCTTCTGTGAGCTGATCCATGTCAAAAACCAGTTGAAAGCTGCACACTCTCGCTGCCTGCAGACGATATTCTGCTGAAGCCATTCAGTATGTTTGCGGAGGAGGACGTAAATATATTTCACGTGCTTTGCGATTGTGTAGGCAACTTTGTACGTGTAGACGATTTCAATACTGTACTACATAATTGATAAGTCGTATACCTCCACTACACTACTTTGATACTCATCAGTAGGGATTAAGAAGGGAGTCTAAAAAAAGAGTGTGTACAACTATCAGACGTGGTTACGCTGGTGTTACGGTTTCAGTCCTTTCAGAATCAAGAACCTGTCACACACTGAAGGGTCTATATGTTCACCACTGAAGGGTCTATAGGTTCACCACTGAAGGGTCTATAGGTTCACCACTGAAGGGTCTATAGGTTCACCACTGAAGGGTCTATAGGTTCACCACTGAAGGGTCTATAGGTTCACCACTGAAGGGTCTATAGGTTCACCACTGAAGGGTCTATAGGTTCACCACTGAAGGCCTATAGGTTCACCACTGAAGGCCTTTAGGTTCACCACTGAAGGTCTATAGGTTCACCACTGAAGGCCTATAGGTTCACCACTGAAGGTCTATAGGTTCACCACTGAAGGTCTATAGGTTCACCACTGAAGGTCCTATAGGTTCACCACTGAAGGCTCTATAGGTTCACCACTGAAGGGTCTATAGGTTCACCACTGAAGGTCTATAGGTTCACCACTGCAGGGTCTATAGGTTCACCACTGAAGGGTCTATAGGTTCACCACTGAAGGCCTATAGGTTCACCACTGAAGGCCTATAGGTTCACCACTAAAGGGTCTATAGGTTCACCACTGAAGGGTCTATAGGTTCACCACTGAAGGCCTATAGGTTCACCACTGAAGGTCTATAGGTTCACCACTGAAGGTCTATAGGTTCACCACTGAAGGTCTATAGGTTCACCACTGAAGGGTCTATAGGTTCACCACTGAAGGGTCTATAGGTTCACCACTGAAGGGTCTATAGGTTCACCACTGAAGGCATATAGGTTCACCACTGAAGGTCTATAGGTTCACCACTGAAGGCCTATAGGTTCACCACTAAAGGGTCTATAGGTTCACCACTGAAGGGTCTATAGGTTCACCACTGAAGGGTCTATAGGTTCACCACTGAAGGCCTATAGGTTCACCACTGAAGGTCTATAGGTTCACCACTGAAGGTCTATAGGTTCACCACTGAAGGGTCTATAGGTTCACCACTGAAGGGTCTATAGGTTCACCACTGAAGGCCTATAGGTTCACCACTGAAGGTCTATAGGTTCACCACTGAAGGTCTATAGGTTCACCACTGAAGGTCCTATAGGTTCACCACTGAAGGGTCTATAGGTTCACCACGGAAGGGTCTATAGGTTCACCACTGAAGGTCTATAGGTTCACCACTGCAGGGTCTATAGGTTCACCACTGAAGGGTCTATAGGTTCACCACTGAACGGTCTATAGGTTCACCAATGAAGAGTCTATAGGTTCACCACTGCAGGGTCTATAGGTTCACCACTGAAGGGTCTATAGGTTCACCACTGAAGGGTCTATAGGTTCACCACTGAAGGTCCTATAGGTTCACCACTGAAGGGTCTATAGGTTCACCACTGAAGGGTCTATAGGTTCACCACTGAAGAGTCTATAGGTTCACCACTGCAGGGTCTATAGTTTCACCACTGAAGGGTCTATAGGTTCACCACTGAAGGGTCTATAGGTTCACCACTGAAGGTCCTATAGGTTCACCACTGAAGGGTCTATAGGTTCACCACTGAAGGTCTATAGGTTCACCACTGAAGGTCTATAGGTTCACCACTGAAGGTCCTATATGTTCACCACTGAAGGTCTATAGGTTCACCTCTGAAGGGTCTATAGGTTCACCACTGAATCAAATCAAATCAAATTTATTTATATAGCCCTTCGTACATCAGCTGATATCTCAAAGTGCTGTACAGAAACCCAGCCTAAAACCCCAAACAGCAAGCAATGCAGGTGTAGAAGCACGGTGGCTAGGAAAAACTCCCTAGAAAGGCCAAAACCTAGAAAGAAACCTAGAGAGGAACCAGGCTATGTGGGGTGGCCAGTCCTCTTCTGGCTGTGCCGGGTGGAGATTATAACAGAACATGGCCAAGATGTTCAAATGTTCATAAATGACCAGCATGGTCGTATAATAATAAGGCAGAACAGTTGAAACTGGAGCAGCAGCACAGTCAGATGGACTGGGGACAGCAAGGAGTCATCATGTCAGGTAGTCCTGGGGCATGGTCCTAGGGCTCAGGTCCTCTGAGAGAGAAAAAAAAGAGAGAATTAGAGAGAGCATATGTGGGGTGGCCAGTCCTCTTCTGGCTGTGCCGGGTGGAGATTAAAACAGAACATGGCCAAGATGTTCAAATGTTCATAAATGACCAGCATGGTCGTATAATAAGAAGGCAGAACAGTTGAAACTGGAGCAGCAGCACGGCCAGGTGGACTGGAGACAGCAAGGAGTCATCATGTCAGGTAATCCTGGGGCATGGTCCTAGGGCTCAGGTCCTCCGAGAGAGAGAAGGAGAGAATTAGAGAACGCACACTTAGATTCACATAGGACACCGAATAGGACAGGAGAAGTACTCCAGATATAACAAACTGACCCTAGCCCCCTGACACATAAACTACTGCAGCATAAATACTGGAGGCTGAGACAGGAGGGGTCAGGAGATACTGTGGACCCATCCGAGGACACCCCCGGACAGGGCCAAACAGGAAGGATATAACCCCACCCACTTTGCCAATGCACAGCCCCCACACCACTAGAGGGATATCTTCAACCACCAAATTACCATCCTTAGACAGGGCCGAGTATAGCCCACAAAGATCTCCGCCATGGCACAATCCAAGGGGGGGCGCCAACCCAGACAGGATGACCACATCAGTGAATCAACCCACTCAGGTGACGCACCCCTTCCAGGGACGGCATGAGAGGGCCCCAGTAAGCCAGTGACTCAGCCCCTCTAATAGGGTTAGAGAGGCAGAGAATCCCAGTGGAAAGAGGGGAACCGGCCAGGCAGAGACAGCAAGGGCGATTCGTTTCTCCAGAGCCTTTCCGTTCACCTTCCCACTCCTGGGCCAGACTACACTCAATCATATGACCCACTGAAGAGATGAGTCTTCAGTAAAGACTTAAAGGTTGAGACCGAGTTTGCGTCTCTGACATGGGTAGGCAGACCGTTCCATAAAAATGGAGCTCTATAGGAGAAAGCCCTGCCTCCAGCTGCTTGCTTAGAAATTCTAGGGACAATTAGGCCTGCATCTTGTGACCGCAGCGTACGAGTAGGTATGTACGGCAGGACCAAATCAGAGAGATAGGTAGGAGCAAGCCCATGTAATGCTTTGTAGGTTAGCAGTAAAACCTTGAAATCAGCCCTTGCTTTGACAGGAAGCCAGTGTAGAGAGGCTAGCACTGGAGTAATATGATCAAATTTTTTGGTTCTAGTCAGGATTGCACTATATAGGGAATAGGGTTCTATAGGGCTCTGGTCAAATGGAGTGCACTATATAGGGAATAGGGTTCTATTGGGCTCTGGTCAAAAGGAGTGCACTATATAGGGAATAGGGTTCCATAGGGCTCTGGTCAAAAGGAGTGCACTATACAGGGAATAGGGTTCTATAGGGCTCTGGTCAAAAGGAGTGCACTATATAGGGAATAGGGTGTCAGGAGGGAAGAAAACATAACTCATTTCATGGGCTGTGGGTTCTACGGTTCATTCATCTCCCATGTCCTGTTTCATGTCAGCGAAATGACATTCTGTACGTAAGATGGATAACAGTCACCCTGGGAAATATCCAAAGTGTTCGGGAACCAGCCCAGAAAGTGTCCGTTATCATACAATATGTCTGAAATATTATGAGAATGAGGCAATGATGACCCAGACACAGAGTGGAATTCAGTTGAATCAACTCCCATGGTGAGGTTGACACAGAGTGGAATTCAGTTGAATCAACTCCCATGGCGAGGAAGATACACAGAGTTGTGTGGAATTCAGTTGAATCAACTCCCATGGTGAGGAAGATACACAGAGTTGAGTGGAATTCAGTTGAATCAACTCCCATGGTGAGGTAGACACAGAGTGGAATTCAGTTTAATCACTCCCATGGTGAGGTAGACAGAGTGGAATTCAGTTGAATCAACTCCCATGGTGAGGTAGACAGAGTGGAATTCAGTTGAATCAACTCCCATGGTGAGGAAGATACACAGAGTTGAGTGGAATTCAGTTGAATCAACTCCCATGGTGAGGTAGACACAGAGTGGAATTCAGTTGAATCAACTCCCATGGCGAGGAAGATACACAGAGTTGAGTGAAATTCAGTTGAATCAACTCCCATGGTGTGGTAGACACAGAGTTGAGTGGAATTCAGTTGAATCACCTCCCATGGTGAGGTAGACACAGAGTGGAATTCAAATGAGGAAATTTGATTTGTGGGAAGTGTCATTACTCGGCATTACTCTCTCTGTTGTCTCTCTATATACACTCAGTACACCAAACACTAGGAACACCTTCCTAATATTGAGTTGCAGCCCTCTCCTTTTTGCCTCAATTCGTCAGGGCATGGACTCTACAAGGTGTGGAAAGCGTTCCACAGAGATGCTGGCCCATGTTGACTCCAATGCTTCCCAAAGTTGTGTCGAGTTGGCTGGATGTCCTTTTGGGTGGTGGACCATTCTGGATACACACGTGAAACTGTTGAGAGTGAAAAACCCAGCAGCGTTGCAGTTCTTGACACAAACCGGTGCGCCTGGCACCTACTACCTTACCCTGTTTAAAGACGCTTCAATCTTTGTCTTGCCCATCCACCCTCTGAATGGCATATTTACACAATCCATGTCTCAATTGTCTCAAGGCAAAAAAAATCCTTCTTTAATCTGTCTCTTCCCCTTTATCTACACTGATTGAAGTGGATTTAATAAGTGATCATATCTTTCACCTGGATTCAACTGGTCAGTCTATGTCATGGAAACAGCAGGTGTTCTTAATGTTTTGTACACTCAGTGTATATCTCTGTTTCTCTCTCCGAATTTGACTTTTCACCCACTTCCCTTTCCTCATTCTCTGTGAGTTATTAGAGGGAGAGAGAGAGATGGAGATGGAGAGAAAGAGGGGGGGAAGAGGGAGTATTTTTTTTTAAACTCATGCTGAGTCCAAGTCAGGCCATCTGTTGACCAAGCAATGCTGTTTCAGCAGATTTGCCCTGTGAAACGGAAATAAGCTTTTATCACATTTCATCCCTTGTAAGTGTCCTTAACGATTAGGTAGAAGTTACTCTCCTTAACGATTAGGTAGAAGTTACTCTCCTTAACAATTAGGTAGAAGTTACTCTCCTTAACGATTAGGTAGAAGTTACTCTCCTTAACGATTAGATAGAAGTTACTCTCCTTAACGATTAGGTAGAAGTTACTCTCCTTAACGATTAGGTAAAAGTTACTCTCCTTAACGATTAGGTAGAAGTTACTCTCCTTAACGATTAGGTAGAAGTTACTCTCATTAACGATTAGGTAGAAGTTACTCTCCTTAACGATTAGATAGAAGTTACTCTCCTCTCCTTAACGATTAGGTAGAAGTTACTCTCCTTAACGATTAGGTAGAAGTTACTCTCCTTAACGATTAGACAGAAGTTACTCTCCTTAACGATTAGGTAGAAGTTACTCTCCTTAACGATTAGGTAGAAGTTACTCTCCTTAACGATTAGATAGAAGTTACTCTCCTTAACGATTAGGTAGAAGTTACTCTCCTTAACGATTAGGTAGAAATTACTCTCCTTAACGATTAGGTAGAAGTTACTCTCCTTAACAATTAGGTAGAAGTTACTCTCCTTAACGATTAGGTAGAAGTTACTCTCCTTAACGATTAGGTAGAAGTTACTCTCCTTAACGATTAGGTAGAAGTTACTCTCCTTAACGATTAGATAGAAGTTACTCTCCTTATTAACGATTAGGTAGAAGTTACTCTCTTCTCCTTAATGATTAGGTAGAAGTTACTCTCTCCTTAACGATTAGATAGAAGTTACTCTCTTCTTAACGATTAGATAGAAATGACTCTCTTCTTAATGATTAGATAGAAGTTACTCTCCTCTCCTTAATGATTAGATAGAAGTTACTCTCTTCTCCTTAATGATTAGGTAGAAGTTACTCTCTCCTTAACGATTAGATAGAAGTTACTCTCTTCTTAACGATTAGATAGAAGTTACTCTCTTCTTAACGATTAGATAGAAATGACTCTCTTCTTAATGATTAGATAGAAGTTACTCTCCTCTCCTTAACGATTAGGTAGAAGTTACTCTCCTTAACAATTAGGTAGAAGTTACTCTCCTTAACGATTAGATAGAAGTTACTCTCCTTAACGATTAGATAGAAGTTACTCTCCTTAACGATTAGGTAGAAGTTACTCTCCTTAACGATTAGGTAGAAGTTACTCTCCTTAACGATTAGGTAGAAGTTACTCTCCTTAACGATTAGGTAGAAGTTACTCTCCTTAACGATTAGATAGAATTTACTCTCCTTAACGATTATGTAGAAGTTACTCTCCTTAACGATTAGATAGAAGTTACTCTCCTTAACGATTAGGTAGAAGTTACTCTCCTTAACGATTAGGTAGAAGTTACTCTCCTTAACGATTAGATAGAAGTTACTCTCCTTAACGATTAGGTAGAAGTTACTCTCCTTAACGATTAGGTAGAAGTTACTCTCCTTAACGATTAGGTAGAAGTTACTCTCCTTAACGATTAGGTAGAAGTTACTCTCCTTAACGATTAGGTAGAAGTTACTCTCCTTAACGGTTAGGTAGAAATTACTCTCCTTAACGATTAGGTAGAAGTTACTCTCCTTAACGATTAGATAGAAGTTACTCTCCTTAACGATTAGGTAGAAGTTACTCTCCTTAACGATTAGGTAGAAGTTACTCTCCTTAACGATTAGATAGAAGTTACTCTCCTTAACGATTAGGTAGAAGTTACTCTCCTCTCCTTAACGATTAGATAGAAGTTACTCTCCTTAACGATTAGGTAGAAGTTACTCTCTCCTTAACGATTAGGTAGAAGTTACTCTCCTTAACGATTAGATAGAAGTTACTCTCCTTAATGATTAGATAGAAGTTACTCTCCTTAACGATTAGATAGAAGTTACTCTCCTTAACGATTAGATAGAAGTTACTCTCCTTAACGATTAGGTAGAAGTTACTCTCCTTAACGATTAGATAGAAGTTACTTTCCTTAACGATTAGGTAGAAGTTACTCTCCTTAACGATTAGATAGAAGTTACTATCCGTAACGTTTAGG